>NC_061092.1:57952375-58079875 GCF_015104395.2 Macrobrachium nipponense
AAACATCAGATAAAATTGAAGAAAGTATTGAAATAGAACCCAAGAGCAAAAAGCCATTTAAATGCACCTCTAATAAAAAGAACATCTGAGACTCTTCAGCCAATAAAGAAAACAATAGCAGAAATACATCACCCACCAAAAGAAGAACAAAGTACAGCAAAATTATACAACTTCAATAAATTCAAAGTTCAGGAAAACAAATAAAGATACTAAAACAAAAACCCTAAACCTTCTAAAATGTCTATTTACAGTGGAATATCAGAGGATACGTATCAAATAATGAAAACTTAAAATCACTAATTAGAGAATGTAATGCAAATATTATTTGCTTACACAGGAAACTAAAATAGGTAACAATGTTCTCAATGCTGGCATAAAATTATAATGTGTGGAAATCAACACAAATTTTAAATGACACAGCCAAGGAGGAACTGCAATCATAACGCATTCTTCAATCAAATGCCAACCTGTTAGGATTAACTCGGTAATACAGGCATGTGCAGTTCAAGTATTCCTAGAAAAAAAAAATAACAATATGTCAACATATATGGAACCGTCGTTAGAAAGTCGCTTAATAGATCATCTTGGAAATAATAGACCATTACAAGTGGAAGACTTAGAAAATCTAATAGAACAATTACCAAACCTTACTTATTATAGGTGACTTCAACGCCAAACATCCATGTGGGGGAAGTACATCATCTGACAGGAGAGGAACACTGTCCTAGATTTTATAGATAACAAAAATTTGATTATTTTAAATGATGGTTCTCAACAAGATTTGATGTTTATCATAATAGCACCTCTGCAATAGACATCACTTTATGTTCCCCAGAAAGTTGCCACAGATTTCAGTGGAAAGTAAATAATAATTTATTTGGGAGTGAACCACTGGCCAATACAAATTGAGCTAAAAAAATAATTCTAATATAACATATATACCGAAGAGGAAAATGGAAGAAGCAAATTGGAATTATATAAAGAGAAAACGGTGATTAACAAAAAACTATCTGACTTTACAAACCACATAGATGCTTATGAACATCTAGTAAAAACAATAGATGATAAAGCAAATGAAACTATTCCAGTTACCTCAGGCAATCCGACTAGACCACTGGTACCCTGGTGGAATGAAGAATGTAAAGCAGCAAGGAAGATTACGAGAACATGCTTTAGAAGATATCTGAGACATAAATGTGATGCCAATAGAATTGCATATTTGAGAGCTAAAGCAAAGCAGAAAAGAATATTCAAGATAGCCAAAAGAAAATCATGGAAAAAATATATTATAATATTAAATTCTAAAACTCAAGACAAAGAAATCTGGAAGAAAATAAATAAACTGCAGGGTAGATATCGGCCAGAACCATTACCTACATTAAAAGTAGAAAACAAATATATTTCAAATCCCAAAGTAGTCGCAAATGAATTTGGGAAAAAATGTTTCGCCAAAACATCTAGTATCTCGAATTATACAAAGAAATTCCAATTAAAAAATCAAAAATTATGTCCCAATACCAATAAAATCTAATAATCAGGAAATCTATAATCTTCCTTTCACCATGGAAGAACTGGAAAATGTCCTGAAACTTGCAAGTCCAACAGCTCCAGGGAAGACAAACATTAGATATGAAATGATAAAAAACCTACCAGAAGAAAGCAAAACCTTTTTATTAGAAATTTTAAATAAATTATGGCACTCTCACAGCATACCTAAAACCTGGAAAGAATCTTTAATCATACCAGACTTGAAAACCCAGGAAAAGACCCAGAGTCACCAAGCAGACTATAGGCCTCAATAGCCCTTACTAGTTGTCTAAGTAAGATATTTGAAAAAAAATGGTGAATAACAGACTAATATGGGTATTAGAAAATAAACAGCTATTGTCAAACAGACAGTTTGGATTCAGGAAAAATAAAAAGTACCATAGATCCCCTCTAATGATTACAAGAGAGATACAAAATGCAATGGTTGGTAAAAAAACAAACAATAGGAGTAATTTTTTTGATTAGAGAAGGCATATGACACCACCTGGAGGGGAGGGATTTTAAAAAAATTGATAGAATGGGGAATAGGAGGCAATTTATATGAATATATTAAGGAATTCCTATCTGAAAGATATATAAAAGTGAAAGTGGGGGCAGAAATCTCTGATTCATTTATCCAGGAGGAAGGAATCCCCAAGGTAGTGTACTAAGCGTGGCGTTGTTTGTTTGCAATAGCAATAAAAATGAGATAATTGAAATGATCCCGCCAGAGTCCAAGGATCCCTTTTTGTAGATGACTTCGTCATATATAGTAGTGTGAAAAAGCGCTGGACATAAGCAACAGATGCAAGCAGCCATAAATAGGGTAAAAAAATGGGCGATAACAAGGGTTTTAAATTTTCTCCGCAAAAAACAAAAGCTGTCAGATTTACAAGATCAAGAAAACAGGAATTAATTCTACTTTATTTATAAATAAGATATAATTGAATATGATGATCAGATAAAAATTCCTCGGTGTCAATACTGATAAAAAACTTACATATAAAGAACATATAGAACAACTGGCGATAAAAGTAAGAAAATCCTTAAATATAATAAAAGTAATTGCGCATAATGAGTGGGGTGTCTGATAGAAACCTCTCTGATAAAAGTATATAAGGCTCTTTGTCTAAGTAAACTTGATTATGCATGTCAAGTATATGGTAGTGCTTCTAAAACCTTATTAACAAAACTGGATGTCATACATAACATGGGTATTAGACTATGCACTGGAGCCTACAGAACTTCCCCCGTGGAAAGTCTGTATGTAGAAGCAGGAATAGATCCCCTGAAAGTACGAAGAGAAGAAATGGATTAAAATACATAGCTAAAATAATAACCTAATGATAATCCAAACACCAAATATATGAAGAACATAACAAATAATTATGACGACAAACCAAGAGCCTCTAAACCATTGGAGAATAGATTAAAACCTGATATAGAACATCTAAAATTAGGAACAAGTAGCATATCAAAAATTAACAACTTCTAAAATACCTCCGTGGAGACATGCTAAAATAGAAATCTGTGAGAAATCATTTGATAAGAAGGTAACAGATGCACAATTGAAGAGTGAATTTCTGTCACACCAGGAAAAAACATAAACGGGATATTAGTATTTATACAGATGGTTCCAAGTCGAAGGAGGGTGTAGGCTATGCTGTAGTAACAAAAAATATAAAAATAAGGGAAAAAAATTCCAAAAATATGCTCGATATTCACTGCAGAGATTAATGCTATATTAGAGGCTATAAATATACCTTTATGGTGGGAAAGGCAAAACGATACCTTTGTAATATACACGGATTCTTACAGTGCTTTTAGAAGCGCTAAGACAATACACAGTTTTCTCATCCCGTAATTGAAGAAATAAAAAAAGAGAGTGGATAGATATAATTATAAAACGGAAATCTATAAATATAAAACTCTGTTGGGTCCCTTCCCATGTGGGCATAAAGGGTAATGAAGAGGTGGATAAAGAAGCCAAAAAGGCAGTAAAAAAGGAGTCTATCAAAAAAAATACAAATACCTTACAATGACTTTAAAACAACAATAAATGAATACTGTCAATCAAAATGGGAAAAGAATGGCTAGTAGAATTAAATCATAAATTAAAGCATATTAAATCATCTGTAAAACCTTGGAATAGACAACAATGTCAAAGAAGGGAAGAATATCATATTAACAAGATTAAGAATAGGACATACATACTTGACACACAAATACTTGATGTTGCAAGGCGAGGAAAGGACAGGCCCCTTACTGTGACCATGTCGTACTCTGGTCACAGTCCGTCATCTGCTAACTGGAATGCAAAAAATTCGAAAGAAAACGAAGATCCAATAACATATATAATATCCCACTTGAAGAACTATTGGGAGAAAATGCCACTTCAAAATATAGTTAAATTACTCAAAAGAAATAAACCTGCTTTATATGATATAAACACTTCTTATAATTTCATAGTTATACAGTAAGCGCTGAATGGCCTTTGCTGCCCCAGTGCTTGGTGTTACACCTAAACTTTATAAAACCAACCAATCTATCGTTTTTATGGGATAGTTTCGTTCACAAAAGTATATTTAAAGCATATGACAAAGGTATGCACCGATAAGCTCTTTTTTGTAGTAATCCTTTCACAGTTCAGATAAAAACCAATTGATGTGGAAATATGTATAAAAACAACGCACGGACAAGCACGCTGAGAGAAAAATAAACACACACACTAACAAAATAAATAAAAAAAAAACCTGGAAATTAATTCAGGCATGAATGAAATTTTATTGCATGATTGTGGTCTAAGCAAATGTCTGTCTACAGTTTGTAACTCGCAGAGATATTACAATATATTGAACACCAGATGAACAATAGAAATGAACAAGAATGGAAAGAGAGAGAGAGAGAGAGAGATTGACTATAATGCGCTTGAGTCAGATGCTTCTTTTTTCGCTCGGGAATTCAACCCTGGACTTCTCCCTTGCAAGATAGTTATCAGGCAGAGGGAGACACGGACAGGCAGTCAGACAAAGACGCAGTTGGCCAAAAAGTTCCTGTTTTTGTATGAGAATTCACTACCAATCGCCGATGATGTCATCATGCTCGAAACATCAAGGGTCATTAGGCAACGTCTTTCTAAAAGAATGGTCGCGGAGTTGCTAATGTTCAGTTTTGATTAGCTACACAAAAAATAGAATAAAGAGTCCTACCAAGTCTTTTTCATTATAAGTCATTATGGAAATTTATGAAAGTTTTTTGTTTTTTTTGTGTTTCCATAATTACTCGATATTTTTTTTATAGTTGGTTGAAACATTTAAACCCAGAAACCGACCGGCAGAATAGTATTTTAGCAATTCTGCTTTTGCCAAACTTAATTTGGAAGAAGCCATTCCAGGTCGAGGGAGCGGTAATTGTTTAATCACGATGCATTCAGTGATGAACCATTTGACGGAATTAATTAGCATGGGGCCCAAAAAAAAAAAAAGAAAAAAAAAAAGTGCGGGGTTAAGACTGGGGATGGCATGAAGATGAAGTATTTTCACGACAACTTAAAGTGATTTACACCCAGTCATGGACAGATTTAGGAGGCAGGACTGCGGGTAAAAGTGGAATTTGTATAAAGAAAAGTTGGCTTAAAACTATAATGCAAAATGTCATCTAGTAGGGGAGTCTCAGTCCTGTGCTTGGCGTGAAGTTCCGCTTACTAGTGACTCGCTCATTCTTCTTAACAGATTCCCAAATATTAATGTTCGTTTTTGCGTTTGCTTATATATTTTGAAGCCAGGCGGTTAACACTTGCCTCATCTCCTCCTTTCTATCCCGGTAGGATTAAGCTTAATGGGATGACTTCCTTTGGAGAGGAGATTCGAAGTGACGCCCCCCTCGAATGAGAATGTATTATCTTTTGATGCTAGAGTCTTTATGATAATTCAAGAAATCGTCCATTTAATCTGCGAGAGTTCTATCAGAATAAGGTTTTCCTTTTTCCCTACAACTAGTATTAAAGAAGTCAGCATGGACGGAATTCCGGATCAATATGGTACCCGGGGAAAAACCTTCCACTAATACCATTGTCATTTTTCATCGTAGACGAAAAGTAAGAGCATATTTGGAATCCTCAGAACAATGCTTTCTTTTTTGTCATGATCAAACCGGCACTGGCGGTTTAAAAAACCATCCCTATAAAATCTACATATAAATGTTCCGACTTTGGTTCACTTGGTGTAGTAGTTTCGCTGTCTGTAGCGAACACGCACATACATACATGCGCAAATACACAGTCCGACATGTATGTGTATATATATATATATATATATATATATATATATATATATATATATATATATATATATATATATATATATTTATATTTATATATATATACATATATATATATATATATATATATATATATATATATATATATATATACTATATATATATATATATATATATATATACTATATATATATATATATATATATATATATATATATATTAGAGCATTTATGCCTTTATTGATAGGTTTTGCTTACTGTATTGCAGTTACATCTTATTTGTGGCATTTCAATATCATTATTCCGTGTGGAGAAGATATCGACATGGATGTTTGTGCCTCAATCGTTCTCGATCACAGTCTGGAGAGACTACTGAACCTCTCACAAGACCTCACACACTTCCTCCCGGTCTTTTTAAAAATCTTCGGCAACACCAACACCTAGGTTCATTATGGTATCCAGATGATCGAGAACGACTGAGGGACAAATATTCATGTCGATTTCATCTCTAAAGGGAGCAATTCTAGATACGGAAATGTCACAGATAAGATGTCACTTCAATACAATATGAAGGACTATTAATAAAGGCTCTGATTTATCCAGAGTGTTAGAAATAGGTAACAATCAATTTTCCTTGGCAACTGAGATTTTTTAAGAAAGACAGAACACCTCATTTCACAAGGCGAATTTTAGTAGTCTGGAAATCAAAACTAATTGGATGATGCAGCTCGTTCACAGGTCGTCGAGATTTCCTAATGTCTCTGACTCACTTGACGCTTATACTTATTTGATTTCATGTAAATACTTTCAACTTCAGAAAGAGGGGGAATAGGTCTATTTCCTTTTTTTTTTACGGATTTTTTTGTGTTCTCTTTCCCTACTATTTATTCTTTTAAAGGGGCTAAATCATATCAACAATGTCTTTCCTGTGTTCTTTTTTCATTTTAGACGAATATATTTTAGGCTATAAACAGTGACTCGTATCTACGTAAGATTGTTCTTTATAACAACAGAAAGTGTCATCTTGCGAATAAAGATCGCCTGTACTACTTGTCCGTCTTTAGTGGCTTCTATTCTTTTATGTAGTAACTTAATCTCAGATAAAATGAGTGCACCAATTGATTTCATATGAATGCTGCAGTTTTTAATGAAAAAATAAAGTATTTTCCTTGATATTATTTAAATTTCATACCGTTTTACAAGTTGTATCAAAGCATTTCTTACCGTTTTATAATATTTTAGAGCTTTGATGTAAGTTTTTTGCATTTTTGAAATGTTCAGTTTCCATATTAAAGCTCAGTAAAAGGTTCAGTAAAATGTAAACTTTATTTTTTAATAATGTAGCGCTCTTTTTCGCGAGAGTTATCGATAGGGATTTTTGTAAATGTATATCAAAGGTCATTCTTCACTCAGGTTCACAGTTCTATTTTCATACCAATTTTCTGTCTACTCTTCCTCATTCCGTTAAATATATTGAAAGAGATTTCCACTTTCATGACCTCAAAATATTTTGTTCACTCGTAAACGCTAACGATTTTTGCATGAATTTCGAGATGAGGCAGGGCTCAAATGAAATGTGTATTTATATTTTTTTAAAGACTTAAAACACTATTCATTGCAAAAAGTTTTTTCCGTTTTATAAGTAACGGTAAATCTCATAAAATGATTATAATCTAAATAAATATTTTGTTCATTGTTATAGAATGAAATCGTCTGTATATAAAAATACTCTACGGTGTAATATGACAAGCTCTCATCTTTGAGGATATTTTCTTTTCTCATAAAATTACATTATCTTAAAACAGGGTTGAATACAATGTGTTACAGGCTGTCAATAGGTACATAGAAAAATATTTTCCCAATAAATCCTACTTGTTATATATAAAATAAAAAATTCCATTCTATAGGTACGAAAAGTGTATACGTTATACTGTAAAATAACATTATTTAAAAATTAGATATATTTTCTACCACTGGAAAACGATAAAGATTAAAAGTAGATATTATTCAATAACGCATTTCATAGTGTGTCTGTGTGTGTGTGTTTGTTTTGTGTGCCGTTTTATATGTTTGTTTTTTCTCATAAAAGAGGACTTGTTGAGAATCTTTCCTTTGTGACATAATATTACATCGTCTTCTTGGTACAAGAGTTTTGGAATGATTTGCTCGTCCCTCACAGGTCATAATATGTTGTGCGATTTTTGTACAGGGAACAACGGGACGAGATCCTAATGACCACAGGACACTAGATAAGGGAGGGCAGAGGGGAGTGGGGCATCACAGGGAAGAAGGGATAGCGGTGCCCTTTGATGGAAATACTTGAGAAATAAGAGAATTTTTAACTTCATATTTCATATTTGGGCAAATTTGTATTTCGGCAATATTCCTTTATTTCCGTGATTTCCTTCGCAAACCTCTCTCAACTTTTGTCGCTTTCATTTGTGTTATTTTACATCAATGGGGTTTTATTGACAGTTTTATAATAACTTTGTTCTGATTTTCCGTGGCTATTTTTTTTTTTTTTTTTTTTTTGCGTTGGTGGCTACTCTTCGTTTCGAAATCCGATTTCACACAGATCTCAAGTGCTTCTTTCCATTGCTTTCGTGTGATTTCTTTCTACCTTTATTTCTCCCGTTTCCGTTTATTTGAATTTCTCGATATTTCATATCTTTTATTTTTTAAATAATATAATAATAAATAATAATAATAATAATAATAATAATAATAATAATGCAGACGCAGGAAGAATTTCTCCTCCCTACGAGTATGAGAAGACCTGCCACCAACAGTGACACCACCGATCATGACAACTCTATGGATGACAACGCCCCCGAACGAGGTACTCCTGCAGCCGATGGAAATCAAAGTAGCCGTGACGTCCCACAGCGTAGCGAAACGCCCATCAATGTTTACAGCGCCGCTTAGGAGGTCCAGGCGGCTGCAGGATATGCTGCAACGCATCCATCGGCCCGAAGAAAGTGGCTTGAGACCTGGCTCAGGCAACCAATGAAAACAAGACTCACCGCCACCAGCCAATAGAGACAAGCATGGGGCAGACCCCCGGCTGTCAACCACAGATATAACGAGGACGGACTCCGCACCAAGATCAGTCCACCCTCAGCTCCCAGCCCGAGGATGTCTGGCAGCTCCAGACGAAAGCTCGCTTTAAGAAGAGAGAGAGAGAGAGAGAGAGAGAGAGAGAGAGAGAGAGAGAGAGAGAAAATCGTTAATGACTTTGATGACTATGGTTATCATAGTTATCTGTAAAATTCAAATATATACACCTATTTTGACCTGTATTTTTACCATGACCTCTATAGGCGCTCTACTAGCCTGTTTAAGTAGCACCGAAAAAGCCGCTATTCGCAAAATAGAGAAGAATCTCTACAAGTGTAACGCTGCTGAAGTAGCCATTACTTTTAATAAAGAATGAGAATAATAATTACAATTATTATTACCCAACTAAATGGAGCCCCAAAACTCACAAAGATAACATGGAGCTTTATGGAGAGAGAGAGAGAGAGAGAGAGAAGAGAGAGAGCAAGTAATAAACGAATTACCGAATGTACTGTCACGCCATTTAGTTTTACAGCCTACTATGGGAAACCGAATTTTTGCATCGTAAGAATAATAATAATAATAATAATAATAGTAACAATAATAATAATAAGGGATAAAGCTACCAGATGGGAACAACATCAAACACATAGATGAGACAGGATACAAATACTAATGGGAATAATGGAAGGAGGGGATATAAAACACCAAGAGATGAAGGACACGACCAGGAAAGAATATAGCAGAGAATCAAGGCATACTTAAGTCAAAACTCAACGCCAGAAATATAATAAAAGCCATAAACACATGGCAGTGCCAGTAATCAAATACAGCGCAGGAATAGTGGAACTGGACGAAGGCAGAACTCCGCAGCATAGATCAGAAAACCAGGAAACATATGACAATACACAAAGCACTACACCCAAGAGCAAATACGGACAGACTATACATAACACGAAAGGAAGGAGGGAGAGGACTACTAAGTATAGAGGACTGCGTCAACATCGAAAACAGAGCACTGGGGCAATATCTGAAAACCAGTGAAGACGAGTGGCTAAAGAGTGCATGGGAAGAAGGACTAATAAAAGTAGACGAAGACCCAGAAATATACAGAGACAGGAGAATGACAGACAGAACAGAGGACTGGCACAACAAACCAATGCACGGACAATACATGAGACAGACTAAAGAACTAGCCAGCGATGACACATGCCAATGGCTACAGAGGGGAGAGCTAAAGAAGGAAACTGAAGGAATGATAACAGCGGCACAAGATCAGGCCCTAAGAACCAGATATGTTCAAAGAACGATAGACGGAAATAACATCTCTCCCATATGTAGGAAGTGCAATACGAAAAATGAAACCATAAACCACATAGCAAACGAATGCCCGGCGCTTGCACAGAACCAGTACAAAAAGGAGGCATGATTCAGTGGCAAAAGCCCTCCACTGGAGCCTGTGCAAGAAACATCAGCTACCTTGCAGTAATAAAAGTGGTATGAGCACCAACCTGAGGGAGTGATAGAAATGATCACGCAAAGATCCTCCGGGACTATTGGTATCAGAACGGATAGGGTGATACGTGCAAACAGACCAGACGTGACGTTGATTGACAAAGTCAAGAAGAAAGTATCACTCATTGATGTCGCAATACCATGGGACACCAGAGTTGAAGAGAAAAGAGAGGGAAAAAATGGATAAGTATCAAGATCTGAAAATAGAAATAAGAAGGATATGGGATATGCCAGTGGAAATCGTACCCATAATCATAGGAGCACTAGGCACGATCCCAAGATCCCTGAAAAGGAAAATCTAGAAAAAAAACTAGAGGCTGAAGTAGCTCCAGGACTCATGCAGAAGAGTGTGATCCTAGGAACGGCACATAGTAAGAAAAGTGATGGACTCCTAAGAAGGCAGGATGCAACCCGGAACCCCACACTATAAATATCACCCAGTCGAATTGAAGGACTGTGATAGAGCAAAAAAATAAATAAATAAATAAATAATAATAATAATAATGATAATATAATTACAATTATTATTATTATTATTATTATTATTATTATTATTATTATTATTATTATTATTATTATATTATTATTCTTACGATGCAAAAATTCGGTTTCCCATAGTAGGCTGTAAAACTAAATGGCGTACAGTACATCCGGTAATTTCGTTATTATTTGCTTCTCTCTCTCTCTCTCTCTCTCTCTCTCGGTCTCTCTCTCTCTCTCATCTCTCTCTCTCTCTCTCTCTCCATAAAGCTCCATGTTATCTTTGTGAGTTTTGGGGCCTCCATTTTCGTTTGGTTCTGCAAGTAAGGATGTACTGATCAGTCACAGGGAAAACGATTTTATCACAGCTGTTTATAGGAAACCAACTTTCACGGGTTTGCCCACTAAAATGTCCTCGTTAGGACGAGTGGTTTTCGCGCTCGGTTACCAATCCGGTGGTCCGAAGTTCGATTCTCGGCTTGGCCAACCCGGTAAAAAATACCTAATCCTTCCTTGCATCCTTGGGTGAGCTGTTATTCAGATCAGTGGTCTGGTAAAACTAAGGATATACTTAACTTCCTATTCCGTTCAAATGAAAATTTTGATGAAGACCTTAACATCGAGAGCTTTTAATATATGTTCAGATTATGTTGATATGGACTGAGCGTTTCATTTCTTCAAGCAGTGTTTCTTTCTCAGTGGCTGTAGCAAAAATTTTACGAATACGTATATAGGGAAGGGGGTTCAAAATTATTATTCCAAAACACTACAGCTTTCACTACCAATAGAGATATTATATATTTACCCATCGCATTTCTTGGAAATAGGTCCTTTAATGTTAAGAAAAGGTTAACCAAACTTTTGCATGAATTCTACCGCAAATAGACATTCGAATGATATTTAAGCCAAAATCTGCATTGCAAAAATTCTTCAGGTTCAAGGATGTGATACCAACTGAGCTGCAGTCATCTATTGCGAATAAGTACAAATATCGTTGCTGTAGTGCAATATAAACTGAAAGATCTATGCGGCAGTTCAAAGTTCGCATCTTCGAACATCTTGGAAGATCTGTTAGGAAGAATAGGCCATTAATTAAGCAAATCACCATTTAGTGGTATTTGTGAAACTGAAGAATATGACCATGATATAAATTTAGATTCCTTTTCAGTCATTACTTCCAGGACAACGAAATGGAGCTTGGAGTGGTTGAGTCTCTATACACCCTAAGAGATAAACCCTCTTTTTGCAATAATGAAAGGTCTGTTCAATTGCTTTGTTTTTAGACTTTTGTCTGCTCTCTTTAATAATAATCATTAATTATTTTTCTCTATATTTTAGGATTTTGCTGCTGGTTTAGGTTATTGTATCTTGTAATTGTGTGATTTTATTTTGCTTTATTGCTTCACTGATTTTAATGTAACTCATATTCCATTATACTTCATTGATTTTAAATGTAACTTATATTCCATTATAGATTGCCCGAGGACGGAATAATGCAAATCTCCGAAAATAGTCGCGACCAGTATAGATGCCCTTCATTCAATCACTGGTTAAATATTTATTATTCACGTCCGATTTCCTCAGAACTCTTATATTGCTGATGAATGAATATATATATATATATATATATATATATATATATATATATAGATATATATATATATGTGTGTGTGTGTGTATGTGTGTGTGTGTGGTGTGTGTGTATGTATGTATGTATTTTTATTTATATAATTTATATATATGCATGTATGTATGGATGTATGTATATATATATATATATATATATATATATTATATATATATATATATATATGTGTGTGTGTGTGTTTCAGTGTGTATGTATTTATTAACTTCATCCCTTACACAAATGTTCTGTGCATGAATGCAAATAATATGTAAATTACCTCATTTAAACTGCATGATATCTAATGCCGAAATATTCCTCATCGTTTGCTATCCGTAGAAGGACAGGACAAGTGGTCCAGTAATATTTAAATGCGATGTGGGAGGGAATAAAAGCCCTTGTTGTTCTAATTTCGTCTGCTGGCTTTCTTCAATCCTTGGATTATCTCCCTTCCCTAGTGTAGACCTGACCTCGTCACCTTAGCCTTTCTCTGCCTGCGGCTTCCTACAGGTGTACATTTGTTTTTGTGTGTCCTCTTTTGTATTGTCGCGTATATGATTCTTCTGGAATGGCTGTCTTTAAGCCCACTTCCAATGATATCTGTCAGTACATTGTTTGCACATGTTATGAAGGCATTTTTCCAGTCAGTCTGGCCGTTTTGTTAGTATTCTTGTATAGGAAGTTCATATTCTCCCAGACTAGTTTGTGCCTTATGTTTTGTTTGCGTTTTATTCCTCGCTCTTTGCAGGATTTGCCGCTTTACACATAAGTAACCCTCCACGATCTAGACGCTGCCACGTACACTCCCCACCCCCTCTTACCTCTTCCCCCTCAACCGACTTTGTTTCTAACTATTTTGGTCCTAATGGTTTTTTGTAACTGGCTATCAATTTGAAATTATCTGTCTTCCTGTTGATGGGTGTGATAGCGGTATTGTCCGGGACCTTAATTATTTTCCTGTCACTCGGATGTTCCTTTTTCTTTCCCTCTCCCTCTCCCCAAAATAGTGTTTCTTGCCATGGTTTCTGGCCGCTCCCGCCCAGTACTTAAATTATCCCAATCTCCTAAAGCGCTCCGCAAGCATCCCAGCTCTTCATCTAAGAAATCGGTGCTGAAAAATCCTAGATAGGATTTCCAGCTCCGATTTCTCAGACGTAGCAAACTGAAAGACTGAAAGAGGAAAAGTGAAGTGAAAATAGCACAAGGAGGCCAGAGCGCAGGAGTATTATCTTGGCCAGCCTCAATATAAACAAAGAGAATTATGCATAATGAGGCGTAATAAGAGTTGAAAGCAGCAATTTTCTTTTGTTTAAGTGATAATCATTCGTAATAATCGCTTCTAAGAAGGCTCGGGTAGTATATAGTCCCTCCAATGAGAGAAAGAACTTTAGAGGTTCATGTTTTCAGTCAGTTTACACCTTTTCCTTCTGCTTCTATTCTCTCTGCTCAATATATTATCTTAATAGACGATATATATATATATATATATAGATATTTATATATAACGCATATATATATATATATATTATTATAAAAAGCTTCTGGTTACCTTGGTTACCTTACGCCACACACAGAGTCCCAATATTTGTCCTGATGGAAAGTGAGTAGAATGAATAAAAAAATAAATAAAATAAAATAAATAAACGTAAGAGCGAACAAATGTTCGAGAATGCAGTCTCGCTAAAGCAGCCGATTTCTCTTCCCGTTTCATAATCCAAAAGAAAACGAACCGTTATAATACTCGGTTACCACAGCGAGTGGAGGTTAACTTAATCTAGTTCGTAGATGAGAAGGATGGGAGAATTTTATTTTTAATTCTTAATTCATTGGATAGTTAGAATAGCTTCCGTTTTCTTTACGGAAATTCAAGTAATGATTGATAGAACACATGAACATTTTTTCATTTCTGGTCTAATGTCTGACTGTCGAACTCACAATCAAGCATTTCTTCTAGAGACTACCTTGTTAAATTCTACTCCCCCCCCTCTCTCTCTCTCTATCTTCCCTATGCTTCTTGTATCTCTCTATCTCTCTCTCTCTATCTCAGAAAACTCCCCATCCTTAAGGCGATGTCCTTCAAACATCTATTCCCACTCGTAAAACTAATACTAATGATAAACAACCACTAAGTATCGAAGTTGCTCAGATCGTTTCGTTATCTTAGACGGCTTCTGCCGTCGATTCTCGAAACAAAAAGGCGAACTAAACTGCAAAGTGGATGATTGCCATTTCACTACCATGAACTGAAAAACAGATTTGAAAGATCAAGATTTCTCTTTAGGTTGTTTTTTGAGACACTGACGATAATATTTTTATTTTTGCGTTACATAATTAACGAACTGTGATAACAATGATGAAAATAATTCATATAATGCACATCGAATTTCTACTTTCTACATATATCTTCAAAAAGATCCTTTGTATACTACTGAAATGAAACGTGGAAGATTAAATGATTTCCTCAAATTGTTTTTTTTTTTTTTTTTTTTGGTAGAGATGAGGAAATTTAATTTTTATAGGGTTAGGGAAAAAATACTCTGAATACCTGAATAAGAAATAGAAAATTACTGAGGATATTAAGGAAAGTGAATAAAAAAGATGGACCACAGACAGAAAATATTTGACAAGTAAACAGTATCAGTATACATAAGTTACGCCCTCGGAGAAGAGCGCTATGTGTTAACTTACCTGGAAGAGGTACTTTGCTAACATGGTCAACATAATAAAAACGAACAAGACAACTACCCACAGCGGTAACGTAAGGAGAACTGACTAGAAACGTTGCTATGGAGGGAAGTGTAAACAAAGCTACAGGTAGTTAGGCAATAAACAGTTGGGTGGAAGATGACTGGTGGTTAAGAGTAGGGACAGTTAGCCTAATCATTATGATACAAGGGTAATTCCTCTAAATATCTGGTTATTCCTACAATATTAAAATAACTGGCATCTATGCATGTTTTGCAACTTTTACTGTGATTTCTCATGTTAGATTGTTCTGGATTTGATAGTCGACAACCCGTTCTGTAGCTAATTCCTTGATGAGAGGAAATCCGGACTTTTAGCAGCCTCCTGGTGCAACCGGTGTAAGTGCCGAGATCACATCTGGGACAATTATACTTATAAATGACACCGGAGGCAAACAGGGGGCTGATCTTATCCTTAACTTGGAAGAGTGAGCCGATAGTTCGAGGGTTTATGGGAATTAGTTTTAAATTAAGGGCAGATAATTGCTGATTGAATAGGTTGATGCATTTTTTCCTAAATTTATCAGCATCTAGAAAGGGAAATCTAGCAAACATACAGAGCTTGGGGATAATATGGAGTATTGGGGTGGATTGAATTTCAGGTTAAATAGCTTATTAAGCGATCTGCAAAAAATTACTGGAGTGAAATAATTACCCTTAAAGTAATCAACATGGAAAGTCACTTCAGTATGAAAGGTAGACCAACTTGATGTCAGATTTATGGAGGAGAGTGTGTTAGAGTTTCGTTTTTTTCTTTATGTTATTCAGTTTTTTCTTTGTAGTTTGGTTTGTATTTGCTTCTCTTTAAGCTTTGTTATATGGGTTTATTCTTCATCTACAATGCGTTGAGTTTGAATCTCTTGTAGGAACTTATTGTTATATATTATAGAATAATTAAGTGTTTCAGGACGTCTAGCAGATTTCTTAATTCAATTCATTCAATTTCTTTTCATTTAAATTCACTTTCTCTCAGGAGGGTTTGGCTTAGATTCGTTTCATTAGATTCTGGGCAAGTTAAACACCACGTTGTTTATCTTAATTATTATTATAACACACACAAATTCACTGTCCAATCACACACAAATTTACACAGGGTAACCGGAGTATCAGCCGACGCATGTTTTGCGTCCAGAGGTGAGTTCCTAACTGACCTTTCTGTCCTTTCCAAATGAGGTCTGAACCTCTTTCTGAATTTCAGACTCCTCCTTCTTTGCTACTGGAGAACACCCTACTTTTTCATAATTGGTGGCTATTGAACGCCTACAGCTTCCGGTGCCAACCCAGGGCGAATCCTAGTGGTTGTCAAGATCCATCGTAAACCTCCCACTTGATTTGTCAAAGATCACACTTCCAGCTTGCCTCATCACTTTCTGTTGTGGCCCAACAAAGGGCCGGTGGTTTTATTGGTTCTCACTTTTTAAACATCCTATTTTGCGTTCAGTTTCTACCACTCTCTCTACCTCTCCTTCGCCTTCATCTACCATAACTCTACTAGTAGATTTCCCTAGCTAACTTATTCCCTACATAATTATTTCTTCTGCCTTACATGCTTTTACAAGTGAACAGGGAATTCATTTTAAAGTTTTAAAAAAACCAGCTATAAAAATTGGTCCCCAAGCCAGTAAAGGTGCTCTTTCTATAAATACCAGTATGGAAGTCATACTTGTCCTTGGATATCCCCAAATCAAGGAACGGAAGTGAATTCTGTGTTTCTGTTTCAACTGTAAATCTAATGTTATGGTGTTAGTTGTTTAAATACTCAAGAAAGCTATCAGCATAGTAATTACATCTGAACAGGGCAAAAGTGTCATCTATGTAGCGTCTGTAAAAGAGTGGCCGGAAATTAGGGGGACATACATCTAGAGCTCGCTCCTCCAGGGAGCAAATAAATATGTTCGCAAAAGTAGGACCCAGAGGGCTTCCCATGGCCATCCCCTCAGTCTGCTTAAAAGCTGTATTATTAAAAACAAAGGGCGTGTCCAGCACGGCTAATTCTATAAGCAACTTAAATTGGGTTCTATTCAAATTGTTGAACAAGCAGTCGTCATTGGGAAATAACCTGTCTAAAATTATGTTGATAGTCTCGATATTTCACGTCAAAGCTCGCTATGTACAGATCTGAGTCCTGTGTGATAATGTCATCTTGAAAGGAGGCTGAGTGTACTTGTTGTGAGTCAGTGGTCGGAGTAAAGGGACAAGAAATTTGGCGAGTTTATAGCCAGCAGTGTTAATGGAAGAAAGGATGGGTCTCAAAGGAATTCCTTCTTTGTGTATCTTTGGCAGTGCGTACATAATTAAAAAAGTGCTTTGTTTTAGTGTTCTAAGAAATCTGTTGATTTTATCTTCGGGTTTAGAGATATTGTAAAGGTCTGGGTCACCAACTTTGGTAAATTTTGAAGAGTTGTTTAAAATGTCATTCATTTTTTCTATGCAGTAATGACTGTCAAGGATAACTGTACCTTACTTTTGTCTGGACGGGTACTTATTACAATTTTATCTCTGGCTAGGCTTTTCAAAATGTCATAATCATTCTTGGTAAAAAAAAAAAGGAGCCCATCTAGTTTTAAGATTATTAAAAGAGCTGTGGGCGATGGCTGAGAATTGTGATCTTAAAAACTCTGTTTTTGCATAAGGGAAGTTTAATTATTCTCTGACAAAGTATCTCTAGAGGCTAAAAGAATTGCTGGTAATTTGGGCACTAGTTGGGGAGGTAAAAGTGTAATCCTAAGGACAGTAAAAATTCCTCTCTCTTCAAAAGTATTCGTTTGGAAAAATTAAACACAGAATGAATTTCATTATTAAATAGAGGAACGGTAATGCCTAAGTTTCTAAGTTTTGTGAAATGTCTATCTTCAACGGTCCGAACCTGAATCTCGTCATTTGGTCAGGTGCACGATTAAGTTCCTTGGTCTTTGAATGCATTTCCAGTTCAAGAAGGCTCCTAGTAGCATCAATGTAAAACTCAGAGCTGTACAGGAGGCTTTGTAAACTTTGAACTTTATAAAGTTAGAAACGATATTATTGAACTGACAATATATCAAAACATTGAGGTCGAGGTTAATTTTGTTGTACTTCTTGGTGTGTTTCTCCAAGGAACGGCAGTTGGCTAGAAGTTGAGGATTGTATCTCGCTCATATTAGTGAGTGGAAATACTCCACTTCTTGGGAAAGGAGGCAGAGGAGAAACAGAGCGGCAAAGAAGAAGCTTCCAAAAGTCATGGTGCCAGCAAATCACAGTCCAGTAAGTCAATCCAGCTTAGAAGTATGAAGACAGGAGCAATTACTCATATTCAAGTAGGGAAATGCATTCTGTTTTTTATCCATTTATTTGGCGCCAACATTTCCTATCAGCTCGATGCATTTTCCAGGTGAAAATATGCTGCCTGAAAAACACAACCCCAAGAATTAACTTTGCACATACACCAGTGAATACTCAGGAACGAAATATCCTGTCATAGTCGCCACTTGTGATGGCTTGGTTCACCACCACACTATACACAGTTTAATCACAACAAATAGTATTCACAAAATACAATACTAAGTCCACAAAAGGTGGAATATTACCTAACGTCAATAGGTGTGCAAAGTGAATTCAAGGGGGCAAAGAAAATACCGTGAAAAAACTTAATATTAATACATAAGTCTCAGACAGAAATAACACCTGAACCTCAATAATACAATAATTAATGAAAAACGCTCTTAAACTCCTGCAAAAGAAAACAGTTACACAATTAAGGACAGGACTTCAATACATACATACAAAAAGAGGAGAGGGTCCCGAAAGGAGGAGGTAAGCAAAAAGTAAGAATATCCTGACAAATATACTCTAGACCCTAAGATTTGAAGACTCCTCAAATGAAAATTGGATAAATTATTCTCCATGTCTGAAGAGTAACTCAGAGTGGCAGGGAAAATTTATCCCATGAAACTGTGGTGGTTGGCAGGGTTCCATGATGTCCACTCAAGACGTCAGCATTGGAATAATGGCCATGATCACAATAATGAAATACAAATATTTGATACACCCTTATTACCTGGGACAGAAAGGTCCCCTTAGCTTTTACTGAACCAAGGATGGCAGTGCATAAAGTGATGAATATAATATCAGGCTATCCAGGCTACGGGCAAGATAATCCCAATTCCGGGAGCTTAACCAGCGTCCAGAAGTAACTTTCAAATATTGTGAGGAATCATTCTAGCAGCACAAGAAGCACCCTTGAAAGTTGGGAGTTCCGAAACACACTGAGGCAAACTACTTCACAAGTAAACCTCAATCCCTCAGATATTGAGGGAGCCCAGCCACGTAACCATCACAGCTTGAAAAATGCGAAACAATCGTTAGCCAACATAAAACACCAAGATAATCACCGGTGAGGAGACAAAAAGCTAATAAAGAAAGAATACAACACTTAAATACTTAACATTTATAATGTAAAACTTAAATGATAACTAGAAATTAATGACAACTAAGTTACAATATATATATATATATATATATATATATATATATATATATATATATATATATATATAAAATCTTAGTTATAAGTATTTGAGCTTCTTATGAGGTTGGTCCCTGAGGCGAATAAAGCAACAGTCATTACTACAGTTATTTACTAAGAGCAGGATGTATGATGAATCCACTTACACAATTAGCTCATAGACAGTCTATCGATCTTTCTACCTGTCCTGTGACATCACTAATATCTTCCATGAACTCTTGTACTTCCCAGATATATTGGGCCATCAAATCTAATATCCTTTTAGCTCCATCAGCTTAATCACATTCTGTTTTCCCAAAACTTCGAAAAAGATTCATGTAGTTCCTCATCCTATCATCCTCCGTTCTGCATTTGACCAGACCTCTCCAGACCACAGATCTGTCTCTTCACACCATTTCTCCAACATAATATGCCTCACTACACATCTACTCTTCATCTCCATAAATTACAGTGCAATTAACAGACCAAGTTTTGCTTATATATTACTATTCTTTTCCACACTTTCCACTGTGAATCTGTTCCTCTTCTGCATTACCTGGTCTGTCACTTCTTTCCTCCAATAATCATCCCTAACACCTACAAAAATATGTCTGCACTACTGATATCTGTACTCCTTCTACAGATTCCTTCCATCACCTTATCCTAAATCCAGTTAACATTTACTAACTATTTTCTGTTTACAAAGACCTTAAATACCTCAGCAAGTCTCAGCACCTGCTCTTTACTAGCTCCTATTGAGTTTAGAGTAGCTATAGATATCAGCTGATCAACACTGCCCTTAACCTTTATTCTGTTACTACATATTCACCACCTACTTGGTTAGTTCGATGATGTAGATTCCCTGGCCTTATACCAGCACAGGCCCTTGTCCCGAGTTCATCTTTAAACGAAGTTGGCAGCTGTATTTCTCTTTTTTAGATAAATGACTAATGGATGGAAATATGAGAATTGTTCAGATAATAAAGAACGTTTTTGCGATACAAGAGAAACCTGATTATCTTGGCCTTGTTAGACTTTGATATTATTGGAGACTTTGTGCTGAAAGGGATAGCATGGTGCTTAATTATACTGCAGACATATATCTCTTTATTACGCTTGAGAAAGGATTAAGGCATGATTGATCTAAAAGGGGCGAGATAATTGGTTGGAGCATGCAATAAACAACCTTTGAAATCTTACTTAATTATATCAATATGACGGTAATATAGGGTCAGGTGCTCAATATATAAAAAAAATAAAACTTTCATAATGCATTGATTTGTAATGTAAGAGAACTGTCGGTTGTTTTTATCGACATAATTGAGAGTCCTCTGGCCACTGATACTTCCTGAAAATCCGTATGTGTGTATGTAATTGTAGTCAGGAAGCCAAACAAACTTTTCTTTTTCCTCTTATGGATTATATATAACCTTGAAAGACTGAAAATCATTTAACTGAACTTCCAGAAAACCTCCAAAGAATTACTTCAGAAGCGGAAAGTTGGGTTGATAAAACTCAAAGGAGCATAACATAAAACTTCTTCTGGCTGTAACCCGAGATACTGAAAGAGGGTATCAACAATTAAAATGAACAATTTCTATACTACTATGAGATTCAGGGCTTCTGTAACACGGTTTTTTCGCAATAACTTTTTATCTATGCATTTCATAAATATAACGCTTATTCAGAATACATATTATATCAAAAAACACCATAAAATTTTTAGGGGTGTATTCTGCACTACGTAGGTTGAATAAATTTGGTACTTATAATGTAAAAGGGACCTTTTTTGAAGACGGGCCAACTTACTCAGAGAAAAGGTTTTGAACGCACTCGTTACGTAACTTATGACAGCATTTCTTCCCTCTTTCTCGATGGTGATTGGCTTATACTAGTAACGAAGGCTAAACCTCTGGCAACAATGACATACAAATTTAATACAAGCAAAGCAGTACACCTTTATGAACTCTGGAACCTCTCCACTGATAATTGTCATAATGAACAAACCAACAAAATGTGTTAATAAATACAAAAACACTTCGATTATTAGTCTAACTCACAAAATAAGTTTCCAAACGAAATTACAGTCTACTTTATAGGTCACAATCAGATTGACAAAAATATGTAGGGAATAGTTGGTAATTATCAAAAACATAGTAGACAAGCTTGATTTGATAACTGCTATATCCAATGTCAAGCAATTTTAATTTATTGGCTATCTACCTATTTACTGAAAAAAAATAGCCGGTACCATATATTGGCTTTAAACCTTCACCAATAATTATCGTCAGAATGATGACTTCATGAGGCCACCCACTTTCGCCTCGTTATAATTCAGGATAACACTGAAGGCTACCATGGGCATTGTTGGATTAGAAAATTTAACTTCTGGCTATAAAAACTAATTCTCGATTAGTTGTAAGAAGTGCTAAATGATCCTCAAGGATCCCAGCAGTTGGCCTAAACGTTTAATTCATGTATATTACTGCTATACTGTTGCAGCACTACTGCTGCAGTAGTTACTACTACGCTAGCACTGATACCCCACCCACATTTATGTATCGTTCCGCCATTCATAAAGTCTATGGGTTTCAGAGCCGATGGAATTTCTGTCTTGGTGGATGGGCGGGGCAACTTTTAGTCAAAAGGTGTTTGTTACCTTGCTTACGTTAATGAAAGGTGTTTTTCGACTGTTGGCTTGTAATCATTGGCCATGGCGTCGGCTAGATCATTTTACTCTATAAAAATTAAAACTATCGGGTTTAGGTTATTGATAATGCTGACAAAATTTGTGTGTGTAAAATATACATATGTCAACTTTCAGCTACATCGATGCTTTGACAAGGAGCAAAGTCCAAAAAACCGTGTTTACAAAGACTCTGAATCTCATAGTATGAAGTTGGGTACACTGAAATGTTTTCACTGACATAAAAAGAAAGAAAAACGGTGATAAGACTACGTATGATTATGAAAGGCCGTATTATTTTGCATAACATATTTCAAAGGGGAATGATTCGTGAGAAATAATTGGGGCTGTTTTTAAGGTTAAGATGAAAGCTGAAAGAGAAGTGTATATATATATATATATATATATATATATATATATATATATATATATATATATTATATTATATATGTATAGGGATACAATCCACAATGAAGTAAAATCCTCTTGTAGTTTAAAATATATATCTCTTGTACAGGATTAAAGCTTTCGACCATCAACTGTGGTCTTGTTCACTAAAAGTGTGATATGTCACCTCAAGGACCTAAACAAGTAAGAGCACAAACATAAAAAAAAATAAAAAAAAAACGGTTAGGTAACAAGCTAGTTTATATTATGAATGATCGGGCGGTTGAGCCCTCGTTCTTTCCTGAATTCGTCTTGATCTTCGTGGGGGAATGTTTCTATTGTCAACTGCTTGTTCCTCTGCTGGTTGGGTGGTTAGTTGAAGAAATGACCTGAGTGGAGTAAACAGGAGAGGAGGCAGCATCGTTATTGGCACATATATTTCTAAAGTTTGAAATTTTCCCTTTCCTACATATCTCTTCACAAATAGCTGTATTTTCTGTAATGCCAGTATTTTCCTGCAAAAGGTCTCGTTTAATGAAATTAACGCCCCTTCTATCACTCGTCTCAAAGTCCTGTCGTTACATGCAAAAAACAAACCTTTGTACCTTTAAAATTTATTGCGTGGGGTTTTGCTCCCATGTATGTTGCGCAATTGCACTGTATGAACTTCCCCTTCTGCAAGCAGCAACGTGTTCTTCCCTTCTCTATCAATGGAACGTTCGCTTTCTCCCACGTAACATTCATTGCAATCATTGCAAGGTATTACATATACTCCTACTTCTCTCTATTACCCGGGTTATTTTTAATGAGTTTCTTCTTGATTGTCCTGTTGTACTGAAAAACTATGTTGAAGCCATTCTTTTTTCCTTTAAGCTGCCTAGAAAAAATTTTATTTAAGTTCTCTATTATAAGGAAGAGCAAGAGATGACTTAAAATCTTACCTTTTCAGTTATATCATGAGGGGCGTAAAACATCGATCTAGCTTTAGATAGAGACTGTAGTATATAAAACTTTGGGTAACACAGTTTAGTAAAACTATCTACCAAGAAATTTATTTCGGCGTCAATGAACTGGGGATCACATATTCGGTATGCTCGAAAAACAAATTGTTTAGAACGTTGTGCTTTACTTTGGTTCATGATATGAAAAGTATGAATCTAAGTGTTTGTGTGGGTGTTCTTCGTATACACGCTGAATTTAAATTCACTACTCACGTGTCTCTATGAACTACCATATCTAGAAAGGGAAGCCTATTTTCCATTTCCTTTTCCACTGTAAATTAATAGAGGGCAAAAAAACCATTACAAGCAACTCTAAAAAACGTATGAAAGGCTTCCTCACCGTGTCTATCAACAATAAAAACATCATCTACATACCTAACCAAATTTCAGGCTTGATGTCTTCGGTAGTGTTGTCAACGTAAACCCTTTTCGAAAAATTCCATACATAAGTTAGCCAAATATAGGGGAGAGAGGTGAGCCCATCGAGACCCGGATTTTTGTTGATAGAACTTAATAAATTTTCTAGGCAGCTTAAAGGAAAAAAGAAACGGCTTCAACTTAGTTTTTCAGTACAAAACTCATTAAAAATAACCCGGGTAACAGAGAGAATGTAGGAGTATATGTAATACCTTGCAGTGATTGCAATGAATGTTACGTGGGAGAAACAGTTTATAAAAAACCCAATTTCTACTTCTGCATGCTAATAAAAGAATATATTGAACGAACATATTCTAGTTAGTCTCTGAAGAATATTCGCTATATTTTATATATCCTTTTAGATGCTTATATTTTTACATTGCTTTACATGTTCATGCTGCGCAGTATCTAATCGGATAACTTCATTTGATGTATGATTCTGTTCAACTCTTAAAATATCTATGAATTTGTAAATTGTAGGATGCATATGGCCAATAGACATCTGCAATATCCAATGGAAAGTGCAATGGAAGGCAATTGCTCTTTCCATTTACAGAACGCCATGACTCTTTGCCACTCTTTAGTAACTTGTCTAGTCTGTTACAGTAGTACCCTTCTTGCAATATATTTTCTTTGCCTTAAAGAAAGATTTGTTCAAATTTCCTAAACTGGCTGATTTTAACATATAAACATACTGATTCTGAAAAAAATACAGCGGGCTAATTGTAACGATGACAACCAAACGATTGCAATGGTCAAATAAAATATAAACAGGTTTGTTTACTTTTTTCAAACGGATTGATTTGAATTTATGGCGCTAAAATGTTGACGCTCAAATGTCGGCGCTCAAATGTTACTGGGCTCATTTGTCGGCGCTCAAAGTCGGCTCACGTCGGGACCGAACCCCAGTCTTACAAATGAGAGTCCAGGCCATTACCAATTCACCTGCACAGGTCATAAAAGAAGATGGAGCGGTATTTAGGTTCCAACTTCTAGAGAGGAAGTTCGCCGCTTAATGGTCCACTTCCAGAGGTGAGAGGCCTTTAATCAGGGGACGCAAAAACTGCCATTTAAAAGTTCTTGCTCTGACGTCGCGTCGGCTCGTGATATCGTCATCACCATCACAAGTTTCTCAAATTCTTTTTAGTTCCATCATTGAAAATGTATCATGTAAGCCGCAGTTTTGGAGTTTACCTACTGGGTGTATGGGTTTGTATTTGCACAAATTATCTTTCGAAGAGAAGAGCAGTTATACTAGACTACTTAATGATTTATTGAAGAAATTATGTATTCGATCTCTTACTCCTTTGGGGACCTACAAAGCTAATAGTAATCGATTAGCGTTGTTTTCAGTAAGGTAATTTTTTCTTTTCTCATTTTTTATCATTTTAGAAGTATAGCATTACATCCAGGGCAGATGAAATTAGAACACCAAATATAATTACTAGCTTTTATATGATATATAATGCACAATATTTATGATAAACGATTACATTCAATTTTTAGGACATTGAGAAAGGAACCATTTCCCTTCAATAAGACTTTCAGATTCTCCAAGATGGTAGTTAACTCCATTTGTTTCCACTGGGTAATAATGATTAATATTGCAATCATTTCCCCTTGGGATATCTGGATGAAACTGACGGTAATTACTCTAAATACTATTTAAAATTAGGGCTTCATCTCAAACACTGTATTACTCATACGCAATGTTTGGGTAGAGAGTGTATGTGTGCGTATATGGTTGAGAGAGAGAGAGAGAAGAGAGAGAGAGAGGGGAGGGAGGGAGAGAGAGATTCGTACCCGGTCAAAATACACGAAAACTTTATGAAGAGTAGGTTTCAAAGTACTTCTTGGTGGTCTTCCATAAAAGGAAACATAAAATCTTTGTTTTTAAATATATGTATGGAGTTTGAACATTAATCACAACAATGCCTATACCTATATATTTTCCCTCTCTTATTTATGAATATGTTATTTATTTAGTTCACCCTTTTTCGCGTGTCAAAACATGAGCAACCTATTGAAAAAGTAGCAAGACGTTGCTGTCCCAGAAAGTATCAGCGTCTTAGAATTCCAATGCACCATGTGTGTCCCAAGCAATGGAGAGCCTACTTAAAACAGTTTATTGCAATACTGAATTATTCTCTATGAATGTTTACATTTTTTTATCAACATCAAGACTCTGAGCACCAGAGAATGTTGACTGTGTAGCAAATACAATTGACGGATGGTATTGAAAAAAACTATAATTTTCTAATATTCACCTTTCAGGCAGTCAGATTTCTATCACACAGGTGACAGGTTACGAAGTGAGGGCCTACCATTCAGGCGCTTTGGGATCATAAGAAGAAATGTTGGATGTTTATTGAAAGACATTTTTACCTATTCAATTAAAAATAAATGGACTCCAGGAATAAGAATTGCCATAATGAATGCATTAGGCTCTTCCTTTGAATGTTTAATGTATAAATATGCATTATTTCATGAAAAAATCTAATTTACTGTTCGGGATGTAAGTCATAACCAAGGCAATATAACTAATTTTAGAAGGAAATTCAGACATTTTTGCAGTCACCGCTCCCGTTCTCTTTGAGTACCTCTGGCTGTCTTTGAAATTAATCACTACAGGAATGCAGCAGGGCCTCGTGATTCAGTCTTTAGGTGGGGCTTATATTGGAAGGAGAAAGTGATTGAACCTTGAGCAGAGCACATGTTGGGAAGAGATAGCTGTAAGCGAGGTTAGAAAACCAGGAGACAACTGATGATCCTTCATAGAACTTCTCTGGCTGTCACAGCGTTCACTCCTCTCCCCCCTCGCTCTCCTTTCCCTCTGGAGATCCCCACATGTCAATTACATAGAGTGAAACCTCAGCCAGCAATTCAGAAGTCAAGACCAGTACAGATGCCCAGGTACTGTAACGGAGTAATTTCAAACAGTCAGTTACTTTTTCTTTTTTTTCTCTCTTGACAGTACTTCCTTTCCCTATTTTTGCCAAGGCAAACTTCCCCCTTATTGGGTCTTCAGCATCACAGTTTCTTATCTCTGGTTACTGTAACGCGGTCCCGCATTGCTGTCGTTAATACAGTAAATTTCCAGGAGAGAGTTAGGAAGGAAAATTATAGCTTAGGTGGGGAAAAAAACTTAATACTTCAGAGTATAATTCCGTGATGTTGGTGTAACGCATTTGTACAGCTAGTTAGAGAATTTTAGTTTTGTTTTGGTCTCTCCATCTTCTAAGCAATTCAGATGAGCGTCGAAGGGTAAGACAACAACCGCCTTGCTTGCAAGAGATTTCAGGCAGACTTTGTCAGGTATTCCAAAGGGAACGAGAGATAACTAGGTAAATGCCAGCATAAAGTCGTCCTACTAAAGAATTGTACAGAAGTTAAGACTTGAAACCAACATGAAAATTCAACTAAGCAGCGATGAGGAAGCAGGAGCCTTTTTAATGTCACTCCGGTTTGGAAATTCAGCACATGATATGCAAGAGCTCATGTGTCTAGGGCAAAATATACTATAGTACACAAAGATAATGAACTCTATTTTTTCACAAGTGAGCATACGTACCACGAAGGCCACCAGACTATTGTAATCCTATGCAGTCGTCAAGGACGAGGCAGTGACGTCACATGAAACGTCAGGACCTATTTTCTCTGAATGCCATGCCTCCAAGAATTGCTCTTTACACCATGAATGGTGGGCAGCACTACAAACACAATACACTCGTATTTTTTATAACTTGCAACTACAATATTCATTTTTAACAGGTATGTTTTAGTTAAATTAAAACTGTGATCCACAATAAAAAAAAAATGTTGGCCACATTAGCTGAATCCAAAATATGCCTTCCGAACACATTATTAAAGAAATGGCGCTATTCGTCAATCATGTGGAAAATCGTGTTTCCATTGGTTAGGTTTGATTACAGCCGCCAGATGTCTCTACTAGCGCCATTGTACAGCTCATATGGCTAACTTGAGTATCTTTGTGGTATACTCTATAGTATTTTTGATTAGTCCTCTACCAAGACAATCAAAAAGAAATACAGAATTCAGTTGAAAATGGAAATGGTCATTTACTGATGAAAATATTTATATTAAATAATTATAATTCGACGAAGGCTCACATTCTGTTAGAACAAGAATAATGGGGTAATAAGTTTATAAGAAATGGTCCACGAAATCGAAAGAGGAAGAGGAAAGAACCGGGAAAAGAAGACAAACATGCTCATGAAAAAAGGCTCATCAAGAAAACTAATGAATTTACACATAAAAAATCAGTTTTTGTCAGATCCCACACTAAAAAGCACCAGTCTCCAGTGCCAAGAAGAAGAAAATGAGTAGTTTTCCTCCTTTTTTCCTGTTGATTTTACCTCATCGCTATTTATTTATTTATTTATTTTTAGGCAGTTCAACTCACAAAATGGGAATCTCCCGCCTGAACGAACAGCGTTGTTGACTTTGGTTAACACTTCTTTGCTGCGCTGCTGTGTTTATTCTCCTC
Source organism: Macrobrachium nipponense (assembly GCF_015104395.2). Taxonomy (NCBI): domain Eukaryota; kingdom Metazoa; phylum Arthropoda; class Malacostraca; order Decapoda; family Palaemonidae; genus Macrobrachium; species Macrobrachium nipponense. The sequence goes on from NC_061092.1 coordinate 57,981,078, forward strand.
TCTATTTTTTGCCTTCTGAACTGCACATTCCTTTCGTTTCAGCGTTGTATTTCACTTGCTTTGGGTCAAGATGCAAATGCGAGTTAAAACTTAGAGGCATTCTGTGATTATCTTTTTGTTTCAGTCTACTAATATTGGAGAGATTCTTAAGATTTCACCAGAGAGCAAGTTTTCTGAGACTTTCAACTTCCAAGAAGAATTAACATAGAGTACATCTATCTAACCCCCACGAATCTATCTTTTTACATTTAAACTCATTTAGGTATAAAAAGGTACAGAGGTGCAAAAGCACATGAAGGTACAAATTTATAAGTAAATTGTGAGAAGTGTCCATCACAAAACTATAGTTACAGCCTTTTTCCTCTGGAACTCGATTAGAGTCAAGATATTCACAAGATGTCAATAAGGTGTCTGAAATCAAGTTCATTCGATGTCGTTGTAAATAAATTATTTAGATAATGAAAACAAGAAAAAGAATGGGCCTCAGCCACGGCCCATAAAACTCTTAGCCGCGGCCTATGAAACTCAACCACGGTCCGGTGGTGGCTTATGTTGGTACCTATAGCGCTGCCAGAAGTACGATTATGGCTAAATTTAATCTTGAGGCTAGAGGCTGCAGTTTGGTATGTTTGATGATTGGAGGGTCGATGATCAGCATACCAATTTGCAGTCCGTAGTTTTTAAGATCTCAGGGCCGATTTGTCGATAATTAAATATTAAAGAAAAAGAGCTATATAAGAAAAATCTGAGCTGAAGATATTCTTTTTCCTCCTTGTGGCCAGTAACCAGAGGTCTAAAACAGGCTTTTCCAACTTTTGCACAATGTTTCCTCCCTACACCAGGATCCCGTGCTGCCCACGAGAGCAATGGTCAGCTGGATCCGCACTAAACAAGGATTTGATGATACAACTGATTTTGTAGGATGACTAAAACACAAGGGATGCCTCACAGTGTTCCGGAATTCATTCTGTTCATCAGTCTCTCTCTCTCTCTCTCTCTCTCTCTCTCTCTCTCTCTCTCTCTCTCTCTCTCTCTCATACAAACACACACACGCACAAATGAGTGAGTTTATTATATTTGTTCCGTTGCCCATCCAGGTTATTCATGTTTCTAACTGTAATTGAAATCATTGCGTTTTCAACTCTAAATGCAGTAACTTATTATTATGTAATTCTCCTTGAAGACATTTATAGATCCAAAAATAAATGTTTTTTCTCTTTATTTCATGTTTTCCACTAGTTTTTATCATTCAATAACTTCACGTGAATAAAAGTTAAGCGAAACTCAGACGTAAACCAATAAAGCAATATACACACTAATGCAAACTGATAATACTAATTTTTTTTTCCATTCAAGAAGAAGAAGAAAAAACAAAAGTTTTGTTTCCTTTTAGATCAAAACTTCGTTTATGACGACGAGTCACGACGTCTCTTTTGTTCTTGAGATGTTAGTCTCAGAAGTAACTTCGATTTCCTCCCTCCTTCAAAAACAGTTGAGTGTTTGATTTGAAACGCTTTCTCCTGTGTCATTTCTGCCTCGTTTCATATCCACTTATTTTCATTTTTTTTAGTGTTTATGTTTTTTTTAGTTTTCAGTTACTTGTCAGAGACGTTTAATTCCCATTTTCATGTACAGTTTTTGCTTTTTGTAACGAGACTTTTATTTGCTCTCAGTCAGTCTGTTTGTCATATTTTATTTGCTAACTTTTATTTCTGCCCAGGTCGCTCGATGTTTTCTTCCGCGTATACCACGTGACTGAAAATTAAATAACGAAGTAAAATCTGTAACAGAACACGAAAGATGCTTCAGCGAAACCATAATGATCATTTCGACACTTTATAACGAATCAATTTAGTTCACGTGGAGTTCGCTGATCTCTCTTTCTCTCTGAGATTCAAATCGAGTCGTTTATTGCTTGGTCCTTGCACTCTTGGAGCATCATAGCTGGATGAACAGTAGACCATTCTTCGTTAGATAATTATTCAAAGGCAGAGATAGTTGTTCACGTTGTTGTGGAATTTGCCTCAGACCTCTTCCTCGTCTTTCATCTTGCAAGTCGTTTAATGGTTATTTTGAGTGAAGATCCAAGATTCCGCAGGAGGGTTCTGTGAGAAAAGATAAAAAGACTTCCTTTATAGTTAAATTGATCATTCTAACTATTTTCCTATTCTCCATCTTGAAAACTTTCTAATTCCCCCGTCTTTCGTGTTTCCAGGATATTTAAGCAACTCGCAAAGTTCCTTCCCTGAATACCTGACCTTTAGTTGGTTTTAAGTATTATTTTACCTTTGGACGGTTCAGGCAGCAAGTTCCATTCCATGTATCTTATCATTGCCGAAACTGCATCATGAAAAAGGTAATTTTCCTTATGGTGCTATTATTATCATTATCATTATCGTAATTTAGTCTTTCTTTGTTTAGCGATATTGAAGCAGATCAATCTATGAAATTTGGCATGTATGTACGTCAAATCTTCCTAATTATCTTACATAATTATTTGACCTCGAGATCATAATTATGGTACAGACATTTCCTTTAATATTATCACTTTAAAATAATAGCAATATAGTATCATTTGCGCATTAAACTTCAATCATATATCACCTTATAATAGATTATGTGTCGTGTCAATCTCAATTTCCAACTTTTGTTTTGGACAAAAAGGTAAACTTGGACTGACCCTGTTTAGACTATTGAAGGGCGTTGGCCGCAACGGGTAGGTAAACAAGAATGTATGATATCGGTCTGAAACGGTTCTTTGTAAAATAGAAATTCACCAAATTGCTGGAAAGCGTTGATTTCTTTCATGACTCAGATTGTTTTTCCTCCAGATTTTCGTAGAAGGATTCGTATAAAGGATGAGACGTGACCCTGACATATTATCAGGGCAATTAATATTTCACCTACTGATGAAAATGAAATGCTCCGTCTATCATGAAATTAAGATTTCAACCTCCCAAGTATTCATTTGTTTCAGTATATGACGGGTAAACAGAGTTACATCTAATTTCGTCATTGTAAATTGGATCCCGACCATTCTCTTGCACTGTGTACCTTACCAATTGTCATGGATAACTAGAAAGATCTATAAACCTATATGATCGGTACAGTTACACCAAGTTTATTATTATTATTATTATTATTATTATTATTATTATTATTATTATTATTATTATTATTATTATTATTATTATTATTAGGGGGCACAATTTTCCGTGTCGAGAATGATGACAATGGTTGCAGGTCCACAATAATATCGCATGTGAGGTATAAAGTCTTTAATAGATAATAAAAGCTTTCGAAACCTTGTACTAGGTTCATCTTCAGTCTAAGTGACTTGACTGAAGATGAACCTAGTACAAGGTTCGAAAGCTTTTATTATCTATTAAAGAGTTTATACGTCTCATGCGATATTATTGTGGACCTGCAACCATTATTATTATTATTATTATACAGAAGAAACCTACAAAAATAATTCCTGAGAGAAGAAAGAATAAGTTTAAAAAAAAATAAAAATGTAAGAAAAAAAGAGTAGTCTTATTCATAAGAAAATGGCAAACAGCTAGAACACATTTCAGAAAATATAAGACAGAAATCCTGAATTGTTTCAATGATTGAAATAATTCAGGAATCAATTTAAGGTGGTTACCTTCAACTTCCCTCGGTGAGAGTTTCAAAGCATGACTCAAATGATAACAAAAGAAGAAACTGGAATTTTCATTACATCTCCATTTTTTTAGAATATCTTTTTACATATATTTAGGAACATTCCATGTATTTGTTCCCTATTTGTTGATTTATTCTTGCTTTTCGTAAACCACCTAAGTCATCAAAGAAAACAAATTGCTGCTAAAGTTGTCGATTTATGGACGGAGAAATCTTGCTGCGACCTTTCAGAAAAAAAAAAAAAAAAACTCTGACAACCTTTCGTTGAGAAAAGAGCTGAAATGACACCTTAATGTCAACGGGTAGGTAAGGGTAAGGTTGACAAAGCAGAGAAAGAAGCGGGAGAGGAAGAGATATCTGTGCAGTTCCATCCAAGATTTTCGATATACAAATATGGTTATGATGGTAATACTGCAGTGGGAGTTTACAATTTATCTGGGACTATTTTGTTTTGTTACAAAGAACTTGACTGGCTGGTGGTATCTCCATGACAGTTTGTTTTCATTTATTTTGTCTAGTAAATCCATTCTCAAAAACAAGTAATATAATAATAATAAAGTTTTATTATAAAGAATACTATTGATATTACGAGCTTCAAAGGAAAATACACAATACTAAAATTAGGATAACAACAATCTCCGTGAAAATCATATTTATTCCTAATCATCATGCATCACCACCGTTACATTTTCGTATGGTGAACGTCTTTCTTGGCATTTCAGTTATGCTTTAAACTCCAGAGTTACTACTTAGTTGGGCTAAATGACTATATCTTGTAGAGTGGGATGTTGTCCCCTTCTAGACATATAGGAGCTAAACTTAATATACAATGTAATTTCTAAAAGTATTCTCTAAACGAAGTCCACCCGACAATTTACGAGTAACAGGTAAGCAGGCACGAAGTATAGTTCAACAGTAAAGACAGCGTGGGAAGGCCCAAACAGACTTGTCCAGGTTATTCCTCAAACCCATACCGGTGGACATTACTTTAGTTGAACTTCAAATGCCTAACATTTGTTTATAAAATTTCCCCACCAGAAAGACTCAAAGATTAAAAAAAAAAAATACTAGTGATGCATGAACGTTGTGATATTGCATCTCGTATTCAATCACCAAGTGTGTAATTACTCTCCTGACCCAGCTCAGGAAATATGAAGTTGCTTGCTTTGCTAAGCTATAGAAGTAGGACGATATCTAGATGTTGAAACCACTCAAAATCACACATTTATTTATCGATTGAATGACCATGGAGGGGATGGGTGTCCTCGGAATCTGTATATTTCTATTATAGGAAATCTCTAGAGTGCTCCTGCCATTAATTGGTGATCTTTTAAATGTTAAATATTCAAGTAAAAAAAGAAAAGGGAGAAGGATTCAATTTCCTGTTTTTAATACATTATATCTCTGGTTTTATTTCATTGAACATATGACTTAAGACCTATGATAAGAGTTTCTAGATAACTGCTATTGACCTTGAAGTAAAAAATAAGGAGAAAATATTCTCTACACCCGGGGAACCTATTTGTAAGACATTAGATGCTATAATGACTAAGGTTTGCCCTCATTGCAGATTCTTCTTTCTATTTTAGTTTCACGATGGCTCATCTTTCTTAGTAATTTCCTTCATGAAATCGTCAATAGAAACTATTGTGAAAACTGAGAGAAAAAAAATTATTGCTTCTACTCACGACGTTTCTTCCCTTTTCATGTGAAAAGAATAATGATAATATATTAATAACTTAGCCCAAGATAAAAGCTTACAATAACAAAAGAATTTTTTTTCCAATATATATCAAATGTTTCCTACCAATATTATTCTTAGGCAACTGGAGGAGTGACTATCTCAGAATTTTTCTTAAGACTAATCGAGAGAAGGACAATACAACATAAATAGCAGCTTGGTGGCTTAAGTTCTTTCTTTCCCGTGTTGTGTTTGGTAGAAGGAGTCTAGCGGTCAACGATGTAAATTCACTTTCGGGTAGACAGCTCAATGACTGTATATTGTCCCAGCACCAGGCCTAATAGCCTAAATTCCACAGATCTGCCATACCATGTTATGCTTATACCATGATTAGATCCCCATTAACCTGACCAGTGGCATTAAGCAAATAAATCCATCTGTTTTAGTACACCTCCTTTGAACAATTTATTTTTTTTTTAGCTGTCTGCTTGTTGTATTCAGTTATTTGAATGTGACAATTATAAAGAGGTTGTGAAAGTATATTACAGGTCCTTTACATATTTCATTGCGTAACCTGATTTATAGTGCATTCCCTGACCCATTTGTATATGGCCGAGATTGCAACAGCCACTTCCCCTCACTATCGTGAACTCAGCAAGTAGCTGTTATATCTCCTTCTCTCTTCTTGTATTCATCAATTAATCACTTTTTACGTGCATCTTGTAACCCCTCACTAATATCTAGCTGATTCTGCTTTTCTCTAATCCACACGGTTCCCTTCTCAGTATTCTGGCGGCTTTCATGATGCTGTCAATGTGGATTTTGACCTTTTCCCACGACTGGGGAAGAAAGAAATGAATGAATTATCGTAGTAACATTTTCTTACGAAACTCTTTGGGACTATCCTGTAGTATATGATATGTTTGAATTAGATATTACTTTGGTTAATGTTCTGGGTTTCGTAATAATGAGGTGAATGGCTTGGCATAGTATAATTGCAGAAATAACAAATGCGGATCACATATTGCCAATACTTGTCAGTAGAGCTCTGTCTATCTCTATGTTGAAATTTTTGCTCAAAAAGTAGGGCGGTTTTGTTTTACCTACCTTCTGGAAGAACTTGAATCAAAAGGTGACGGTCTGGTCATAACGCAAGTCTAAACCAGAAAATAGATTTTTTCAGCAATGTTTTTCTTGTTGACCTAGTCTAGTCTATTCTTAAGCAGTGTGCTGCTTTTTTCTTCTATAAATGAAAGGGATTTCAAATAGGATTTTTATTTATGGCATCTTTAATTAAAGACGAAAATTTATTCAAAGTTTTAGTACAATTACACATCAAAATATACAGCTTTCCTTTGTAAAGTTTCTATAGATTATAAACTTGGTTGAATGAATACTGAACTTGTTTCAATTAATTTTGTTATAAATCGACTTTGAGTTAGATACTATTCAGTAGTACGAAATATATTACTCCTATTTTAGTTATTGGAGATATCATCATAGACAAGGATTCTTGACCTTCCCCTTCAGTTACGTTGCCAGATAACAACCAATTGTATAGTCTTGAACTTCATGAGTCCCCGTGACCCCTGGAAGACATAAATTAATGTTACAGACAAATTCTCTATATTTTGTGCATGAATTACTCTTTTATGTTGGGAAAAGGATACAAAAGCCGAAGAACAATGCCTGTTAAACCTCATTGATTATCCAAGTCGTCCCACCAAAAATAATTTACTGTTATCAGGCAACTCAAGGAGTTGCTGACTTGGATTTTTTAGCCACAGAAATCGAGAGATTTCCAATACCATGTTATCCTTCACCCACAATTCCCCCTGAAATTACTGATATATCGGGTTGGTAAAAAATTCAGGATGCAGCACATCACTTGTTTATTCTTTTACGACTTTTTTTTTTTCATCAAAGCAACTACGTAGAGTCTAATCTACTGCCAATATATATTCTGTCTACACATCTCAGATTTGGGAAAGACAGTTTTCAAATCTAACATATCCCGCTGACAGAAAACGAAAAAAATGTGTAGCTATCAACGGAGAATCGACGACATAATAAAGACTTACAACGCAGCCATTATAATTATACAAAACTATAAAACTTGGCCAAAACGAATTCCTATCGGCTCATTAAGATATTAGGCAAATAAGTATAACATTGATAAACTATTACAAAATAAAACTCAGAACTCCCACATGTAAATGCCATCACCAGGCATAAGTCATGATAATAGCGATGCGCAATTCAAAATCGCATGGCTATCAAGTCATTGTTTTAATTGTAGAGTGATCTTAACGGGTTTTCAGGAGGCAATTCCGTTTGAGCTATTCATAAAACACGTTGCTCGACGTATAATCTTGTAGGGTCCCTTAAGACTGTAAAATGGTAAATGTTGCAACAAGCAATTTTACAAGTTTTGCTTTATTCATGAATGATGTAATCACGAATATGCATATCTATGTAGAATTTATCCATATGCCATAACTCGTTCAGATCTGTTATAGCCTATCATTATCATATGTAATTATCCGTATCATTTGAATTCGCTGTATTGCAAACCTCCTGCAAGCTCGCTATGACCACACTGAAAATAACCATAGTAACAGACAATATTTCTGGTGTTCTGTGAGCTCAAGCTGCCTAAAAAGTAATTCACTAAATCGTTATGTTGGTGGGTCAAGTTGGCGATGGTGTTTGGCTAAAGACGGAATAATATTTTTACTTTGCCTTTTAATTTAGAACTAGTATAAAATAACTTACTCTTACATTTTTGTAGCTCATTTTTTTGTAAATATATCCACATTATCATGCTATTTACCTAAATAAAGAAAATGCAAATGAAGAACAGGGCATATAAATTGCTCCAGACAATCACGTCTGTTGTCAGAATATGAAGACGCATTTGCGAGGGAACAGGTAAACAAAGACCTGCAGTGTTACCATAACATTCTTATACAATAGGAACTATTGGGTGAAGGTAGCTGTATCGAAATTCCTGGGGGGAACTGTACCTTCGCCCAAAAAGGAACTATGGATATTTTAGTGTGCTCTTTGGTTCGTTTGTTAACTTACCTTTCTAAAGATTTCTTATAGCACTTAGTACAAACGAAAAGAAAGATTATTTAATGATGTAAGAGATGAAAAACTTACCCTAAGCCTACAGTTGATGAGTTAGTTTATGTATACGTAAGTTACTAAGTTACCATTAAAACCACGAGATATTTTTTAAGTGTCCTGCGTACTTGTGTTGCATGCTGCTCTGAAAAGAAGCAAAATACTCAGCGAACAGTAATTATCTTCAACATTTTACTAAAACCTTCTCGATAATAACTCTTCCAGCTGTTGTGCCTGACCTCTATGCATTGGAAAGGCTTCCATCTCTAAAGACCTTTATCCCATCAATGAGAGAAACAGAATCTCTCGCTTTCTCTCTCCTTTTCTTTCTCACGTCCATTATCTTGGTTGTTTAGCAGTGCGAAGGGAAGCATCGGAGATATGATTGATTTTATAAGGGAAAATACGCTATGCTTCTCTTATCCGTACCAAACACTTTTTTTGACTAGGAGGAGAGAGAGAGAGAGAGAGAGAGAGAGAGAGAGAGAGAGAGAACATCCTGAAGGAGCATTCAGAGAGAAATCATGATAATTGTTATTAGTTATTTCCCTGATCACCTCGAGGACAGATGCATCAGCTGGCTAGAAAAGTTAAGCTCTCAGGAGGTAATGACGAGATCAATCCTTGAACCGTGGTGAGGGACTTCGCACATGGAATTTAAGGTCCGTCATTATCGTGTGCGTGAGTGTGCGGTATGGTGTGTGTGTGTGTGTGTGTGTGTGGGGGGGGGGGGGGGGGGCGTCCGGGGATCTGATGGTTGGGGTTGCTCTTTCAAAGCAAAAGAGAGATCATTCGAGGAGAAACTACGAGAGGTAGGGTAAATAAAGAGAAGGGGCGACTGAGTCAGAGAACGGAAGCGGTGTCAAAGGAGTGAAAGAAAAAAATCTAAACAAGAGAGGAATGACCTATAATAAGAGAGCAGGAGAAGAGTAAATAAAAAACAAGGAAGAATAGTGGGAACAGATGTTGGGAAATAGAGATATATGCTAGTAGGAAGAGATATAAGCAGAAGACAGGTATGGAAATAGAGGAGATGATACAGGGAATGAGGACAAGCTTAAAAGAATGATATATCGTGACGAGGGAGATGGAACGGAGGAAGAGAGCAAAGGAAAAATGAGATTAATTAGTAAGTAGGTGTAAAATGACAGGGACAAGAGAAACAAGAGAAAAATGGCAATAATGAGAGACGAAATGGAAAACAAATATTTCTATTTTTTCTTAAGTGAAACAAAATAGCAAGTAACAATTGAACATGCTTAATTCTGTGCAACCAAAGAAACGGGTCTTGATCTATACTGAGAGACTCTATCTTTGCCCAAATAGAGCCTTCGGCTTTCGTATCCTGAAATTGTTAGCTACGAACTTTCAACTCAGTGTTGAAGCCATTTCCAGATGGCCCTGAGTTTTAGACATACGTGAATCAAAAGACGTTAATATATGAAAGATATAAACAGTTTTGAGATGATCTGATCAGGTATAACATAAAAAGAAGCATATAGTAGAAAAAGGTTATATATATAATATTTTTCAACAAGGGAAGGAAAAAATGCCAGTTAAATATGTAATTGAGAAGCTCTATAACTCAAACAGAAATTGCAAGTGGAGAGGCTCCAATGAATTGGTTGGTCCGAACTGATAATTTTTCTTATTTCCGGTTTCCATTTAGGCTTCCATTCTTCAGACTTGGTAAGACCGGTTTATGTAAGGTACTAAAAAAATATTGGTAAAATGAAACACAATACTTGTATTAAGAATACTCTATTCCTCTGAAAATATTTAGCAACATCTGCCCTGTAAGTAAATTTTAAAGACTGCAACACTTATAATGGTATAGGACGGCGACCGTATGTTAGATCTTGCGACTGTGATACGCGAGCATTGTGGTTCCTTTTCCCTTTCTCGTCTGAGAGACATCAAGTAGATTTTGTTTCTTCTTCAGAATAGGGGAGATGACTTTATTTTCAACTCCATCACAGGAGTATAGGAAAGGTTGGTCAGATGACCGCTCAGTTGGAAGATAAGGATAGAACTGCCTTTAAAAGAGGGTTGCATCGATAGCAGACAATAGCTATCTCAGCATATACAAAATAACAGATATGACTCGGAAGTCACGTGTTTCCTTTACAGGTGATAGGGTCACCAGCTTCTCGTGGAAGGCGCTGTGACCTGTTTACAAGATGTGCAAATTGTTGATACAGATAAATGCAAACCAGGCCACTGCAGGCATTGCATGGCATGATCTAGTTTTACGTCCTGTTATGGCTATCGATCACCCTCCTAACTCGCCAATGACCCCTTGGGTCATGGGTTTATTTACAGATATGGAAAATATCTGTATTTTTATAATGTATGCATTACACAAACACATCGTCTGAATTTTTCCTCTTGATTCTCTTTAGCTGAACCATACAACAAGGAAATCATGAAACCCTTTTAATGAGAGTAATGAAATGTCAACGCCTGTTTCTTAAACAAGGTTCAAAACTGTCTGCCTTAGTAGTGAGGAAAAGAATCTTAAAGTTATGGTATTAAGGGAATTTTGTTATTCGTATATAACAAAAATACAAGAGTTTCGCAACTTTATTCATCAGATTATCTTTCGTTTTACCGTTCTGTTTCACTGGATTTTATTTGTTATTCGACATTTTATTTTCATTTACTGTTCCTTTCCTTTGACTTGCTTCGCTTACAATAACGGTTTTATTAACATCATCTTTATTATCTAACTATTTCTCCAGCGCACTACACTTAAAATTCTGTTTCCCGGCCGATTATTTTCTAAAAGTGTGTTTGCAATTTATTTCTTCCTTAATTTCGTCGACAAAAAGAGAAAATGTGCCTATGTATTAGAACATCCCTCTGTCAGCCGTATCTCTGAAATGAAATATAATATAAACAGGTGTCATTCATCATTCGCGTGACGTCTACAGGGAGAGAAAAGGCGGCATCAATGTCCACAAATGAGGCGGTGTTGGTGGAGGGTAGTGGAAGGGGTATGGAAACCAAGACCTCCTTGCTGTAAGCATGTAGACTATTTGATTTAAATGTTGACATGGTCTTTACACATTATATATGTAATTATACTCATTATGGATATTTTTTTACGTGAACGACTATTTATTATACTAGTCGGAATATTTCATGAGAAACGCATTTCCAAGAACCACAGATCTTAAGTCCCACATTTTCAGCAAATGTAAATAGCAATGAAAAACTTTCTAAATATTGATTGACTCATTTATTTCCTAATTTCCTTTTCACACTTATTTTTTTCCCACCATTTATTTTCTACCATTCTAATTGATGGCATAACTAAATACCTTTTCAGAACAGAAGAGCAGAGAAAAAAGTGCTACAAAGAGAACTCTCATTGACTAGATTGAATTCAGCGTAGTATATAAATTTTGATTGGTATGATACACTTATTCTATTCTGTCACCTGCATATTCATAAGGAAATCTTTTACTATCCCATGTTTGAATATACATTTGTCTATAGAAATTTTTCCGTAAAATTCTGATTCATTCTACAGTGATACCAAAACTGCTTCCATAATCCCTTATTTACAAATCAAGCTCCCAAAATTCTCTCTGCCTCACTGGAATTAAGTGAAATCAGTCGAGAGATGAGAATGTAGAAGCCCACTGAGTATTCCACCGAGGTTGTATTTGTAGCGTTTAAGGTTTGAAACTATTTTTTTTTCTTCTTTTTTTCTTCCTTTTTCTTATAAATGAGAATGTTCTATTGAGGCAAGAAATCAGGTTAATCCAAAGATAATAACGATAAAAGTACTGAGGAGAAAGTAGGGGTGAGGAATGGAACGACTGAAACCTCTAGCCTTCTTTGAAAGCTTAAGTTAGTTCCTAGGACGAAATAATGATACATCATGAAATAAAGGAGTACATAACACATTAAAATTACTCCTACAAGAAAAAGAAGAAAAATAAAGGAACGGGCAAATCCCTCTCGTGCCTTCGTCCCTTTGACCTCCTCTCGCAAAACACTGATGCTAACTACCCTTCAGTTCGTTTACTTGATATTCATAGCAATTAATTCCTTCAAAGATTTTTAGAGCACTAGAAGATTGTCGAACAAATATCAAGAGTAAGTCATCTCTCTCTCTCTCTCTCTCTCTCTCTCTCTCTCTCTCTCTCTCTCTCTCTCTCTCTCTCTCTCTCTCTCTTGTAAATGCAAACAGCTTAAGTGACGATCTGACGACAATCTAGAAGACTTTCCGAGATGCCTACCTTCGTGTGATAATTCAATCTGCATATGCACTGTGATAGAGATGTTTTCATTTACGGAAATCATGTTTCTTTTCCAGTAGGGGCTGGACTTCTAGTTGCAGAAGTTATTCTACCTTCGTTGAGCGTTGGTTCCAATTATCTGTACCGTTTCAACTAGGGGTTGGGCTTTGAAATTTGTTTAATCCTGTTAAGATTTTTTTACGGCCTTTGAAAAAAATGCATGTATTTTTTAGGCCTAGTCTGCCGAGGTAAATATTAATAAATTTTATGTTACATTCGGTTCGTTCCAGATCTAGAATATGACCTGGGGATGGGCACAGATTACGTCTGATGTTCAGTGGCGATTAACCCTCTGCGAACTAAAGCTTATATCCCCATGAAGGTTCACTTTTTTTAAAATTATGTTGGATAGTTAGCCAGAGATCTTATAAATATTGCAGTAACTGATGATTTTCCTTTTATAGGGACGGGTTATTTTTATTCAAGAGCTGGCATTGCAACAAATTTTATTGAATTAGAACAATCAGTTCTTCATGAGGGAGGTAGTCAGTTAACTGGAGATGACTTTTTAATACCAAATAAAAACTGGAATTATTTATTGTTGAAACCACAGGCACAGTGAAAGCCAGTATAATGACCATAGTTTGCTGGAACTGCGTAAGAGTCTAGACTATAAAATTGTAAACGGAAGAAAGCCGAGTGATGTCTGTGGTGCTAGAGAACTCACATCTTACTTCAAAAAGCAGTAGTTTGGTCTGTCTGTCTTTTGTCTCTAAAAAGCACTTTTTCACAAGTGCGGAATCCCAAGAAAGTAATTAACTGCTGACGGACCAATTTATTAGCATTAGGGGTTAAAGAGGGGTGAAGGAGAGAGGGTCTTTCCCTACTCAGTGACTACCTAACTAACCAGACTAGGCCATTTTCAAATTGTTGCTGAATATGATAAGACATGAGTGAAAATTACATCCAGGAAAACTACCGCTCTGTTGGTAGTTTACGGTCAACAAGTAGGTAAAACAACTTAGGAAATAACAAGAAAAGGAAATAAAAAGTTCGAGCGTTCGCTCGGCAAAAAAAAAAAAAAAAAACTTGTTAGATAACTAACTTTGGAGTACAGTCACAGCGTCTGGGGCCGAGGCACCTAGCATCACCGCCCGAGTACCGGACCCCACTAACTATTGTTATTCATACAATAGCAGTAGTATAGTAGACTGCTTTTTGTTATCCCCTAAGTTACTGTCAAATATGAAGACTTTCTGTTTGCGATTTAGACACATGTTTGTTTCTTAGAAACTCATTACATAGGTCAGCAACATTAACTTTAAAAAAAAGAAAAAAAAAAAAACACCAGACCCAATGCCCTCCCTGTTCCCAGCAGTGAAGCCTTAGTGTAATGTGTGTCTGAAGGTTAAGTGAGTATAAAGTAGCTTTTAGTGGAAGTGGCATCTGTACTTTAAAACATAAAATGCATTCTCTTAACTTACGGGCAGCTACAGAAGTTGCAAAATATGTTATTGTATAGTAATCACGTCACCGGAAAATTTTTTCACTTAATACCTCTGGAATAAGAAAACCATGGTGTAATACTCTCTAAAACTCAAGATAAAAGAATATTTAAGGTTTAAAAACAGGCTTCAAAAGGTCAAAACTATTTACGCCAAAATGACCCAGATAATTTGTGATGTGTCGGCAAATTCCTTACAGCATAACTAAATGATTGAATTGCTAATTACATAGTCTTAGGAGGCGCTGACTTCCTAGGAAAGGAACAGGCTGATGTTAAAAACAAAATCAGCTCATGACAAATGTGGTCTTTCAATCATTTTGGGTAGTTCAGTGCTTTTAACGTTAGTTAGATTTATAATAATAAAAAGAAATTATGTTAAAAATAAAAACATTTAAGCAAGGAATAAGTTTAAGGAAGTATCTTGTTGAAATAAACTACTATGCTAGAGAGGTTCTCAGTAGATGTTGATGTGGTAATCGTAAGTGAACACTTCCACATTACAGAAAATTAGGCTCCCAGGGGAACAGTAATTTGTACAAAGTGTACACCCAAGGCCAAATAGTTTGAAGTTTAACCACTTGTTAAATGTAAAAAATCGGAAAGAAATGTGCAATCTTCCCAAATTTGTAAAAATCATTATAGACCAATTTTGAATTCCATGTGTTGGCTTTTGGCCATTGAATAACAAGTATAATCTTCTCTTGTAACTAATTTCTAGGTACAAATGCACTATTAGTATTTGAATTATTTTTAAATAGTGAAAGACATTTGAATCGATGTATGTTGCCTTTATTCATCAGCCTGATGTATTTCATATCTATTTCGTAATTTTCTCATAGTTGGAGATAAAGCGTATAAACTACTTTGTTGTTGTTGTTCTTCTGTTGAACAGGAGTTTTAAGATAGGATATTTACGATTTATTTATTAGAAGGAAAATACAAAATTTAATAATGTGCATGTTAAACAGTATAGAAAAATCTTTTCTAATAAAATATGGCATATTCATTTTAAGTTTCGTTTGTGATACAAGGCTCTATTTGACCATAGAATTTAGCAGGTTTTAATGTACTTTAAATTAGGTATATGATGTTTACAATTTACGCATCAGGGGAAAATCTTGCAAGCGTCCCAAGTAAGATGAAGGTCGGATCACGTCTTGTAATTCTTTAATTTTTGAAATGTACTTTTATATTCCGAAAGGGTTCGCTGCAGTTAATCATCTAATATATGAAACATTATTTAGTCTTTGAATCTTGGTAGAGAGCTCACACCCATGAAAGAAAGGCTAGATTTCCTTCACAAAAGTCATTTTGAAATGACGTTCGGCCTGGTCCACTGAGTAGATTATACATATGCTGCCCTGATTTTTGAGGTTTTTTCTATATGCCACATGATCTTAACTTGTATTACCATGAAATTGTTGAGCCATTGCGTTTTATTTGTTTTACAATTTCTCAATTTAATAGCATGAAATAGAATATTAGTTAGCTTATGTCCTTTGATACTGAGCTTGCTTCATATATTCATCACAGAGGTTAAAAAGCCAAGATATAAATCTGGTGGTAAGGAGCATGGCACAGCTCTTGGTGTGCTTTCCATCCTGACTTTTGCATTATAGGCCGCATCCAACAACTGATCAACAGGACATGCCTCTTAAACCTGGAGAAAAAAGAAAACAAAGTCAAAACTATGTGATATATATCTGAATGTTAAACAAAAAATTCCAAGAAAAAGCTAGACAAAGCACTGATAAAAAAAACACACATGCACTTTGGCCGATTGGAGGTGGTTTCAAATAAATGAGCTTTATGCCAGTACACACCTTTGCCCAAAGGTTACTAAGATTTGAAAGGAATTAAGGGACCAGATGTAGACCCTTGGGCATGCAAAGGTTTTATTGGGATTAAGGGACCAGATGTTGACCCTTGGACATGCAACAGCCTCATGTGAACAGGTTCCATATAAAAAAAAAGCTGGAATGTAGGAAAATTCCTTCCAGGTGGCGGTAAATGCTTAGAACGAATCAAAACTTAGATCCCACTCTTCCATCTACTGAGAGAAAGATGAGATTGGAGTCATTCCAAGTCCGTTAATGCAGTATCCTTATATTTCCTTTTCTTACGTTCTTTCACAAATAAATGACTATTATAAAAGAGCTTTTTCTTATTCCTTATACCTACGACCTACTGCAGAGGCAGGCCATTTGCTAATAGTTAGATAGATACTTTGATCTCATCAACTACTATAACAGTAATACTTGGACGTTTTACAGAAAAACAAGTGAATTATATTTTATTGTTCATTTATTTTTTGGCATTGTGTGGTGAAAGAAAACTTACGATGAAATTACTGACAATGAAATATATTGCAATGTAATTACAATGTGGTGAAAATGTATGATGTGTAATTACCATGCGGTGAAAATGTATGCGATGTAATTACCATGCGATGAAATTACCACGATGAGATTACCACGATGTAATTACTGCGATGAAATTACCGGACACCTTCTGCAACCATCTTGGGCCCATTAAGGGGGTTCTCCATCTGGATCCAGGACCTACTAAGTGGGTTCTGCATCCATCCAGGGCCCACTAAGTGGGTTCTGCATCCGGATCTAGGGCCTACTAAGTGGGTTCTACATCCATCCAAAGACCCACTGAGTGGGTTTTGCATACATCCAGGACCCACTGAGTGGGTTCTGCATCCGGATCCAAGGCCTACAAATTCGGTTCTGCGTCCATCCAAGGCCCACTAATTAAGTTCTGTATCCACCCAGGGTACATAAAGTGGATTCTGCATCCATCCAGGGCCCACTAAGTGGGTTCTGCATCCATCCAGGGCCCACTATGTTGGTTCTGCTTCCATCCAGGACCCACTGAGTGAGTTCTGCATCCGGATCCAAGGCCTACGAAGTAGGTCCTGTAACCACCCACGACCCACTAAGTGGGTTCTGCATTCATTCAATACCTCTAAGTGGGTTCTACATCCATTCAGGGCATGCAAAGTGGGTTCTACATTCAACCTTAGCTCACTATGTGGGGTCTACAACCATCCAGGGCTCACAGAGTGTAATAAATGAAGTCTAGATCCATCTTTGGTCCTGTAAGTGGGTCCTGGATGGATGCAGAACCAATTGAATGGTCCCAAAAAATATATGCGGAACCCATTAGTTGGTCCCAGATGCATAGAGAACCCACTTAGAGGCTCCTGGATGAATGCAGAACCAATTAAATGGTCCTAGATGCATCTGGGACCCACTAAATGGGTTCTACATCCGTCGAGGATCCACTAAGTGGGTTCTGCGTGCATCTTGGACCATTTAAGTGGTTCTGCATTCACCGAGGATCCACTAAGGGTAATCTACATCCAATTCCAGGACCCAGTAAGTGGGTTCTGCGTCCATCTAAATGCCATCGATGAATTTAACTAATGAAGTCGCCTTGACGATGCCCTCGAATATTAAATCCGCAAAAGAGGGATTTTTCCGATGGACGAAAGTACATGGAATTACTCAAGGATTATTGACGTTAGCCTTTGTCGAAGGATAATACAAGACTGATACACTCTGTCGTAGTTTGTTAGGAAGTAAGTTTACACGCATCAATTAATAAATTGTAAATTGGCGCTTTGCTATGCTCACCTCCCTCTCCCTCGACGAGATAATCCCTTATCGCCCAAATTCTGAAAATTTTCAAAATATTACAAAAGTGCAAAGGAATTCTACGTAGCTATTGCAATATGAACTGATTCAATAAGTTTTTTATCCGTCAGTTTGGCAAGTGTACCATTCCAGTCAAATAATTGACAGATAGTAGTTCATGAGTTATCATATGAAAATATAAAGCCTGATGCTAGAATGGAACTTTGTTCTTCTGTTGTACCTCAGTTACAAAATCTCTTAGATATTGGTTCATGCGTATCAAGATGAAATAACACACAATATTCCTGTGATAAAAATAAGAGCTCTCATAGGACCTTATTTCACAATTGGTCACTTTGATGAAATCCAGTGTGACAGGGATCGTTAGATCTTTGTTAAGAAATCTATCACTTCTCGATGGGACGCTGGTTCACAAATTATATCGCTGACACTAAGCCGGTATTCCAGATGATTTTGGTTTTTAAATTATCAGATTGCTACAGCTTGCAGTGTTCCTGAAAATATATTCTAATTAAAATCAAAATAGCCTGCAGATGTTGATTCTCCTGTTAATCAGGTTTTCACTTTATGGTTTTCTCTAACCTTAAAAAACTTGAAAACTTAGTCAAATGTAGAAACATCTCTATCAATTTGAGCTATTATGCAATATAATTGATAGGACATAAAAATTCCGTCGATTTCAAGCAGCATGAAGATATGTTGGTGAGCTGATAACAGTTCACCAACCGGATTTTTACTTAGTTTCTATAGTTTGGAAGAATGTAATATTAGAATAGGATCCTTCAAGCTTTCATGCAGATTACATGAAAATTTACCAAGTATAACTGTTTGACTTTAGATATAAGAAATTACATTTAAAAACAAAGAACAGTAAACCCATAACTGACCAAACAGATTTCTGTAGGGTCATTGAAGCAATTTTGAATAAAAGACGAGTTTCAAGTTTGTAAATGAGGGGATAAGAACAGATAATGAGATTGCTTCTCATGCAGTGAGGTGCTTTTAATATACTCAGATTTTCGCTTAAAAACCTCGTATGGAAGAAACTTAGAACCTGTTCCTATTCCAATTGTAGTTCATAGAGCTTAGCATCGCTCAAGATTTTTTACTTTTTTACTTTTTTTTTTTATGGACATATATGCCTGTTACGGTCTCTGAGAGAGGTCCACTTCAGGTTCGATATGAAATAAATAATAAAAAAAAAAAATATTTCAACACCAACAGTTGAAACTGGGGATACGAATATAGAAAGAAACACTAACACAACAAAGGTTTATTTACAAGCTTACTAACAAAGGTAAATGCAGAATGGTATCTCCTATTTACATAAAAAAGATAGAATCTTACACTGCATGAACTGGGGGAACAGCGACGTAATTCAAGTACTTGCTGGTCGGTTTAGTGACTCGAAGCGATGACTTCACAAAAGGAGAAATGGCGATTGCTCACGTCCTCTTGACTCCGTATTGCAGAAAATAGAGTCTACTCTCGTTACTTGAAAGTCAGGAACTCCCCAAACCTCTAGCAGGACATTTTCTTCTCTAAAGTCTGTGCAACGTCGAGATAATTCGGTTGTCCACTCATGAAGATGACTAGACCAAAATCCAACCAACTCTCGAGCAACTTTTCTTCTGATTCTTCGTCGTTCCCTTCTCTCTTATCTCTCACGGATGATCTCTGCTGCTGCTGATCTCTCGCCGATAATCTGATCTGTGGCTCTTACTGGGGATATCTCTCTGTGACAAACTAGTGTCTCTCTTTTCTACGATCTCTGCTTTCTCCAACTTCGACCGTCGTATTTATACGTCACTCTGGGGGCGGAGCCTACGGCGAACGTCACAGGCTCCCGAGATTACTAGAACTTCTTAGAAGACTCTCGACGGAATATTGCATCATATTTCGCTGCGTTTCTCCCGCCACTTAGGCACGTGTTGCGCTCCACAACACGCCCGATGATTCCAGAACAGGCGCCTCCAACACGGGCGCGAAAGCCTCCTTGCTGCCAAACTTCTCGAAAATGCGTTTTCCTTTCCTTTAACTTACTTTGCTATGAAGCAATTACCATCACACGACCCCCCAAAAGGGAAAAAAAGTTAAATCAACTGATTTTATTTTTTTTTCTAAAGAGAAACAAGAATTAAACAGCAGGAAACAATTCTGCATAAAGCTTTAATCCAGTCAAACACACACGCTTCTCCACTCCCTCGTGCGATAAGAGAAAACAGTTATTAGGTTACTCATTCTGAGAAATCTCTAGAGAGGCTATCAGCTAATACATTATCCTTCTCTCTTTACTTTTTCCATTTTCTGAACTCTGCTCAAAACTTTGAAAGGCTAAGACACCTCTTGCGTCTTTTTCAAAACTAATCTCTCTTTCTGGGACACAATTACCAAGGCCAAGGGCGGCGGCCAAGGTACAGGGCGTTCGTTATAATTCTGAAGCAAATTTACATCCATTGCCTTTGCTCTACTCTTACCCACATTAATTCTATAATGTACATTTCCCCTCTCCTCTAATACTGAAAAAGGTCCTTCGAACTTATAAGGTAAAAAGGGACCATCTCTCTAGAGAAGTACTAAAACTTTATCTCTTACACACAAACTTCTCTCTTTTGCTCTAAGACCATGTTTTCCTTCAGTCCCCCCTTGACTTCCGTTCGGGCTTCCGTTCTCCTCCGCTAGTTGCCAACCAACTCTTAAATTGTTTTTATAATACTCAAGATTGGTTATGCAATCATATTCTAGCCTTACTTCTAGGCAAAGGTCCGAAGATATTTATAAATACATTCTCAAAAGATTCGCCTACTGAAAGAATATTACACAACGGAGCTCTGGGGATTACTTGATTCAGTTTCCTGGCAATTTGATACTCATGACAGCTTAAAACATACCTCTTTACATAATTTTTCATTTTAGGCCAAAAGTACGCCCTACTAATACACTTGAAAGTTTTATTTACTCCTAAATGTCCTTGCTCATCGTGTGCTAACGTCAAAACTAGCTCACGAAACTTCCTAGGAACTACTAATTTTTCTGTGATTCCCCCTTCACTACCTGACTTAGGACGAACATGACACAAAACTTCGTCCTTTACACAAAAAGTTTCCTTACACACATCATCCAGCTCACACTCAAAAATTCGGGTTAGTGACTCATCCTCTCTCTGCAACTTGACTAGCTCATCCTTATCCAAAACGTTAGAGCCTAATTCATCACCATAACTAGTACTAGATACCGGTAGATTTACTACGTTACTCTCGACAGCTATCACGTTTGGCTATCACTGTCAACATCGATAGAGTCCAGTCTCTCAGCCACTCTCATGCCAAGATCAACCTCGCTACCTCTATCACACTCATTCGAATCCACGAACTCACTTACGTTCGAATCCACGAACTTACTCATGTTCGAATCCACGAACTCACTCTCGTTTGAATCCACGAACAAATTATGACCGTAGTTTACGTCTGTATCTAAACCCGACCTAGTTACTACCATTTCAGGCACCGGAATATTCCTCACAACAAGATTCACATTCTTGGATAAAGCTAAGTCATTACCGACAAAAATGTCAACGCCTTCAATGGGCAAAACTGTCCACAACTGCAAGTTTCACTTCTCCTGACACTACTTGACTTTCTAAATGCAACTTCAACAAAGGACAAAGTCTCGAAGCAAGACTACTTCTCTCGAATCTACTCCTCTAGGAGAGGAAACTATGCCTTCTGACAGAAATTCACCAAAAACTTTCCTAGTTTCTCTCATCACATCATTCCTACTTGACAAAAGGTTAACTAGCGATACTGGTTTCTTACCGTCCTTCCTTTCTACTGCACAATTTCTCGCTAAATGCCCTTTCCCATTACATCGGAAACAAGTCAATTCTGAGCCACTAAATGCCATTTTACTCTTACAAACCTTAGACGTATGACCAGGTTTTCCGCATGTATAACAGGAATAGTCACTTTTACTCGCATTGCTATTACTAGGACTGAAACCTTTACTGCTTTGTACTCTACCAGACGAAGGATCATTTTGTTTCTTACTAACACTCAAATTATGAGTTAAACTATATTCGTCAGCTAGCCTAGTTGCTCCTGCAAAAGACACTTCTCACCTATCCTCTATATAAAGCTTAATCTCAGGGGATACGTTATCTTTGAAGTTTTCTAACAACACTAAGTTCTTATACTATCAAAATCCTCAACCTTAGCAGAAGTTAACCAATCAAAAAACAGCCTTTCTAACTTCTTACCGTATTCTACATACATAATATTTTCATCCTTTCTCAAATTTCTAAATTTCTTACGGTACGCCTCCGGTACTAACCTATACGCGCTAAGAACAGTTTCTTTCATGATATCGTAATTATCACATTCCTCCTTAGACATGCAACTATACACAGTAAGCGCCCTACCACTCAAGACTGACTGTAAATATAAAGTCCACATTTCTTTAGGAGAACCTACTCGTTCCATTAGCTTCTCAAAACACATGAAATATGTCGTAACATCTTCCTCATTAAACTTTGGTACTAATTTTAACTCTGCACTCATGCCTAACGTATCAGCTTCGTTTTCATTCTCACCTGTCCAACTGTTACGAGTAATTTCCCTTACCCGAACAATTTCCAACTCATGCATACGCTCTTTCTCTCTCTCTTCCTGCTTCATTACCAACATTTCTCTCTCTTGCCGCATTTTCATTGCTTCTCTCGCTTGCTGCACTTCCCTCTCAGCCGCTCTTTCCTCTCTCTCAGCCGCTCTTTCCTCTCTTCTCAGCTTCTCTTTCATCTCTCTCATACTTTTCTCTTTCTTTCTTTTCAACATACTCACGGAGATCATTCCCCTCTAGACCTAGTAGCTTACCTGACTCAATAAACTCTTTCACCATCTCACTCATTCTGGTTCTTTCTATATTTTTATTGTTTCAATCTGTTAAAGTGTTGATAGCTTAAGCAAGGTCGCCACAATGTTATGGCCTCTGAGAGAGGTCCGCTTCAGGTTCGATATGAAATAAATAGAAAAAAAAAAGTATTTCAACACCAACAGTTGAAACTGGGGATACGAATAAAGAAAGAAACACTAACACAACAAAGGTTTATTTACAAGCTTACTAGCAAAGGTAAATGCAGAATGGTATTTCCTATTTACATAAAAAGATAGAGTCTTACACTGCATGAACTGGGGGAACAGTGAGGTAATTCAAATACTTGCTGGCAGGTTTAGTGACTCGAAGCAATGCCTTCACAAAAGGAGAATGGCGATTGCTCATGTCTTCTTGACTCCGTATTGCAGAAAATAAAGTCTATTCTCGTTACTTGAAAGTCAGGAACTCCCCAAAACCTCTAGCAGGACATTTTCTTCTCTGAAGTCTGCGCAACGTCGAGATAACTCGGTCGTCCACTCCTGAAGATGACTAGACCAAAATCCAACCAACTCTCGAGCAACTTTTCTTCTGATTCTTCGTCGTTCCCTTTCTCTCTTATCTCTCACGGATGATCTCTGCTGCTGCTGATCTCTCACCGATAATCTGATCTGTGGCTTTTACTGGTGATATCTCTCTGTGACTAACTGGTGTCTCTCTTTTTTACGATCTCTGCTTTCTCCAACTTCGACAGTCGTATTTATATTGCACTCTAGGGGCGGAGCCTACGGCGAACGTCACAGGCTCCCGAGATTACTAGAACTTCTTAGAAGACTCTCGACAGAATATTGCATCATATTCCGCAGCGTTTCTCCCACCACTTAGGCGCTTGTTGTGCTCCACAACACGCCCGACTATTCCAGAACAGCCGCGAATACAGGCACCTCCAACATGGGCGCGAAAAGCCTCCTTGCTGCCGAACTTCTCGAAAAATGCGTTTTCCTTTCCTTTAACTTTCTTTGCTATGTAGCAATTACCATCACAATGCCACATTCAAACACAGGTATATATGTATGTACCTATTTTTTGACAACTGTAGGTATCTACCCTCCCTATGAGGAGTTGGCTTTGGGGAGTGTTAACAGATCACTACTTAGTCAATATTTCAGGATTAGATTGCTAGATCAGCACCCTTTTCCACCCTAGCTGCAGTCCACTGTAGTTGACTATCCATCGGATATAATAACCCACCGTTGAATTTAAAATAGGTCAAAGCAGATTCTAAATTGTTATATATATATATATATATATATATAATTATATATATATATATATATATATATATATATATATATATATATATATATATATATATATATATATATATATATAATATATATATATATATATATATATATATAGATATATATATATATATATATATATATATAATATATATATATATATATATATATATATATAATTCTTGACTGGGGAGTATTACTGTTATTATGTAATTTTTTTTTACCTATGATTAAAGATGGGTTAGGTACTGGAGGAAGCGGGATTTTGACTGGTTTTGTCCAATCCCCAGTTTTAATTTGGTTTTCTATTTTATATTTTGATTTACCATTTTCTATGTCGGTGTATCATTTGGGTTTTGCTCATATTTCATGTAGAAGTTAGAGTTTCAGGGACTCTACTTATTCAGCTAATCAGTACCTTTTTTTTTTTTTTTTTGCAAGTAAAGTCAATCTTTTTTATTCGGATCTAATCCAGCGACCTTAGTTAGTTATGAATTGTGGGTTGTGTTAGAGGCAGAATAGCAAGAGAGATGGGTCACTTCGTCGAGAGAGAGAGAAGCCAAGCTGGCCAACGCTACCAAATTATCTTTGCTTTCAAGGTAAGGAAAATATAAAATGCCTTTATAAATACTGCGTAATAAATATCATTGGTAAAAATACAAAAAGATATCGAAGACTATTTAACACCTGGTAAGTGTGCGATAAACTTTAAAAATGGTTTCCCGTATGAATGCCTTCAGTAGAAAAAGAAATGGGAGGAAGACTCGAAAAAGTATACATAAAGTTCCCCAATGATTATTCATAATTATGGTTAATAATATCCGTAGAATAAGGTGGGATGCATCGCAGATTGTTTACGGAAGCAGGAGTCATTTCAGAACTCAGATGCTTGAAGATGCTTCCGTCATGAAGACTTATTGCGTGAATCTGTCTCCAATTGTAAAGACAAAGTCAAAAGATTAAATAAAATGGAACATCTTTACAAGATATCAAAACAAGCCATCCCTTTGGCTAAATCATAATAACTCACCCATTGCAGCCTGGAACTTTCGCAGAGCCATCCCAGCATTCTGCCTTTTCTCCCGTAGCTGTCTCCCTAGTTCTTGGCTAAACCTCGCCGTTATCAATGGACATAGTTCTTACAGGTACACACAAATTCACACACTTTGTCAACGGCCCAATTAACTAACTGGTCACAGCCAGTTTTCAAAGGCACCTTGAACAAGCCCTCACGGCACTGATATGCTTAAGTAAGGAACTTTAACATCACACCACCCCAAAAAGAGATGTCAGCATTCTTAGGTCGTCGCTTCGGACTCTGTCTCTATGGGTAGTTAAAAATTATCAGTCTGCACATCACATTATAATGTACATTAAACATATTATTAATTAAAGCCCTCTTTTGTCTAAACACACACACACACACACACACATATATATGTACATTAAACTATATATAGACCTCTTTGTTCTTACACGAACACACATCCACAACACAACACATATTATGGTATATATATATATATATATACTATATATATATATATAATATTATATTATATTCTTGACGGTGGGGAATATTACCATTATTGTGTATTTTTTTTTTTTTTTTACTTATGTTTAAAGATGGGTTAGGTATTAATTTGGTTCTCTATTTTATATTTTGATTTACCATTTTCTATGTCGGTGTATCATTTGGGTTTTGCTCATGTTTCACGTCGAAGTTAGAGTTTCAGGATTCTACTTATTCAGCTAATCAGTGCCTTAATGTTCTTTTTTTTTTTTTTTGTTTTTACAAATAAAGTCTATCTTTGTTATTCAGGATCTAATCCAGCGACCTTCGTTAGTTATGAATTGTGGTTGTGTTAGAGGCAGGATAGAGGTCGGTCGCTCAAGAGAGATGGGTATACTTCGTCGAGAGAGAAGAGGAGAGAGAGAGACGAGAGGAGAGAGAGAGAAAAAGAGATTGAGAGAGAGAGAGAGAGAGAGAGAGAAGCCAAGCTGACCAACGCTACCAAATTACTTGATTTCAAGGTAAGAAAAATATAAAATGCCTTTATAAATACGGCGTAATAAATATCATTGGTAAAAATACAAAAAGATATCAAAGAGTATTAAACACCTGGTAAGAGTGCAATAAACCTTATAAATGGTTTCCGCTGTGAATGACTTCAATAGAAAAAAAAAAATGGGAGAAGACTCGAAAAAGTATGCATAAAGTTCCCCAATCACATTCATAATTAAGTTAATAATATCCGTAGAATAAGGTGGGATACATCGCAGATTGTTTATGGAAGCATGAATCATCTCAGAACTGAGATGCTTGAAGATGCTTCTGTCATGAAGAGTTATTGCGTGAATCTGTCTCTCAAGAGTCGCGAAACTAGGAATCGTTTGACCAAACCTTTTTAGATCACAATTCAGTAAAGGTTAACATTTGTTATTCTGAGATATATAAATTATTTCCCGCTTAAACAATGAAATCATTATCACTTGAAAGAACATTAGCCTCTTGATATATGCCTGTATAATATATATATATATATATATATATATATATATATATATATATATATATATATATATATATGTATGTATGTATATATACATATGAAGATAAAAGGCCATAAAACACTATTCACTATTTTAACGTTGCAACCATGTATTTCGAGCACTTCCTTCTGTGCTCCTGATCACGGGTATAATATGAAGATGAACGGCATAAAACATTACTTTAACACATTGCAAACCACTTCTTTATGTGCTCCTGACCACTGACATAGGATGTCTTACAAGAGTATACTAGATAAAAAACATATGTAGGTGCGGCAGTATGTGTCGGTGACCCAGCTCCAATAAGCATTTTTGAAAACGACAGGATTATGCTTTTATGAGAGGGAGAAGACTGTTGATACTTCTCGTGGCCAGGTCGGCAACGTGACCTTTTTGTGATTATTGGACCTAGGTTCGTTTCCCGGTACCGGACATCACAATTTCTTCTTCAAGTTTGTTTGAACTTGGATCTTCAGGCTTTTTTAGTGACCAGTGTAAATCCAAAAAAGAGCAAAACAAAATTCAAGAAGTTAGGAGCATTGTGGATATTACAATTGCATATATATCTGGTAAAAAAAGGAACAGTATATTATATATATATATATATATATATATATATATATATATATATATATATATATATATATATATATATATATATATATATATATATATATATGATTATACACACACACACACACACACACACACACACACACATATATATATATATATATATATATATATATATATATATATATGTGTGTGTGTGTGTGTGTGTGTGTGTGTGTGTGTGTGTGTGTGTATTAGGACGTTCGAAGTTTGGTCAGATTAAAAACAATGACAATGTAATCCAATGCATAAACGGAAAGGATAATATTAGATCATAATAAATCTACAATAAAGCATCTACGGAAAAGAGTAAACGAAAGAGGAGACAGAAAACTCAATTATGCATCTCGGAATTATTCACCTGGGAAAAACGGTTGGTTGCACCTGCAAATTGTGTAAACGATTATTTCATTCGCTTCTCGAATTCTGGGAAAAATAACGATTTTTTTCGAGCTAACCTCTTGCATCATATAAAAAAACAATGGATTTTTCCATTGTTAAAATTGATGAGAGGGATAACCAGTGAGTATGGTTTACATAGATTTTGCCAAAGAGTCTTAGAAATGGGTAATAAAAAAAATTGCCTTAATTTATATTTTTACCCTATTGACCTCATTGGACGTAGAAAACTTTCTACATATCTTAATAGGGTCTTAATGTACCTATACAAGCTCATTTATACCGCAGTCAAATCGAGATGCCTATTTTTGTCATCAGAGTTTGGCTAATTATGTCACAGGTGCAGCCATCTGTATTTGTGATGTTCAAACATAGAAGGCGATGGAATGATGCTTAATTAAAAAATATAAGTAATGGCAAAGGATAGACGTTCGTATGCACTAGCTTAAACGATGGAATGACCTCGCAATAAAGGTAATAGGAGAACAGAAAGAATTTGGGAAGGCAGAAGTGTAAAACAGAAATTATCTTAAAAAAATAACGTCTGTTGTACGTTCCCAAAATTCCGAGCTCGTAGTTAAGACATTTAATTTTACTCAAATTCCTTATCTTTAGTTTTCTCATATTTTTGGAAAATCTGTGAAAACAGGTATTCCACCCTCATTTTATTACTTTCATCTGAATGATCTGAACGAAGTAATAATAACAGAAATAAGTCATAAGTTAATGTCTCATATTTTTATTCTTGTCTTCACAAAATATATGTCTGAGGTGACTAGAAATAAAAAAAAAAGATAAATTATCTAACTGATGCCAATACAGAGACAAATAAATAAATGGCTTCTGAGTGGCTATACAATATGAAATTTTTTGATATTGTTAGTCTAACAAAATAATGTTCGGTGATGTCGATCATCGAGGGAATTCAACAATTGCCGTTGTCTGAAGGTGTTGGTGATGTTATGATTATTGATTCCAAACCCTAAACTTAATGCCGAAATTTGCATTGTCCGATTGTTCGAGAATCAACATTTGCTGTCGTTCTCCTGCAGTGAAGTGCATATGTAAGGGCATAGATACACCTAGGTGTCACACACAGACCTCGGTGTGTACTTCTGGTCCGCGGATGCGAACAGCGGTTGGTTATGGAGAGGTGCATAGTCTCTCTCTCTCTCTCTCTCTCTCTCTGCAGGTAGGAAGATATATTCTGAACTCTTTCTTCCTATTTCTTGGTTTGGTTGAAAGATGTGGAAACACGGAATTAGTCAAAAATAGATATATTCCCTAATGGTTACATCGCAAGATAGTTTGCAGAGAAGAGCTCGATGTTTAAGACAGTCGAAGGGAGAAGAAAGAGTGATCTCTTACAGGGTGATTTACAATGCAATAGGTTAGCAAACCTAACAAAAGATACGTGTGTAGGAACGGACACCTCTTTTTAGGTTAACACTAGTCATCATTTAAAGTTCTCATGAGAGCCTAAGTAGGTTCCCATGCCAGAAGGCCGACGTTTGCATGTTTGTTGTTATGCTTAACTAGCCTTCACACGTATCCTGTGACTGTGGTTTCGGCCATTATTTCCTTGACGGCCTCTGACCTGATTAGGAGTTATGCGTTCATTCCAAGGAATGTCCTACATTTCTTTTTATCATGTAATTGAATATTACACATATAAATGCGAGTGGATGCCAAACCAAAGCTTGCTGGATTCTCAGTTTATGAGGCGAAAGTAAAAACGATAAAAACAGCAACCAAGGAAATGTCACCGAAACCAAATACTTCAAGTTGGTTAAGTCTACCGCAGCATCATTTCTGTAAATATTAGACAAATAAATGTTTTGCTAGGTAGGTGGTCAGTTTTCATAATGTGCAAGTCATTGGAAAATGTAAAAGATCTTGCGACAGAATATTCTTTGTTTCAGGTATACAGAAATACTAAGTATTCATCAGAAATGAAGTTCCCACTTCTAAGCAAAGGAAATATCCAGCAGTTCCGAGTACATATCAGTAAGCAATATTTCAGCTAAGAATTTCCCGTGTATGATAACACCTATGATTACTGGGAAACCAGTGGCTTCCGAAGAGATTCCTGATACCGAACAAAGAGGAGAAACGAGAGAATGATCCGTTGGGCCACAAAATTGTCTACTTTTCATTAGTGAAAATATGAGAAAACAAGGGAATGATTGTAAAAATCTATTGAAGGAGTGGCATATACGCCAATTTATAATGTTTTTTTCCCTCTTGGTAAAAGACATGCTTAGTTTATATCGTTTCCATTCTCTTTATAGAAGAACATCGCTGGGGATTTTATTAAAATAAATTCCGCAATGTGCGGGCAATTGCGAAATAGATTCGTTAATAGTTTGAAGAGTTCTCGTGCGAAGATTAAAAGGTTACATTAGCGCGGAATAAATTAGACTATTTTAAAAGCCTTTTTTTAACGAGCGCCACAATTTATAATTGCTTTTCATCCTAGTTTGAAATATAAAAGTCTGATTAAATTCGTCCTAATGAAAAGCTTGTAAGGCTTTGTGCATACACCTCCTAAAAGTTCGATTTTGTGGCCAACTTGAAATTTATGTTCCTATTTCAACATAAACATTTAATTAGAAATTGCTTAAAGTTATCTTCGCTAAATTTTAAACTCAACTTCAAAGGTCCCGTTCTTGAAAACGAATATTATATTTCGGTTGTACGATTCTTTATACGGCAAACAATAACAATTTCTGGGGAAAAGAAAGTGACACGATGACCATATATTGGTTCAAAAATTACCTTTCTCTCTCTCTCTCTCTCTCTCTCTCTCTCTCTCTCTCTCTCTCGTCTCTCTCTCTCTCTCTCTCTCTCTCACAGATATGCAAACGCACTTTTCACGGTATATAGGGCCTTTGAACCTCCATTCATTAATCAGCCATTATTTTGCATTCGACATTTCTAAAAAATTACCTCTTGTTGAGTAAAATACAATTACCAATACAACTACTGAACAATCCTTATAAACTTAAAAAGAAAAGGAACTTTCTGTCTTTGTCGGAAAAAATTAACTCTCAAATCCATCATACTCTTTGACAGACTTTCCCTAAAATGATTATTTATGGATCCACAAAATGTTGAAACATGAATTAAATTAGCATGTATAGAGAACCTTGGAAACACCTAATCCCTTCTTAAAAATGTTTTTTTTTTTTTTATAAAAGACTAAGTTTCGAAAGTGAAGCTTTTCATTTATGCTCTTTCCTCAGCGAAAGTTACCCAAGGAAGAGGGATTGAGGAAATGATATGAAAAACTCTATTAGTCGTGAAGCAGAATCAGCACCAGCTAATTAATTAGAACTCAAAGGTCGTTTCAATCACTTCCAAGAACCCAAAAAATTATAAGGTAAGGCAACCTCGCTGATTCTGAAATTAAGTTGGGAATTTAGGAATATGATATTTTGAACATTAGATTGCTTGCATCAGTTCGCATATCTGAATATATTTATACCGATTTGGTTCAATGGACATTTTATTCAAATTGAATTCTTTGGTCATTTTTTGAGACTACAGTTTTATCCTTTCCACTTTACGTGCAATACGTTTAACTGCTTTTTCAATATTATAATGTGTTATAATGACAGAGTTATAGGATCCCCACTTTGAAATTCAAAAGACAGCAGAAACACAAAAGGTATTCTCTTTTTTTTTGTTTTGCAATCATTTACCTTCGAGTACAACCATAGACATTACGGATAAGGATAAAAGGACAGCTTATTCGTCATCTCTGCCGCCTTATGAATTTACTAAACCTATACTCAGTGAATTGAGCAAAGACAATCAAATTGTCACACAGATACCGCTGTGACCCCTCTTCTCTGCCAATTTGATGAGAGTCAATGGAAACGATAAGATGGAGCAACGATTCCCAACATGGATGAAGGAAGCGTCTAACTGGGAGCAGATGTAGTGGATGATATCAATATGATGGAAGAGATGAGTCTCATAAGAGAAAACGCAAGGAAAGAACAGGGAGTTCCAAAAGACTTGGAGAACGGGAGTGAATGGAAGCTAAGGTTGAACTACAAGGAAGGAACTATGAAGCCAATTCTCCTTCATGGATAAGGAAGTCAGGTGTGAATGATAGAATAAGGTCAAAGACGAAGAGATGAATTGATTGGACAGTAAATGTGGTGTAAGCAGTGAAAGGCGTGAGAATTTTAGAGATAAATAGAATATATAGTGAAGTGGTTCGGTTAGGTTTAATGATACATCAGTGTATTTTGGGACAGTTTTGAGAATAGAAGAAAATATATTTATGAATAAAGTACATACATCATTCAGAAGTGTTACGAGAGAGAATAAGACTAATACCTAGATAACTATGCCAGATGAGTAAGTAACGTAAATAAAGACCATTCACTTTCAGAAAGAGTGAGAGTGCGCGCAAGATGTGGCTGAGGAGCGTATCATGTGCTGCTTTGAGGCTTCTGTATAAATGTAGAACACAGCTTATGTTGCGGCCGTCTTTGCCAAAAGGAGCAAAACGTTTCGTTATTCAGAGTGAAATATAGCAACTAAATACCACGATATTACTAACAACGGTAGTGGATCTTCCATAACGAAGAATCTTGTAATGTCATCAGCCACGACTATGCTTTTTATATCCTTGCTCGTTCCTGACCGCCGTTTTCATTTTCCTTTTCAGCAAAATAATCCATTCTTCTGAGAGGAAAAAGCATATATATATATATATATATATATATATATATATATATATATATATATATATATATATAGATATATATATGTATGTATATATGTATGTGTGTGTGTGGGTGTGGCCTAAGCCTTTTTCTTTATTCACTAGGTACTTGCCCGCATTTACATCCTCAGACCTAGAAACCGTGAACCGAGCGATGCACCACTCTGCTTAAACGCCCACTTTGCCGGTTTAAATTAAGTTACTTTCATGACTGTCATAACCAACGCCAGGAAAGGATATCATATCATGATGAACTCTTTCACAACATTATTTTTCCATCATTTTTATCAAACCAAAAAGCAGATTACACCCAGACTTACGACTGATATCATTAACGAGTTGGATTTTGTTTAATTTAATTTCTCTTTCAATCAAATCCAACTGCAATATGCAATTACATATGAAGTACAAAAGGGAACTCAGTTTACGAAAACACAGCAACGAGTGCCAAGTGTCAGTCAGAATAATCTGTTACTGAAAAATGAAAATAATATTTCTGAAATAATAATAATATTCATTAAAATATTAACGATTTGCACTATAATAATATACTTATATATGACATATGGTGACGATGGAACAGCAAATCCATAAGAAAATTAAAGTAGTGATAATGATGAAAATTAAATTACTCATCAATGAACAAAAATCCGTATAAATATTTTAAACAGAAAAAAACGCTTTAAAATAAATTTCCTTACCTATCCAAAACACCCAGGAAAAAGATTTCTAAGGTAAAGATAGCAAGTCGAGACAGACGTCGAAAACAAAACACTCCAGGAAAGTGTCAACAAGATCAGTTTTTTTATTTTTTTTTTATTTCCCGCTTTCCCATGGTACCTTTCATTTTCACTTTCCTTCTTTTCATTTTTTGTACTGACAATAGAAAAATTGGATAAGGCAATATCCCACCTGAATAAAAGAAAACAATTATTAATAAGCAAATAGAGAGAGAGAGAGAGAGAGAGGCGAACATCGAAATACAAGAGCTATGCGGAATTCCTGCAAATATTCAGTTTGATCTCCGGATAGAACTGTTTGAATACATAAGTCTTGTTTACACAAATGAAGTTTTAGGAAATTCCTGCCTATGAAGCAGTTGCAGAGAAAACAAGAAGAGACGGTTACTGAGGATGAAGACGTTTCAGCCTGCAAAAATAATCATACTTCGAATTATTTATCCTTGGGAACTCATGCAACCGTTTCTACAAGATGTGTCAGCAAAAAGAGAGAGAAAAAAAAAAACAGAACGCTAAGACTCAGGGGCATCTATGCACATACTGTCTGGATGTCATTAAGTGCTTTATAATCGTTAGTCAAGAAAATTCTTTGGCATCTCAAGAATGCGTGCTTATTGCCTATTACGAGGCTTCGACATTAATTAAAAATCTTTCTTGCTTTCCCTTAATAAATTTCACTAACCTTTTCTGTTAATGTTATCGTTCAAATATAGTCACTTATCTTAACCATTCAAGAATTTTTGCTAGAAAATCAAAATTGGTTATATACTAAAGCGGTTAAGAATTTGCTTGAGATATAATGTACAATTTCTTTACAGGGCTTTCTTTCCATCACAAATGAATTTTTATTTCCATTCTACAGTTCTTGTTAAACCTAAAGGGTTAGCCACTTTGGTGATAACAAACACTTGAAATCTGCTAATATATAGATATGAATCCTGTATCGCTTTAATAGTTCAGTATACGGAAGTATCTTATTCTGTTAATATGAAGTCTTCCAATGTTGGCTAAATTCTTTCTGCTTAAGACTAAACTAAGAAGTTTCAGTGTTGGTCAACAACTGTTAGGGTTCTTACCTGTTAAGAGATTCCCCCTCACTAATAAATGTCAAGGTCTTTACAAGATAACTAAGAAGTTAAGTTATAGAACCTATGTGACTGAAACATCAGAAAGAAGAAAACGACCAAGGAAGATAGATGCAAACCTCTTGAAACCTTATTTCTCAGAAACTAAAACTGAAACTGTCTCAGTAAACAACTTCATCTACAGAAGACGACGATGGCTACAAATTGGGAGCTGAAAGCAAGATAAATAATTCTTCTATTTTGGAAAATTTGGAGGATAAACTAAAACATCTGAGGGCTGAACAAGGTGAAGAGTTAAATGGAGTGATTATAAGTTTCCCAGAAATATTTGCAGATGTACCTAGACGTACAGATCAGACCAAGCATGAGCTCAAAATTCAAGAAGATGGAAAAACATTCAAGAAAAGAGCTTATTGTTTATCACCTTATCATCAAGATGTTTTGAAGAAGGAAGTTGAGTATTTGCTGCAACATGGACTAGCAGAACCCAGTTCAAGTCACTTCAGTTCTCCATGTGTGTTAGTGAAGAAACCAGATGATTCATTTAGGATGTGTACTGATTATAGGAAACTGAATTCCATCAGTGTGACTGACAATTATCCCTTGCCTCTTATAGATCAGTTACTTGATTATATTGGGCAACCCATTTTGTTTCCAAGATACACTTGTTGAAAGGATATTATCAAACTCCCTTAGATGAGAATGCTAAGTTGCTGTCAGCTTTTATTACTCCTTTTGGACTTTATCAGTATACTGTTCTACCGTTTGGTCTGATGAATGCATCTGCAACATTCCAACGAGTGATGGATCAACTACTAGGATCTATAGAAGAAGTAGGTGCATACCTGGATGGCAGTGATTTACTCTACAACATGGGAAGAACATCTGAAGATTCTGAAGAAAGTTTTCAAGAAACTACAAGAAGCAGGACTAATAGTCAACCTATTGTGTAAAGTTAGAACCCATTTCTGGAAAGAACAATGCAATCGTAGATTATTCATCCCACTGCGAATCATAAGATTCAACACCGTGATAATCAATCTTTTAGGGGGAGGCATCTTATATTCTGTTGCTTTTGCAATGCATATCTTCCCCTCAAAGACTGTATGAAGTGTTGTAAAATTGTTTGCAATATTTTCAGATTCCATATTTTCTTAGAGTTGATATGTTCTACTAATGTGATTCAGAATTCACAAAAAACATAAGTTAAAAGATAAGAATAACGTAGAATGTGAGAAGAGAGAGAGATTAGCATTGTCTGTTCAAAGCAAGAAATGACTGTCATCACTTGGAGTAAAAAGATCTCGAAGTCTCTGTTTTGTTTTGGAATCCTATCAATCTTACGATGCTCGTGACTTGTTTCAGACTTGTGCCTTTGTCGAGAAACCATGGGAAGATTTCACCATTTTTCTGTAAAGTTACATCATATTAGAAGCTTCTAGAAGGCTTCTGCCTGAAACGTTTCATGTACGTCTCATACCTTTCATTTCATATAAGTAGTTAGAGATGTTTTTTTTTTTATTGAAAATCTATCTAATATTACTGGTAGATTAACTCTTATTTATCTCGATTTGTAAATAAAGAGAATTTGTTGACTCATAAGTACTTTAATTTTGAAGTGGAAAGATTTGTGATATCACTCAAGGAAATGATGAAACTTAATTTCATTAGAAAATCCTATAATCATATCTTTTATTTTAAAAGACATTTATTATTTTAAATCTTGTAATAATAAATGTTACTTATGATTGTAATCCCACTTTTTCTATATTAATTGTTTTAAAAGAGAAATATAAAGATTTAACAAAGGAACTTAGGGTCCAAAATTATTTGAGCCCGTGAAGCCTTTATGCCTCGCCCAGTTAGTTACCATACAAGAGAAATGTCATTCTGAGACCTGAATCTGTGGCGTAAGGAGATCATATCTCCCTTTTTCTCTCTCTGTCTCTCTAAATATTATAAGGACAATACACATTTTTTTTAAATGTCTTTGATTGTCCATTACTTAGTTTCAGTTCTATGGGATATCATTAACTAGTCTTAAATGATTCAGTGCAATATTATGTTTTATTTAGAAATTTATCGTACTCACGCTAGCAGAAGGGAGGAGCTTTGTGAATAACGAAGGCAACAGCAAAGGCTAATTAATTAATCAACTCTGAATCTGTGATTTTGCTCCTCTGCTCCCAAAGTGACTTTAGGGCATTGATTGAAAATGTAATTACAGAGACATTCAAATGATAAAATATACACTCTAGTGACGAAAGCAATAGATTTATTTCATAGATTTAGTGTTAAGAAGAGATTGATGAACTCTTACAAGAGTATTGTGATCCAATGTATATGTAATTAACTGTGATAAGAGCTATGTATACACGCAAGATCGAAAGATTCAGAAAAAATGTTTCAATTTTTGGGGAAAAATTTTATAAATGTTAATAGAAAAGGCTTTTAGGTGAGACTTAAATGTTATCATACACGGTCAAAATAAACACTTTCCACAGACCTTCTGTTGAAACCCACACTTCATGTTACTCAGGAGGTTCTTCTTCCGTCAGAACACTGAAGCGCCTTCCTAATCGAAATGCTGATCCGAGAACGAGAAGGCGGTTGCGTTATCTCAGGTCAATGAATTGATTGAAGGTACCTCGAGTGGTGAGCAAAGGCCCCAGTGCCAACCGATCTGCGTTTCCAGACATGCAGCTATACTGGTTAGTGTAGCTCAAATGTTGCGAGTTCGCGTCTCCCCTAGGGCGATGAAAAATCACTGGCTTTGTATTGTGACCAGTTACATACTGCTGCAGTATGAGGTCTGCGGTGAGTGAGTGAAACCAATATTCTTTGGAAGCTGAGTTTCAAGTCAATGGTCACTTTGTACTTGTTCCACGTGAATAGGTTTCAGCTACTGAAATAACAATAATAATAATAATAAAGAATACTAGGAGATTTTCCTGACCAATGAAAATCACCCCTTCTCTATTCATAAATACGTACGTTTCTGGTATAAATATTACAGGTAAGTAGTGCCATTCACCCCAAGTAAAATATGGTAGCGAAGACCAGCGGTGCGTCGGGATGATAATAAAATTCGGACTGATGCATTTTAATCTGCCTGCTGAAGCGAAGAAACTTACGAGTCAAGTTGAGAAAGCCCAGTATAATCTCAGCGGCCTTTCTTTTCAACAAAGTTTCTCTCATAGGGTCCCTTCGTTGAAGATATTATTGTTATTATTATTATTATTATTATTATCATTATTATTATTATTATTATTATTATTATTATTATTATTATTATTATTATTATTATTATTATTATTGTTATTATTATTTTGTTAAAAGTAATGGCTACTTCAGCAGCGTTACACTTGTAGAGATTCTTCTCTATTTTACGAATAGCGCCTTTTCTGTGCTACTTAAACAGGCTAGTAGAGCGCCTATTAAGGTCATGATCAAATACAGTGTCAAATAGGTGTATATATTTGAATTTTACAGATAAAACTATGATCCATAGTCATCAAAGTCATTAACGATTTTCTGTCTGTCTGTCTGTCTGACTGTCTGTCTGTCTCTTATTATTATTATTATTTATTATATTATTAATATTATTATTATTATTATTATTATATATATATATATATATATATATAGATATATATATATATATATATATATATATATATATATAATATATATATAATATATATAATATATATATATATATATATATATATATATATATATATATATATATTATATTATTATATATATATTATATATATATATATATATATATATATATATATATACTATATATCTATATCTATTATATATAATATATCTATTATATAATATTATAGTATAATATATATATATACGTATATATTATATATGATAAGATATATAGATATATTATAGATAA
Organism: Macrobrachium nipponense; assembly: GCF_015104395.2. Classification (NCBI taxonomy): domain Eukaryota; kingdom Metazoa; phylum Arthropoda; class Malacostraca; order Decapoda; family Palaemonidae; genus Macrobrachium; species Macrobrachium nipponense. The sequence continues at coordinate 58,019,195 of NC_061092.1, forward strand.
TATATATATCAATAGAGGGATCCACAGTAATATCCTTGTTTATCTAGATATAATATGTTTATACAAAGCTTAAAGCTTTCGTCCATCCTCCTGTGGACTTGATCACTAAGCAAATGTTTTGCTTAGTGATCAAGTCCACAGGAGGATGGATGAAAGCTTTAAGCTTTGTAGAAACATAAACCATTATATCTAGATAAACAAGGACATTACTGTGGATCCCTCTACAGTGTTTTTATATTGCATATATATATATATATATATATATATATATATATATATATATATATATATATATATATATATATATATATATATATATATATATTGCTCTATCACAGTCCTCCAGTTCGACTGGGTGATATTTATAGTGTGGGGTCCAGGTTGCATCCTGCCTCCATAGGAGTCCATTACTTTTCTTACTATGTGCGCCGTTTCTAGGATCACACACTTCTGCATGAGTCCTGGAGCTACTTCAGCCTCTAGTTTTTCTAGATTCCTTTTCAGGGATCTTGGGATCGTGCCTAGTGCTCCTATGATTATGGGTACAATTTCCATTGGTATATCCCATATCCTTCTTATTTCTATTTCATTTTCAGAACTTGATACTTATCCATTTTTTCCCTCTATTTCTCTTCAACTCTGGTGTCCCATGGTATTGCGACATCAATGAGTGATACTTTCTTCTTGACTTTGTTAATCAACGTCACGTCTGGTCTATTTGCACGTATCACCCTATCTGTTCTGATACCATAGTCACAGAGGATCTTTGCCTAATCGTTTTCTATTGCTCCCTCAGGTTGGTGCTCGTACCACTTATTACTGCAAGGTAGCTGATGTTTCTTGCACAGGCTCCAGTGGAGGGCTTTTGCCACTGAATCATGCCTCTTTTTGTACTGGTTCTGTGCAAGTGCCGGGCATTCGCTTGCTATGTGGTTTATGGTTTCATTTTTCGTATTGCACTTCCTACATATGGGAGAGATGTTATTTCCGTCTATCGTTCTTTGAACATATCTGGTTCTTAGGGCCTGATCTTTGGTGCCGCATGTTATCATTCCTTCAGTTTCCTTCTTTAGCTCTCCCCTCTGTACCAAGCCATCGCTGGCTAGTTCTTTAGTCTGTCTCATATATTGTCCGTGCATTGGTTTGTTGTGCCAGTCCTCTGTTCTGTTTATCATTCTCCTGTCTCTATATTTCTGGGTCTTTGTCTACTTTTATTAGTCCTTCTTCTTCCCATGCACTCTTTAGCCACTCGTCTTCCCTGGTTTTCAGATATTGCCCCAGTGCACTGTTCTCGATGTTGACGCAGTCCTCTATGCTTAGTAGTCCTCTCCCTCCTTCCTTTCGTGTTATGTATAGTCTGTCTGTATTTGCTCTTGGGTGTAGTGCTTTGTGTATTGTCATATGTTTCTTGGTTTTCTGATCTATGCTGCGGAGTTCTGCCTTCGTCCATTCCACTATTCCTGCGCTGTATCTGATTACTGGCACTGCCCATGTGTTTATGGCTTTTATCATATTTCCGCCGTTGAGTTTTGACTTGAGTATCGCCTTGAGTCTGCATATATTCTTTCCTGATCGTGTCCTTCATCTCTTGGTGTTTTATATCCCCTCCTTCCATTATTCCCAGGTATTTGTATCCAGTCTCATTTATGTGTTTGATGTTGCTCACATCGGGTAGCTTTATCCCTTCAGTTCTCGTTACTTTGCCTTTTTGTATGTTGACAAAGGCGCATTTTTCTATTCCAAACTTCATCCTGATGTCCCCAGATACAATCCTTACAGTCTGGATTACGGTATCTATTTCCTTGATGTTCTTACCATACAGCTTGATGTCGTCCATGAACATCAGATGGTTGATTCTGTTGCCTTTTTTCTTGAGTTGGTACCCGGCATCCATCTTCTGTTAGTACTTTGTCATGGGAATCATGGCTACTACGAAGAGTAGTGGGGACAGTGAGTCTCCCTGAAAGATCCCTCTCTGCTAGTCTTATTCCAGAGCTTGTAAGTATTGTATTCCAGTTGCGCATTGTATTTTTGAGGAAGCTGATGGTGTTTTCCTCTGCCCCATATATTTTCAGGCATTCTATTAGCCATGTGTGTGGTACCATGTCGAATGCTTTCTTATAGTCTATCCATGCCATGCTTAGGTTGGTTTTCCTTCTCCTATTGTTCTTCATTACGATTTTGTCTATCAGGAGCTGGTCTTTTCTGCCCCTACACTTCCTTCTGCAGCCTTTCTTTTGGTGGGGGATGGTGTTTGTCTTCTCTAGGTAGTTGTGTAGCGTTTCACTGATAAAACCTGTTAGTAACTTCCACATTATTGGTAGGCAGGTGATAGGCCTGTAGTTACTGGCTATATTCCCCTTACTCTTGTCTTTTTGTACTAAGGATGTCCTTCCTGTGGTCATCCATATGGGTGCATGGTGATTTGAGATACAATGCTGGAGTTGTTCTGTAGGGCCTTGAAGTTTTTCAGCCAGTATCCATGGACTTCATCGGGACCTGGGGTTTTCCAGTTTGGCATTTTCTTTAGTTGGTTTCTGACTGTGTCTGTCATAATCTCTGTGAATCTTTGTTTTATTCTCCCCGTTTCTTCTTCCTTGACTTCCTGGAGCCATGTTGCATGTTTTTGTGTGATACCGGATTGCTCCATATGTTTTCCCAGAGTCTCTTACTTGGTTCGGCTTCAGGAATTTCTTGGTGGTTGTCTTCCCCTCTTAGTTGGCTGTATAGTCTTTTCTGGTTAGTTCCGAATAGTTTGTTCTGTTGGTATCCCTTATTCTTTTTCATGTACCGTTGGATCTTATGTGCTTTGGCCTTAAGCCTCTGTTTTACATCTTCTATTGTGTTTTTTTAGTCCCCTCTCTTGTACTTTGTATTTCTCGTTGAATTTCCCTTGTTTTCTTGCTTCTTATCCTTTTTTCTTCCATCTCTTTCAGTTTACTCAAGTCAGATCTCATCACCATGATTTGCTTTTCCAGGCTCCTTTACCAAGGAGGTTGCTGTTTTGGTTTCTGTTGGGTTGGTAGTGCTGGTGGTGTTGGTGTTCGTATCCCCATCCAGTTCTGCTACTAATCTTGCTCCTGCATATGCCAAGTTATTTGTTTCTGTGATACTTGTGGTGTGTATTATGCCCATTATTTCATTGACCTCTCTTGTTTTCTCCTTTAATTTCTTGGCGTTGTAGGCTTTCATGGAGGGGATCTTTGTTTTCTCTGTATCTGGTTCCATCCATTGTCTAATCTTTTCTACCCATTCCGTCCTCTCTGTTACTTCGTCGGTGTTTCTTCGTGTGTCGTTGTTTGATACCTCATCATCCCTGTCGTGTTCTGTGGCATCGTCTCTTAGTTCGTCTTCGTGTAATTCGTTGTCGTGTGACATTTCCCTTTCCAGTTCTTCTCTTTCTGTTGGGGAGAGCCAGTTCTTTTTCCTTATATTTCTTACTTGGTCTACCAGCCTCTGTTTCTGTTTTGGGGGGTGTTATTCCTCTCATTCCAGATGTTGACCAACCTTCTTCTATATCCTCTCTCCGTCGGGTTGCTCCTGATGTAGCATCTCCATATTTCCTTATTTTCTTCTTTTGTCCATTTCATTATTATTATTATTATTATTATTATTATTATTATTATTATTATTATTATTATTATTATTATTATTATTATTATTATTATTATTATTATTATTATTACAAGGGTTAAAAGTTTATGTTTTACTGTAGGGTGAGGGGAAATTTTGCATTAGAGAAAAATAATCAATATTTAGTTAGTATTCTTTTTTAATGGTAGACATTTGATAAGTGATTTAAATGGCATCATCTTATAGTATTAGCCACCGTTTGTATCTATACAACGTCATACATTTTAAACACATACGTTAAGCTACGGAATCATTTTTATCTGCAATAATTTCTAGATTTGTTTAGATATTAATACTTTTAAGAAATGTATCATTACTTCTATATGGTAAAAATATTTATTCATACGGATAAAGCCTTTTATTATTTTGGATAACCTATATTTTATTTGAGCCATGCCATCTCAAATTGAATGGCAAAATTATTAAAAGTTCAGGAGTGGAACGAATAATTTTAAAAGGATCATGAAAGTGGAAAACTCTTAAAAAAAAAAAAAAATAAAAAAATAAAAAAAAAAATTCATGGAATGGGAAAGAGCTTACGGAAAATTGGCATACGAATGGAATGGTGCACTTAAGGTAGTTCCACTAACGCACATTTACATTCATATTCGCTAACTTTTAAATTAACAAAAAATGCGCTCTGTAATGAAGATAAAAATTTAATTGTAATGAGTTTTAATGTGGAAGCTGAAAATAAAAAAAATGCAGTCAAATTACATGAACGCGATTGAACTTTAGATATAATGATATCAGGAAACGGAAACAAAAAGGAAACGAAGGTTTAATACAATTCCGAAAGTGAAATGTTTGAAATTCAAGTTATATCAAGAAAAATGCTTTAAAACTTTTAATTAAAATTTTTAATTAAAAACTGCAACACTAGTATGGAAGTAATTGGTACACTCGTTCTGCATTATCTAATTTCTTTTATATCCTGACGTCTAACAGTTCCCCTTCTAAAATGCATGAGTTTGTCTGTCTCGGAAAACATTAGTTGCTGAGTAAAATTCACCGTTACCTGCATATGCAGTTAGAGCTTATTTGTTGTATGCTTACATCCAGAGTTTATCCACACAGAGAAGAAACCGACATGGACATTAATGTTTAAGCCGTTCTCGGTCACAGTTTGGAGATGATACTGAACAAGATAAAGATTGGAAAAAGTTGTGCAAGCATTTGTAAGTGGAAAAATGGTTCTTTAAACTTGATGAAAAAGAAGGGGGTGGGGGGGGGGGGTTAGGAAGTGGAAGGCTGATGTTAACAAGAATATAGTTATGACACTATCTGAACAACAATAGGCCCAAGAAACGAATTTTACTTCAGGTAACAGAAGAAGCTGATTCCTGGAGGCCTGGGGGATCAAGGGTGCTTCCACGAGCATTAAAACATTTCTTGAACACACATCAACAACTTAATTCAAATATATCACAGAAAGGCTTAAAACAGTCATTGATTTCATATGGAGAACAAATCTTAGGCGGATGCTGGAAAGTGATTGGAAACGCTCGTTATAACAACCAAGTATTTGTTAAAAAGTACTTGTCCTATTTGTGATTATGCTTTTATTCAGTGTGGACGTACACAAGTATCAATTATGGTTACGAAAAAAAGGACAATGATTGTAAATGAAAAAGAATGAAAATTACAGACTATCGTGACCACACGATATGGTTAGGCTAAACAAGATAGTGGCTGGTTCTTTCCTTTCAGTTAATCCTCAGAAATAATGTTATACAAAGTCACTAGAAAATTCAGTCAAGAGAATGGAACTGCTAACTGGTACATCTAAATCTTAGTAGCCTTGAGGAAAAACTATTTACAAAATAGGTATGTACTCTGCCAGAGATAAACTTCAGCTAGTCAACTCCAATGCTTCATTTTAAGTATAGGGCTTGAGTACCATATCTTATTTCATGCGCCACAAAGAAACAAGTGTACTCATAAAACAAGCAATTAGAATGATACATTTTCCCTTAGAATGAATGATGAAATGATTGATATAAGCCTATCTGTGTCAACCTTATGATTAAGAAACTATCTTTAGATCAAGTCGGTGATGGCAATGAACAAAGGTGATGTCGTTCCGATGCGACTTGAGCGAATTAAACAAAATTACATCACCCCCGAGTTGATGCACTAAAGCAGATAAGAGTAAACCTAATATAGGCAAGAGGAGTTTTCAAGAGAGAAAAAAAGAAAAAAATACGGAAAATAAAGATTACAGCTGATTAGGATAGCAACTGAATCTCAGCCCACTTGAGACATCAATACCACTGGACAACTGCACGAGACATCCCCCCTCTGAAAACACATCACAAAGAGTGTACTATGAAAAGACCTATCATAGTTATCAAAGCTAAGTACCAACCTGGAGGTTCAAGACAATTCAACTTGGTGGAACAAGAGAAGAGCCGAAATCAAACTAGTGTCAGATGTTGCAAATCTCTTAGTTATTGTTGTGAATGGAAATTTTCGACTGAACCTCTGTTTTCCCAGTCCATCAATTGCCCGTTGTTTTTTCAATGTCCCCATCACTGTCTGATCTGTTATAAGAGGAACATGACTAAACTATGGGAAAAGAAGGAAAGACAGCATGAGTTTGACGTCCCATATCTATGTTCAAATTTATGTAATATGGGACATGCTAAAATATTAACTTTAGTAATTAGATATGGACAGAAGTGAAATAGTCTGAGATTTAATTTTTTCATGTAAAATTGTGCTTGCCCTAATATTCAAATTTCATAAAGCCCTTACATTTAGTCAATCCATTTTTCAAATTAGGACTTTATTACGGTGTGGTGAATCAATGAATTATCTTGCATGGTCTATATTTTTCAGGGCTCTGCTGATTATTAGAAATAATATCCTCGTCTGAGATTCCACCAGTTTCATGTTTTATATAACTTTTGAATTGAATGGTTGAAGTTTCGAGAATTTTTCTGATTTTTAAGCTTTAATATAAGTTTCCCTAGTTTAAAGTCGCCGTCTCATTCAAATCTAGAGAAAATGAAGCTAGGGAAATATAGTACTGCAAAAGAACTTTGAGCAGAGAAGAATGCAGATCTCATATGCAAACATTATTTTATTATGTGAGATGTCACTGAAACAATAAGAAATTATTGGTTGGCCAGCAGTTGCAGTTTCCACACAGCTAATCATTATTCTTTAGATGACGAGAGTAGGCCTTGCAAGCTCGGACACTAGTCGTCGCAGTTCATTGCCTAGTTGAGATGTGGCAAAATCGTTACTCAAGGTTTGATCTACTAAGGACTTGAATGAAGAGGAAGAGCTTGTGGGCGTGAGAGGCTGGCAGGTTGAAGTGAGCTACTCAGGCATGGGTTGCGAGGCCGTGCCTTGGGGTGAACTTCTGCCGTGGTCATGAGAATCCAGAGGAGACCTTAGGAAAACAGGGGTTGACTCTTGGGATGACACTGGTAGCAGGGCCAAGCCGGTCAGTACTGGCATCTCCTGATAGGAGATCAGAGGCGTGCTCTGACACTGGCGCTAATGCTGGTCCAGGCACTGGATTCAGATTTAGAGTGGGCTCAACGTCCATGACGAACGGCACATGGCACTGTCCAGGACCCTTAAGATGGCCTGGCAGAGATTTGGATTCAAGTTTGCAGTCTCTGGAAAGGATACCCAAGGCACTTCTTAGCACTTGCACTGGGACAGGGATATAATGGTTAGTATTGTTGAGATGCATTGCAGTAGATATTCTTCCCTAGTAATGGAGAATCTCTGTGTCCTTAAACCAATAAAAGATGGGACGAAACGAAAGGTGAAATGAATTTCCAGGACTGGAGATTAAGCCAAAGTATTCTTATTTGCAACATTCCATTGGAAACAAACAAGGCCTTAACTGAAGACGGAAGATCTTTGACTTGGAACTCGGAAGGAATCCAGTTATTCATTTCATGCAGTCTAGGCTATTTATTTTTAAAGACAAGAAATTCCTGTTGATATGGAAAGAATCAGACTACACAATATACTGTTGACTATAGCTCATTTAAGTGCAAAACTGCGTATGCTAGGCAACTTAGAGCTTAGCACATGCTAGCAAGATGATTTCCAAAAACCCAGAATCTGGTTGATTAAATATGTATGTAATTATAGTCAGATACAAAAAAATATTACTCATAAAAGCTTGATGATCCCTTAAATAGGCTTCATGTGTCTGCATTTCCATCCGTTTTTGCTCTCTTAATCACAGTGGTTCGTTTGAGGAACACCTGAAATTATATTACTAAAACTACTATACTAGACATGAACATGACCTTTGGTGTTCTGCCTATAAAAAATTCCCACAGTCAAAGACTGCACAAATCTGAACCAACCATGCAAGCCTCTGCACCCTAATCAAGAGCACTGTAGACAGTAGACCTTGACAAAAGTGCATCACAAGTACCTAGGTTTATAAAATAATCCAAACTATAATACCGATAGCAGGATATTATCCTCAACAAACCTACAACGATATTTATTTTGTAAGGCATGAGTATGGATGTAGTCCCATAGGTGATACAGCAAGTTTCCCTTCCTCCAAACAAAAGGAAAACTTGCAAGTCCAATTAACTTTCGGAAAACAGTAGTAATCTTAGGTGCAATGAAATCAGGAGTCTTTTTAAAAGAGATAGAAGAGGTCTATGCTGCCGTAACTGTCAAGCCCCAGAAGCAATGTTTTGACTTCTCTAGTTCTAAAGGTCATTGAGTGCAACTCAGGCTCTGGAAAGCATGACAGAAGCAACATCAAGGGCTCACCACACTGTTTGCTCCAAGACTGGAGCCAAACTTTATTCTTCTGTTTAGAAGCAATATATAGTAGTTCTGCCAGGTCAGCTCCTACAAGGACGGAAATAGAAGAAGCAACTCCAAAGAATTATTTAGTGGTAGACTACCAACAATGAGGAGTAAGACTTCCTCCACATCCTCTAAGCTCTGTATGCAGCATAAAACCGTTTTGTCTTATCTTTAAGTCAAACCTTTTGGATTTTAGAGTGAATTCTCTTCTCGATAATAGTGATAAGATGAGTATTTTCAATAATTTATTGACTTCCATAAATATTTCTCCAATTAAACTCCATAAGATCATGGTAAATACCATACCAGGTGCTGTGGTTTTCAGTTATACCTTTCCTGAAAAGCTAACATCAGGAACAACCTGATCCCTCTCCACATTAACCTTAGACAAACTGTGATCAGATGAGCACACCAGCGAACCTACTTCAAAAGATACAGCCCCTTCAACCGAAAATGAGCTCAGCCATTCAGTGGGATGAGCACTGTAATCACCAGCGAAAATGAAACAAGCTTTGGAGTTGCTTCCAATATTTCTAGAATTAGTGAAAACTTGAAGATATATTAGTTTTCCATAGTCTTTAACCATGTGTCATAATAACCACATTCACACATTGGCCTATGAGATGCCGCGAACTCCTCTCCTACAAACAGAGCCATTCAACTGGCCCTTGGAATGTCTTCAGGCTTGAGTTAACCGGAATTCTTAATCCTGGAATCCAGAGTTAACCGGAATTCTTAATCCTGGAATCAAAAGTTCTAAAATGTCACAAATCAGATGCAAGAGTCTCTGAAAAATAAAATCCATAGATATTTTTATATTAAATACATTTCTGTGATCGAGTCTATAGACCAAGATTAAGTTCAATATCTCCAGAAAGAAGGAATAACATAAAATACAAACGCAAAAGAATATTTTCAATTTCTGTTGTCGGCTAACCCTCTGATCTCGACTATTTTTGACCACAGGAAACCCAGTCCAGTTAGGTGTGAATTCTTAATTACTATTTTCAGCAAATATTCGTCACTATCCCAAAACACGACATGAGAGTCTGCCATACACGCAACATAAATATAAAGCGAGACAGACAGGCGCACAGAAGAAGAAAGGAATTCGTGTTCTAAGAGACATTTAGAATTTTTATATCAAAAAGAAATACCACAAAATCCAAACTTACTTCTTGGATATACAACTATATTTAATTTCCGAGCTGGAAACCTTCCAAGAAACGACACACGTAAAGACAGAATGCTGTATCGACACGTGAAAGGAAGCTGAATTGATGTTAATTTCTTACTTTGCTGCCAAAATACAGGTAATTCGGATGTCAATGCGAAATCTTCTGAGGAGACAGGCAAGCACCAGTAGAGGAGACAAAACCAAGGATTATTCCATAGTGAATAAATTCTTAATTTTGATGCATTGTTTGATATGCTTGTCATATATGTTTATTGGAATATTTTACAATTGAATTCATTTCTATAAGCGAGTAGTAGAGAATTTTAGAAACGAACTAATCCATCATATTATTTCTCTCACTAGGTTTTGCATTTGTGATTGAAGTTTATATTCAACGGTGAATTCTACCAACAAATATTTGGTATGGCAATGGGCAACCCTTCATCACCACTCCTCTCAATGTGTGTGTGTGTGTGTATATATAATATATATATATATATTATATAATATATATATATATATATAGGGTATATATATATATATATAGTATATATATACGTATATATATATATATATATGATATATATAGTAGATATTATATATATATATATATTGTATAAATATATATTATATATCATAGTCATAGTAGATATATATATATATAGATATATATATATATATAGCTATATATATATATATATATATATATATAGTATATGACTGGTAAAGGTGTTCTGTAACAACAGAATTCCATCTAATAAAAGGAGCCCATAAAACACCAAATGTAGAGAGAAAAAAGTACTATATTTCAGAGACTGCTGTCTCTCTCTTCAGGTATATGAATGAGAAAAGTTTACAGAAAAGGTGGTATTTATAACCAAGAGATTCGTCCACAAGTAAGCCAATTTAGGGTCACCCCCGCTGATAATCTCCTTTAATCTTCTTAAGCGTTGGTTGAATGAACACTGCGTCGACGATGTCTGATGTCCAATTCCCTTTTGAGATGTTTCATTACCTGCTTCTCTTTTATTTTTTAAGGCCGATTGCCATCATTTGACTCTTGTACCGGCAGTTACTGCTATAAATTACACGTGACATATTCCAGTTTATTCTATGGTTATGTTCATTATATGATTGAAAATAGCCGAGTTCTGTTGTCCATACCTAACTGACCGTTTGTGTTGTATTAATCTCTGGGGAAGTGATTTACCTGTAAATCCGATGTAAGATTGGTCACAGTCCTGGCATGGGATCTCATATACCCGAGTCTTTGGGCGATGTCTTTTGTTGGACGTTAATCAGGGATTTGGCTAAGGTATTTTGGTGGGTAAATGCAAAAGGGTTGGATTTTCCCAAGGTGTGAGGTAACTCTCTTAATCGTCTCCAGGTGGGGAATTTTTATTTTATTGTTGGGTGTGTCTCTGGTCTTGTCTTTAGGGGGTCGGTAGAAAATTACGTTTGCTTTTTGAATTGCTTTCTCAATTATATGGTGAGGATACTTTAAAGATGAGAGTTGCTTGCGAATTAGTTCAAATTCTTTTTCCAGGAAATCTGGGGAACAAATTCGTAAGGCTCTTAAGAATAGGTTGCTAGCTAGACTTATCTTGATAGTATTGTCATGATAGCTAAAGTAGTGAATATATGAAAGTGAGAACGTTGGTTTTCTGTATATGGTAAATTTGTATTCTGTCGTGTCTCTGATTAGTAAAACATCAAGAAAAGGAATTTTGTTGTCTGTTTCCCATTCAACTTTAAATTTGATGCTGGGCACTAATGCGTTTAATTTGAGAGGAATTCATTAAAATTACCCCACTTATTATCCCAAAATGTTAGTATGTCATCCACGTATCTCATCCACAGCATGTTTTTGGGTTTTATTGCATTTATTACTGTAGTTTTCAAAGTATTCCGGCTGAAAAACCAAAACACTTTTTGGAAGAATGCCTCAAAGAACAAGATACTTCCAAAAATGTACGGATTCGGGAGTGGACTCTGCAACCAAATCCCTTTTGCATTTACCTACCCAAATACCTTAGCCAAATCCTGATTAACGTCCAACAAAAGGCATCGCCCAAAGACTCGGGGTATATGAGATCCCATGCCAGGACTGTGACCAATCTTACATCGGATTTACAGGTAAATCACTTCCCCAGAGATTATACAACACAAACGGTCAGTTAGGTATGGACAACAGAACTCGGCTATTTTCAATCATATAAATGAACATAACCATAGAATAAACTGGAATATGTCACGTGTAATTTATAGCAGCAACTGCCGGTACAAGAGTCAAATGATGGAATCGGCCTTAATAAAAGAGAAGCAGTAATGAACATCTCAAAAGGGAATTGGACATCAGACATCGTCGACGCAGTGTTCATTCAACCAACGCTTAAGAAGATTAAAGGAAGATTTATCAGCGGGGTGACCTAAAATTGGCTTACTTGTGGACGAATCTCTTGGTATAAATACCACCTTTTCTGTAAAACTTTTGCTCATTCATATACCTGAAGAGAGAGACAGCAGTCTCTGAAATATAGTACTTTTCTCTCAACATTTTGGTGTTTTTATGGGCTCCTTTTATTAGATATATATATATATATATATATATATATATATAAGAACAGATATATATATATATATAGCTATATATATATATATATATATATATATATATATATATATATATATATGTATATAATTATATTATATATATATATATATATATATATACTATCTATATATATATATAATATATATATATATCTATATATATATATATATATAGCTATATATATATATATATATATATATTTATATATATATATATATATATATATTATATATATATATATATATATATATATATATGCGTGTGTGTAATATATATATATATATATATATAGTATATATAATATATATATATAGTATATATATATATATATATATATATATATATATATATATATATATATATATGTATGTTGTGTATTATATATATATATATATATATATATATATATATATATATATATATATATAGATATATATATATATGTATGATGTGTATATAATTTTTTTTTAACGAGATTTACTAGTAGCATTTATATTCTTTTAAAGTGGTATGGATATGTTGACGATTCTTTAGCAGTTTTGCCTGCTGGTATTGATGTGATGTAATGAGTTACTCTCTAATTTGAGTAACCAGGTGCCATCAATTAAATTTACGTTAGAACTAGAAAAAACACACACATAAACACAATCGCCTCCCTTTCTTAAATGTTTTAAAGCACAGAGAACCATTTCAATGCAAATTCAGTATTTATAGGAAACTAATCAACAAATTAACTTATTTTTATTTCAATTCAGGCCACTATTTTAATATTAAAACATCCATATTTTCTATGTTTTTACAAACATTGCACATTGTCAGTCCCTAGTATTTGAATCAAGAAATCGAATCGAATACATGAGAAAAATAGGAACAGGTTTATGTTACCCTTCGCATGTAGTAATAGATACTTGGTACAATAAAGCCTACAAAAAGTTTTATAGTGAAAATAACATGGAGAAAGAAACACCTAAGAACATTTTTTGCCTGCCTTATTTCAATGGTTTTGAAACAATAAAATCATTATTAAAATATTTTGATGCCAGCCTCATTTTTCCTATAATAGCACACTAAAAGAAATGTAATTAAAAATAGCCGAAAGGAAAGCAAGATCAAAATATACATTCCAGGGACTGCTGTTCTTTTTATATAGATGATTTTAGTAAAGATTTATAAGTAAGAATTAAACAGCATAAGTATTCTATCAAAACTAGTCAAACATCCAATGCAATATTCATTCACTTAAGGGGTAACTCTCATAGGATGAATTGGCCTCAAAGTTTATTTATTACCAGATTGAAAGATGTCTTCACAAAATCTTCAAGAATCTGCCATTATACAGTTTACTTCCGACAGTAATTTTAACCATAGCCCTACAATGTATTATTTGGACCCTGTATTAGTAAAATGTTCTCGAATGATCTTAAAGGGCACAGTTTTCCGTGTCGAAAATGATTATAAACATGATTGGCTAACCATAATATAGCTGTGTGAGAGAGTTGATGGTTCTTTAACAAGAATATCAGCTCTCACACAGCTATATTATTGTGGACCTGCAACCAATGACCTTAAAGATATGATCACTGATTAAATTACTAATTAGTTATGCTATATATATATTTTCTATGTACTCAAATGTTTCAGAGTTTTGAAAATGTTTAATTTCCAAATATGTTTATTGATTACCAAAAGGAGAATATATTTAGCTTTGTACTTTTATAAACATATGTAATCAGCTTATTCCTTCAAAGGTCACTCTTTGTAGTCAGTCTCTTTCCCTGTATAATTCTTTAAATGACTTCTCCTTGCTTCCGAGCCAGTTGAGCCTAAACTTTAGTAAAACTTCTCAAAGATTTACCTTTGTTTTGGTAGGTCCACTAATTCTTCAACTATGTTGGATTCCAGGTGCATCAGTTCCTTATAATTCTCATCCTCAGGGATGTTTGTCTGTCATCTGTCAATTATACGACCTTTCTTGCAAACTTACTTTAAATTTTCTTATCAGTCTGCTCGTAAATGACCGTATGCCGAAGGACATAGGAACCTCTCCGTTGTTTCACGTTCCCTTCATGGCATCTTTCTCTTAAATATATATATATATATATATATATATATATATATATATATATATATATAATCTCCTCATGAATTAACATTTCTCCTTTTTAAATTCTGAAAATGCTGAACTGCAAACATCTTTGGACATCAAATATGATTACCTTTGGAATAACCTACGCATTAAAGAAATTATATAAGATAAGTTTATCGATCTTGAACGGGGTTCGAGCTAATTTGTAGGTTTGATACAGTAATGACAATGGCTGCTATTCTGATCTGCTGTACCTAGTCCTGTCGAATTTAGGCTCTTTACTTTGAATCAACATTAATTTATCTGTAATCTGATTACTGAAAGCTAGATGATATCATGTGGCTATTTTATCATAATTTTCCATTTAAATTATATCTTAACTATATATTCGAAAATATTAAACCACATCTCCCTTTCATACTGAATTCACTGCAACCAAAGATATAGTTTTTCAATCAAGGTCAACCCAAAAATGTCCACTTACTGTTCAAAGGCCCCTTATGAACTTCGAGAGAATTTGAAGACTGGAGAATCGGACTTTGTTAAAAGTAAAATCTTCCGTGTGTGTGTGTGTGTGTGTGTGTGCATCAAGAGGGCAGCTACTGATAAGGGTCCTGACTGCGAATTCGATTAATATGATAAAAAAATATATAAACATAAAAAAAGAAAACAAACGCAAGGTCATCCACTCTAATTCTCTGTAGATTTCTCGCCAATCACTGTTCTTGTTATAGTGCTGCATAAATTGCAACTGAGAATGAAAGGAAAGTTCTTTCCTCCCTTGCACATGAATTTGTCTGAGACTCATATTGGCATAATAGAAATGTCAGCGCAAATCTTCTCTGTCCAAGTGCAGTATGTTGGGGAAGAAAACCTGAATCTTCTGTCTTGATTATTTTGTGACTCAAGTTGAGAGGTTCAGCCAGACGCTTTTTGTCTCATGTAAAAAATGATTGAAATTAATTTTTGCTAATAAAGAATACTGCATTTTGAAATATTGCCAGTAGAAATTATGTACATTTACGAAGATGTATATATCATGCTATATTATAATATCAGTTTCATTAGTAAAGACTGGTAACACATTTTTTATGGTCAGTTGGCAACATTCCAAGCTTATAATTTCATAAGCACGCATTTTCATCGGAATTGCGCAATCGGGAATGAAAATTACCCATATAGACTATGCATGAAGAAAGATTTTCATCATTTTCATTGTTTTCAATATATTATTTGTCCCATTGACAGCAATATATATATATATATATATATATATATATATATATATATATATATATATATATATATATATATATATATATATATATATATATATATATATATATATATATATATATATATATATATATATATATATATATATATATATATATATATATATATATATATATATATATATATATATATAGATATATATATATATATGATATGGTTTTTTTTCACCAAACACAACTGCCACCACAACAACATAAAGCATTATTACTCCCAATCAGGTCGAAGAACTTGACATTTTTCATTCACTCACCTCGTCTTCCCTTTTAAAGCCACTACAGTCACAATAGAGACTCTGTTTATTGGTGAATTTCTTATATATTTGAATGCTCTTCATTATCGGCAACAAATCTCAAGAGACCCTCTCGATGTTAAATTCATCATCTTGTCCTGCCTTCTTCACCGATATTTTCGGTAAGCAAATTAAACCTTCGTATGCAATCCTTTCGAAGTCTCTAGGAAACATTTTCCACTGCTTTATGCAATTTCATCTGCGATTTTCTCTTTGTTTTTAGTTGTCTTCGGTTTACCCTCCATTTCCAGTCAGTGATCATCCTCTCCTTCACACCTTTCCCAAAATTCCTGTTTTATCCTTCAGCAGTTTCGTCTGTCCCTCCTAAAGTTTCACCTTGTCTTACGAGCTCAGATTCCCATTCTCTGCGCTTCACATCACTGATCTCCGCATCCATATTTCATGCTTTTTCTCGGCTTCTGAATGTATGAAGCCTCTGGCGTCCTCACTACTTGTGCCCTTTAGGTTTCGATCTCAGTCCTATTTACGGATTGCTTTTTTTTTCAGTGTCAAACTTAGTAGTAGGTAATATTGCTTCGAGATAATAGCATGTAAAGCTGCTGTATGCGTTTACCAGATTGTATTTTAATGAATAAAAACCTTCCAACCCTCTGTGCAAAAGGTATCTTATCGATAATCTTCAGCTTCCATATTTACAAACAGGTAATCAACCATTGTCTTGCCATCACATTTCCCCTTACTAGCAGTATTATTTGTTTTAAACCATTTGCATTAATTCTGCCTTTGAAAGAAGGCGCAATTAATACAAACCCCGCATATCTTAATAATATACGAAACTGTATTTGTCACCTTTTCATTGAAACTGGTTACCGCTGCCACTCCTTTGCCAAGAATAACCAAATTCGTGCATTTGTTTTGATATATTGGATCCCTTTTCCTAGAGGTCTTGACACCATTCTATATCAATTAGAAGTCATGCTATTTGGACATATTTCTTTACATACATTTTCACTTACTGATTGTACCTCCAGAAATCGATAGGAATAATTGAAAACGGTGAAAATGCACATGTCCGGAAGACAAATTGATAAGGGAGAGAGAGAGAGAGAGAGAGAGAGAGAGAGAGAGAGCGCAATCCCTTCCCAAAATATCTTATGAAACACCATCATGTTTTGAGATAATTAGGTTTCCTCCTGCAAGTCATGGAATGCAGTCAGAGATAATTATCCCTCGCTGAGATAAGGAGCGAAAAAATCCTTCCACGCTCTAATATGTTATCTGCTTCACCTAAACATCTTTGTTAAAAGAACTATTTTATAAGAAACAGAATGCGCTTGTAAAAAAAAATCTCTGGTTTAGATAATATTGCTACAACTTTAAAGATTCTACTACTCTCAAGAATCATATAATAATAAGGTCGCCTATTCATGCCAATTATTTAAAGCAAAAAATTCATGTACGGGAGAGAACAAAACCAGTCGTCTAGGTGAGCGAGAAAAAGACGCAAAAATGAAAGCAAGGGGAAAACACAGACCCATCAAAGCAGATCGCGTAAGTCAACCTAGCTATTTAACAGCCTTCGTTGTTAGCACAGACTAACAACAGTGTTTGACCTTCACCATTGTTGTCTTCGTCATACAAATAAATGTTCAAGAGCCTTGCCGAAGAAAAAAATATGTTCCTTTTTCTGTCTGTATAATATACCTAAAGAAAAACGCAGCAATAGGCTACCAGCACCTCGCTCTATCGTTTAGAAGACAGAAACAGTGCAAAAGCTTTTTCACCCTTCAATTTCCTGGTTAATCTCAGATACTTGTGAGTTCTGAAATGTTTCTGTCCGAATGCACTCATAAGATCTGATCGTTTCCATTTACATAGGTGTGGCAGATTCAAAACGTGAGACGTTGTGCCATAGATATTTAACCCTTCAGAGTCAAAAGCGGACATCCAATTCATCATTATCCTAACAATGAGTGACATAGTAACAAGCCGACCACAGTAGTATGCATAATTGTTTAAAACAAATGATACTCGGAAATCCTGGTAAGTTCCAATCGGGAGGATGATGTTGGAAAATTTGGAAACGATAAATTATTAACGGTTCATCCAAATCCCGTAAGAGTTAATCCAACGAATGATTTAAAAAAAAACATTCATTTATCCCGTGATCCTTTTTCGAGACCTTTTCGTAAAAAACAGATAAATACATATATACAAGAGTGAAAACATTGTTTTTATCAAGAAAAGACTGACAATTATTTCATACCTTTTGTATCACGAGCGTTTTGGAGAGGAAATCGCTTGTCGCTAATTAGGGTTCCATCAGCATAACTGAGCAACACCATAAATTTTTTAAATATTCGTGTAAAATTTAGTGTTTTATGAATAGAAATTGGCTGATGAGATGCAAATAGTTCTATCGTTAATGAAAAAAAGATTAAGTGGCATTTTGAAAGCTTGTTAGTCTAAAGTGGCAATAATAGAGCTACAAGTGGAAACATAATGCCAAGGTCACTAATATCGGGGAGTCAGGTTAATTATATTTACCGAGGTCGTTACTGGTGATCTAAAATGCCGATAGTAACTAAGCAGAATTGTTAAATGCAGTATGATGACCTGTGTTGGGTATGAAACGAAAAAGAAAACTATAAAAGAAGGCAATGGTAATAAGTATAGGAAGGATATTACTACTCACTAAAGACTTGCAAAACGTTGAAAAGGATAATGCAAATAGAAAACGAATAAAACTTGAAGTTAAGCTAATCAATAATTGATGATAAAAAGAAGATAGGATTCCAGTTATTTACTAAATATGAACAATCATGGTCAAAACGAATCCCATAACCTTCCCGAAAGAAAAAATAAACCGTGCTATCTAAGGCATCAGTCTTTATATCGAAGGACATGGAGCAGTCCACCGTACACGATATCATTCGAGCAAAATCCTTTCTGCAAAATTCGTCATGAAAATGAGTGTTGTGAAACACCTTCCCTGACAGGCACCGTCATCCTCCTCCCCTTCCGCCCCAGAAGATCATTCGCAAATAAATCAGGGCTGAGAGATTCTAGTTGAGATAAGAGCTGCTTCATTTGCCTCCACACCTGAGTCTCTGACTCGGTAAGTATGAAAAAGAATGTCTAGCCTTAATGGAGAATTTTTAAAATCTTCCACTTTCATTTGTTTGACTTTGGTCTTCGTCAAAATAACATTATAAATAATAACATGTTTGCAATCAAAAGTCCCGTCTTGTTTTTTAAGTGGCTGATGCCAATTTACTATTTTCCAACATTGTCTGATTTTTTCTCCGTATCTATTTTGAACAATTTGTAAAATTTACTGCTTTTAAATGCCTACTAACTCACTGCTAATAAAAAAAAAAAAAAAAAAGCCTACCAGGTCACGGCTAGCCCCCCAAAAAAGTTTGTTCCTCACTGCTTATGCATGTCTCCGAACTCGCCGTTACTAAAAAAAATAAATAAATAGATAAAATAAAAAGGACTGCAAGCTCATTGCTTATCAAAAATAAAAAAAGTAAATAAAAGGTTTTCAAGCTCCCTTTGTTGAAATTTATGTCTTGGTATACCTTCCTCGCTGCATTTTCCTCAATCAGTTCCAAACTCATGAGAAAAGAAGGCGATGAAAAACAAGGTTGTTTATATTCCTCGAAACTGACATTAGCACAATTTTTTTTCATTCAAGGTACGACAGGACCGCTTCCCTAATGGACTTTATTTATCCAAGGAAAAAATCGTGTCCCAATACCAGAAATAATTAAATGTCACTAAAATGTTCAAGAAACTTAATAATACATACAAACAAAAGGCACCACACGAATCACTCAAGTTGTGAGAGCTAAAAGATAAAGGCTCAAGATTTGAATTCCACAAGTAAAATATAGGTTATTGAAAGTTATTTTCAAATATTAAAATAATACCAGATTCTTGGAGTTTCCTTAATAAGACTGGAGCTATTCTCAACCAGTTCAAAGCGTCAAATCGAACTTCAGTTCAACTATACAATCAAATACCTGATACTTTTTAAGCAGTTATTGTGCGACTTGCATAAAAATTTCAATAGGTGGTAATCGATGATCAGAACTTTAATTATCATTATTGTTACAGGTACTGTTGTCAATTTATTTATGTGTAACCAAATGATGAGCGTTATAGAAGTTCACTCTCGACGTGGTTCGGAAGTCATGTAAAGCCGTTGGTCCCGTTACTGAATAACCACTGGTTCCATGCAACGTAAAAACACCATACAGACAAACAAATGACGAGTATCTAGATAGACACGAGTAAGTACTTTAAGGCGAAAATATCAATTCTCTAGAATGATTATGTGACTCTTGGGGTACCTTGTGTCGATTTCTAAAGGGTTTCTTCCAAACTCCCGATTATTTATCCGTGATTTCAAGTTATCCTTCGGGTACCCTGAAGCAGAAACCGACAGAGCTATAACAGTCACCGATGCGCGAATATATTTAGGGCATTGCAGAATGAAACTCGATATCAGAATGCAAAATCGAATCATATAATTTCCAGTACACCTGTATATGATACTAAAATAGAACGATTTTAAAAAATCATACAACATTACAAGCAAGAAAATAAAATGAAAGGAAAGTATAATACCAGTGAATAAAAAATTTTGATTTATAAAAATATAAACTTGGCGGGCTAGAAACTAACCTAAGGAGACAAGTACGAAATATAATTGAAAAGAATATAACTATAAGATATAGAGAAGTTCATGACAACGAAAACAGACAAAACAACCGCAGAGTGAAATCATTCAGAAGTGACCTTGAAATGAAAAGAAATAAAAACACACACTGGAAATCTTTATTTAAAAATGAAAATGATCTCAAAACATTGAGGAGCTACTAAAGCAACCAATACATAAGGTCCACGGAATTCGGAATTGGGAGATAAAAGGAAATAATTTTAAATAACTCCATGACAAACAGCCATAAAAGTTACAGGACCGCAAAATTATAACAAAGTTATTATAAAACTGCCATCAAAATCCCATTAAAGTAAAACTAGACCAATGGAAGTGGAACAATTTCTAAAGGGTTTTGTACACTGATTCTACGAAATAAATTGCAGATTTAAATAAATATTGCGGAAACACGAATTTGCCCTATTATGAAGTATGAAGGAAAGTAGGCAGTTCATAGTTACTATAAGGATCTGGAATTCTCTTATTTCTTACGTAATTTCATTAGCAGATATCTATGCCCTTTCCTTTTCTGGTGCCAATTGTACCAGGACTACTTTTGTGCATTGGGATCTCGGCACATCGTCCTATTTACTAAAATTAGTCCTTAGTGTATAACCTGTAAAGAAGGAGCGAAGAAATAGTACATCATAGTGTGATCATTTTCAATGGGCCTTTGCAAAGATGAATAAATGTTAAAAACTGAAAGTTCTAAGAAAGGCATCATTGAAAAATATTACTATTAATAATATTATTATTATTATTATTTTACTTAGGAAGCAGACCCTCTCCCAAGCATACTTTATTTAAAGTAATGGCTACCTCAGTAGCGTTGTGCTTGTAGAGATTCTTCTCTATTTTACAAATTGCTGCTATTCGAAAAATAGAGAAGAATCTCTACAAGCATAACGCTGCTGAGGTAGCCATTACTCTCAATAAAGTATGCTTGAGAGAGGTTCTGCTTCCTAAGTACACGTATATTCAGCTATGCGACCTGTCACCAAGAAATAATGAGGACACCAGGAGCTTAAGAAAAACCCTCCTACAGCGGCAAATAGCTGTGGCAGGAGTGGGAGAGGAAACCTGCAGCAACACGTCCTGGTGCCCTCCTAGAAGGTAGTCATGAACTATATGACACCTTAATTTCCTAACCCTGGACGTGACACACCCACTGAAGAAGACAACCCCGCAAGAGAGGAACCAATGTATCCTGGGAACATCCAGAGATGCCTCGACCGCCTTCACGAGGACGACATGAAGCAACAGATGAGAGGTGCCCTGTGTAAGCTCATCTCCAGGACTGGTGGCAAACTCCGTGTCCCTGAACGAGCCCGAGAATACATAAATATTACTGATTATGACCCCACCCCCGAGCAAGACGCCCTCCTGAAGCTGGTTCTTAATTGCCACTTCATTTCGAGACCCTGGCCTCATGACAAGAGACTCTGAATCGAGCATCATGAGAACTACCGACATCCTCCAGCCCCTCCAACTTGCTGAAGCCCTTGCAGAGAGGGGCTCACACTCATGCGGGATCCTCACCAAGAAGATAGAAAAAGCAGTGAAGGAATTGAAGGAGAAAGAGAGCACTATGGTGCAATGCGCGGACAAGATGGCAGCCATCATCTTTGTTGATACTGCTGAATATCACAAGAAGCTAGATGCTAGTTTGTCCGACGAGAGCAAGTTCGAGCACCTGACAAGAAACCTGACAGACATCAAGAGGGAGGCCAGCGGAGTCATCAGCACAGTGAATGTTGCGATAAACACTGTCTTCCTCCCGCCCATACAAGGAGACTACAGCCTGGGTTATTTATATGGTTAACATAAAAACCCACAAACAAGGTAACCCCCTCCGGCCGATCATCAGCCAGAAGCCTGCCCCTTCACATGCCTTGGCAAAATGCTTTAATCAAATTTTGACCCCTTACATCCCGAGACGGTACAGCCTGCAGTTGTCAATAGAATTCCTAGAAGACATCAAGATGTACTGCCAGAAGGACGGTGTGGCGATAGGCTCCCCACTGGTTATCCTCTTTGGTAACTTTTACATAGGCACCGTGGAGGAAAGAGTCTTTGTCAGGATGCAGCAACACCGCAGATATGGCCGTTATTTCGACGATATCTTTGTTCAAGTCGATGCCAAGGATGAAGTAGAAGCCCTCCGTCAGGCATTTCAGCACTGCAGCATGCTGAATTACATGGTTGAATACAGCACCGATGATTGGCTCCCCTTCCTCGACCTCCTTGTGAGTAAGACAGAAGACGGCCTCCGTACTTCTGTGTACACAAAGAAGACCTATCCTGGACTTTGCCTCAATGGTGACAGCGAGTGCCCTGCCAGATTCAAAAGCACGACCATCAGGGCCTTCATCTGGAGAGCCCTCTCCCTATGCTTCACCTGGCAGGAAACTTATCAGGAACTCGACCGCGCCTCCCAAGTAATCATAAATAATGGGTATTCAAATAAATTATTAAGTAGAGAAATCCACACAGCTTTGGAGAAATGGTGCAGTAGGGAGAGCCTGCAGCCCCACCCTCAAGATAATATCAAGCTGTATTATAAAGCCTTTATGAGGTCCTATTATTTCTGACAATGTGACCCGGATTGACGACACCAAGAAAATTTACTTAATCATATATTACCAGAATCGAAGGACATGCAACCTAATTATGAAAAAAATAATCCCTCCCCACAGGTACAAGACCCCAGGAAGCAGACCTATGTGGTATACCAATACGCTCGCATCATACATCAAAAGGGTGTGTCCTGGGATGTGCTCATCCAGAACATCAAGATCATCAGGAAGACCCCTGATGCCCATCGGTTACGCCTGCTGGAGGTGCTTCTCATCCAGCAAATAAAACCATCACTAAATATGACGCAGTAAGAATTTCTCCTCTCCACAAGTATAAGAAGACCTGCCACCAACAATGACACCACTGATCACAACAAATCTACAAAAGATAATAGATAATAACCCCGAACGAGATACTCCTGCAGCCAACGAAAACCAAATTAGCTGGGACGTCTTGCAACGAAACACAACGCCCAGCAACGTCACCGCACACCTGAGGAGGAGATTACAAGAACGCAACCATCGACATGGCGAAAGTGGCTTGAGGCCTGGCTCAAGCGACTAATGATAAGGCAGACTTACCGCCGCAAGCCAATAGGAGACCATATGCCATACTCCCTGGTGACGACCCCAAATATAAGGAGAACGGACACCACAGTGACCACACCAGAAGCAGTCCACCCTTAGCCTCCCAGCCAAGAGGATGTCTGGCAGCTCCAGATAAAAGCTCGCTACTAGAAAACGAGAGACAGAGAGAGAAACCACGAATGATGTCATACTTTATTTGTATAAGTTAAAATATATACACCAATCTTGACCCTGTATTCGATAATGACCCCCATAGGCGCTCTACTGTTTAAGTAGTACGGAAAAAGCTGCTATTTGAAAAATAGAGAAGAATCTCTACAAGCATAACGCTGCTGAGGTAGCCATTACTTTCAGTATTATTATTATTATTATTATTATTATTATTATTATTATTATTATTATTATTATTATTATTATTATTATTATTATTATTATTCAGCAGATGAAACCTATTCATATGTAACAAGCCAACCAAAGGTCTTGCAATTCAAGCTTCCAAAGAATATGATGTTTATTAGGGATAGGTAAGAGGAAGTAAAGGGACACAATCTTTCAATTTGTTCAGTATCCTTTTATGACAAGAAGGAAATTCATTATCCTGAAATGATGACCTATAAAATGTTCTTCGACAACGTCAAACACAGAAAGAACAAAAAATGTAATTTAAAAAATTAGGACAGAATTTTTTAGTCCCGATTTTCAAATGGTCCAACTCGATAAGAATGGAAGAATTATTTGCTTGAATCATAATGATTCTAGTAACATGAGTGATTTTAATAACGACAAAAAAAATATCGTTTTTGCTTGAGTATTTGTAATTATTGAAAGTCAACATGTTCAAAAAAATTTTCAAATGGGTCATGAACATTGAAATTCACTAAGCAATTGTCAAGGATTGCAATGAGTATAAGGACAAAGGGTCTAAAAATATAATTGTATAACTAATTATAGAATTAATATTAATGTACATTTACAAGAATCTTTATTCAATAACTCTTGTGAGAAGGCAAAACATTTGCTAAATAATAAAGAAACGATTTAACTCTACTGAATTTCGAATCTCACGAGGAGGAAATGGAGACTTTACACGCCAAATTACATGGAACCATTAAAACTCGATATATTGATACTAGAAAACGGGTATTAAAGATATAAAAGGTTTAATGCAACTTTAAATGTTGAAAGTTTGAAATTCAAGTTGTATTAAGGAAAATTCTTTCGAAGTCTTAAAAGAAAAACTGTAACACTCGTATGTAAGTAAATAGTGAACTTATTACCACATAAAAGAATAGAATTTACTGAAGATACATAGTATATATGTAGGTTACCATATTCATAAAACAAAATGTTCTACTGTTGTAAAGTAAGAAAATGTTTGGATAACATTAAAATTCATTGTTTTCCAGCCTGAAAGAAATTGACCGAAGAAAAACAATAAATAAAAAAATAAAAGTTCTGATCGACATTGTGTGTGCATGTGTATGTGTGTTGTGCATGTAACCTAATTTAAGTTGATAATAGAAATAATACACTGACCAATTTTCGCGTAGATCTTCACTCTTTTCTTTGTTGCAGTGAGAATTCTCTCCTTTATTGGAAAACGTCAGCTTTATTACCTTTTAAAGTATGTTTTTCTCGTTATTTTTTGTATTTACTTTCCTTATTTGCGTATATCGTTTTGTTTCGTGGATACCAACAACTATAAGAAGAATGACGTGACTTATAAGGAGAAGAGGAAAAAATGCAGAAGAAAATAGTCTGTTGACTTTTCTCACATTGGTTCATTCTCCTTATAAAAGAAAAATATGGTAGTTATCGATGTTTCTCAGCCTACTCTCTATGAATATATGATCATTTATAATACACACACACACACATATATATGTAACACATTTTTAGTTTTCTGTAAGGTAAAGCTATTGAGATGGCTATTCACTTTTCTGTCCGCACTCAGATCTACTGGGGCCAGTAGGCTGCCAATTAGTATGTTGATCATCCAACTTCCAATCATCAAACATACCAAATTGCAGCCCTCTAGCTTTGGTAGTTTTTATTTTACTCAAGGTTAAAGTTAGCCACATTTGTGCGTCTGGCAACGACGTAGGACAGGCCACCAAGTTTTTTCAAAGAAATTTTTCTACTATTTACCTTCTTGGTGGATATTCTGTGTGCCACATTCGGGTTTTCCTCACTGGTAATCACTAGACGAGTCTACAGTTGAATACCTAGGATTTCCTTACTATGGAATATATTACATTTCACGCCCCCTGATGCACGTACGAAAGCTCACACGTTAGTCTTTTTACGGGTCTGATATTTGTATGACGAACACACTAAATTGTTCTGGAACCTTCCATGAACACGCCCTGTTTGACGCACGAACACAACTGCGTTTTTCTGACCTCACGATCACATGATTTTTTTGACAGTAGCTGGGTCAACTATCGCACCTGTGCTATCGTTTCTGAAGTCCGATAGTATTGTGCTTTTCCGTCCAACTACCCAAAAAATTCGTCGATATCTTAGAGTTTCCTAAAACACTCGATACTGTATTGCTACAAATTCCAATCTGTTAGCGACAAAGTCCGTTGAACCGTGATATTCATTACTATTATTTCCAGGGCCTTTAAGATATATATAAAATCATCCTTATCAATCTTTGCATCTATTGGAAAATAGATAGCATTAGAAAAATGGTGAGAATATTTTGTTTTCCGAATATTCAGGCGGAAGTATAAGTAATAATTATAGGGATACACAAAATAATGAGGGGATCGTTTGAAAATTTTCTCTGTATCAGTACAAACTATTACTAAAAATGTATGAGCAATAATGATAGTTTTCTCTGCATCTGTTCTTACTACTTTATCAGTAGCAGACGTGATTGTTATCCTGTGCGCGCGCGCGCGTGTGTATTTCTGAATGTTTTTTTATTTATTATTTAGTTTCTTTGTTTGCACGTAAATAAGGAAAAGGTTGGGCCATTAGGCAGATTAATTCTCGCTTATTTCTCTACTTTCGAATGATTGCCGAATTTACTGGCAAAATAGCGCTATTACTCCCTTACCTACAACTATTGGGAGTCGCAGCTATATTTGCATAATAAACCTAGCCATAATTGCTTAAGTAACCATAGGATGAAAAAAGTAATTTAAAAAAATCCGAATAAATATCGAAACCGATATTACAGACATAAATACCCAAAGGATAAAAAAAGGAATTTAAACAATCCGTATGACTATGGAAACCGAAATGACGGACATAAATACCCAAAGGATAAAAAAAAGTAGTTTAAAGAATCCGAATAAATATTAAAACCGTTATTGCTGACTTAAAATACCCATCAGTAAAAAAAAAGTAATTTTATCTAACTAAATTGCTTTTAACAATACCCAACTTACATAGGACAAAAGAGCCTCTTTACTTGAGTAAGAAAGTTTGATTTATCAGTAAAAATATATTTAAAACCTTTCGTCTTTACGAAAACTAATGTCTAGAAGGGATGATATTGGAGTCTGTTGAGCTGGGATAAGGAAAGTTGTCCTCGTATAGGTCGAAGGTTTTAATGCTGTTTCTAGCAATATGTCATGATATTTACCCAAGCAAATGGTTTTCTTTATCTGCATCTTCAAAAAAAAACGTAATTTTTCTACAGTTTCATTCGTTACGGTTACAAATGTTGAAGGAAAGTAAATAATTTGTAAGTAAAAAAAAAAAATTAGAGCAAATGAGAAAAAGGCATAAAGTTTTCATTTTAATCTAACTTCATCAGACGTAACATAATCACAGCGGAAAAGACACAATAAGACCTCATAACTGCAAAACGAAAATAGTTGGCAATCTAGCACTCATTAACCAAAGATAAACATACGGTTAAAATGATAATCCAATTACCCCAACCAAAAAAAACAACCTCAAACTGATGGAATACTTTATGTAACCAGACTCCATGAAATCAGATGAGACTAACTTATCTCTAAAGAAACCCTCAAATAATGTGACTATAAAGTTAAACTGAACATAGCGAAATACCTCACTTCACAGGGACCGTCAAATATAATTCCTTTTTTCTGGGTACGAGATAGGGTGCGGAAACGTTGTGTTGTGGCTCTTTTTAAGCTGCGTATGTAGGTTTGGAAAACATGATTCTAAAATATATTTTTACTAATTTGGTGAACAAAATTAATCACATTTATCACTATACAAGAGTCGAACGAACCAAGTAAAACTACATTTTCATTGAGTTTCCGACATATTCTGTAATATTCGGTAATGAAAAAGAGCTAGATGAAGAAATATTGAATGAATCCTGAGAAAATCAATATAGAAAAGACAATAAAAATCTTTCACGAGAGAAATTATATATATATATATATATATATATATATAATATATATATATATATATATATATATATATTAGTATTAGAAACAAAAATTTGTTTAAGTATGTGCAAGAACGTCTTATTTTCTTTATCATTACTGTCTAGAAAGAAACTGAATGTATGCAGCTATTGTGTATGCAAAGGTTTCCTAAATATAATCTGGATTTTAGATGATATCCGGCCTATTTTTCAGACATAGAGCATAAGGATATGAACCCTGAAACATAAATTTCATCTTTGAAACATCGACGAATTCAAACTCTAAACTTGGGCTCACAGGCGTTAAAAAGTTAAGAATTTGTCTCTTGCCTGGAAAGTTTGAAAGACTATATATTTGTAAGAGTTTTGTCTTCCTCATTCCGTTTCTTCAAATCCTAGAGTATTCTCTCTCTCTCTCTCTCTCTCTCTCTCTCTCTCTCTCTCTCTCTCTCTCTCTCTCTTGAATAGGATCACACCAATTGCAATTTCTGACTATTCTTTTTCATTAGTTTCTAACATTTGCTTAGAATAGGATCTCTTATATTGAGTGATGTTGGCATAAATCTTCAAGGGACTATGTACAGAAATAAGGAATAACAAATGAAATAAGTGAAGGAAGAGAGAAATCGGAGCTTGGATGACGAATTTCAGAAAATATTCAAATAACGGGAAATAAAGAATTGCTATTTGTATTGAATTAATGATTTTTCGCATATCAAACACTGAAAAACCACACCAGGATATATTTTCGAACCCTCTCTTTTTTCCTGCATCAGTTAAGAGGAGAAAAATGTGATTTTTCATGGTATCCAAAATCCCGTAAACAATTCTGGTCATTTATCGTTTCATGTCAAGAGAAATTAAAATGTTTTCAATATCTTAATTCCTAGGGATTCAGTTTTCTGTAAAAGAAAACTATTAAGATGGCTTTGTCTGTCTGTCCGCAGTTTTTATGTCAGATCTTAAAAACTACTGAGGTTAAAAGATTGCAAATCGGTATGTTGATCATCCACCCTCCAATCATCAAGGATACCAAATTGCAGCCCTCTGGGCTTAGTAATTTCTATCACATCTAAGGTTAAATTTAGACAAGATCTTGCGTCTGGCACCGGCGAGTCCAATTCCGGGAATGACGCCGACGCAACTTCCCTTGACCGCATCTGGGTGGTAATTAAGCGCTCCCCAGTCGTAGCTGAAAGTTTCATACAACATTATACGCTGTACAGAAAAATCAGTTGAGCCTAAGAAACTTCGACGCATATTTACTTTTTTATTTATTTTCTTATTTATTTACCTCGATTACTTCGTTTGAATTAGGTAGTCGTTATTATTTATACTTTTTATAATTAGAGTCTTTGCTTTTATCATATAGTTTAGTTATTGCTCGATATTTCATTTATTTAGAAATTTCACACTATACAACTAGACCCATGTCTACAAGTAACTCTCAGTTATTATTATACGTCGAATGTCGTCGCAAGAAATTATGATTTGTATTTAGGATCCAAAAGAACTGTGAAACTACTGGTTTTGTCTTCAAATACCTCACGCAGTGTTACAGACCGAAGTCCGCTACAGGTTCGATAATAATAATAAACAAAAAAGAATTCAACACCAACAGTTGAAACTGGGGATACGAATATAGAAGGAAACACAAACAGAACAAAGGTTTATTTCCAAGCTCACTCACAAAGATAAATGAAGAATGGTTTCTCCTATTAACATAACAAAAATAAAATCTTGTAGTATGTGAACTGGGGAAACAGTGAGGTAATGAAATACTTGCTGGACAGTTTTGCAGCTATCGAAAATCAATGCTTGAAGCGACTGCTTCACAAAGGAGGGCTGTATAAATATAGACGTCTTCTTTGCTCCATACTACAGAAAACAATGTCTATTCTAGATACTCGGAGGGCAGGTTACTCCTCAAAACCAACTTGTAGGACGTTTCTTCTCTGAAGGCTCGCTCAACGTCGGAAAATCTGTCTCTCTCTCTCTGACTGGACGACTTGACCCGATCCCGGTCAAACTCTCGTGCGCCTCTTTCCTCTCTTATTCTTCGTCTGTTCCTTCTTTGCTTATCTCTCTCTGATGATCTCTCACTGATCTCTCTGCTGATCTATCCTACTTCGTCAGTCGTATATATACGGCGATCTGGGGGCGGGGCCTACCAGCGAACGTCACAGACTCCCAAGACGACAGGAACGTTTTAGAAGGATCTAGACGAAATGTTGCATCATAATACGCTGCGTTCCTAACGACACGTCGGCATCTGCCGAGTTCCATATCCCACTTGACGATTCTAGAACAATCATGAGAATAGGCGCCTCCAACACGTGCGCGAATGCCTCTTTGCTGCAGAACTTCTCAAAGAAAATGCGTTTTCCTTTCCTTTAACTTATAATTCTTTGCTATAAAGCGATTACCATGACACGCAGATAAAGTAAAGCAGATATTACGCATTGTTTACTTAAACCGGGAGAGGAAGCACCAAGTTTTGAGCAAATAAACAACAAAATATGATCCTGATTTAGTGCAGAAGTCGAGGGACTGAAGCTCAAGGGAAACTATGGGGAGAATCAAGGGAGGGAAGGCGGAAGGCAGACTTGCACCCAAGCTATCGACCTGCATCTTTAAGGATGGAAGATTGTAATGTTTGGGAAAACAAAAATGGAGAGAATCCCCAAGACACGCTGTGTTTTCTATACCAATTCATACGAGCTCCTTGAATTGAAGTGTGGTAATTCATACGAATTCCTTATTGCCAAGCCACCCTGAATTCTAGAGCATCTTTAGTCAGAGGTTTGTTTCTGCTCAGGAGAGATGAGAGAACATTACTAGATCCCAGACTAAGAGTTGTGTTATCTTAAAAAAAAAAAAAAATTTGTCCTTACTCCACATTATTTGCCATGTGACCTCTGATACAGTTGTGTATTAACGTGACCTTGCAATAGTCTAAGCAAAGCTTTACATGCAGTACTGTCATTTTGTAATGATGAAATTGAAGCTGGTGATAGTAATAATAAGTAGAATTAATGCTTATCTTTCATGAGGAATAGATACTATCATTGTACCTAGATACTATCTTTGGCTACTGCACTTAAATGTAAATATTATAACTAGTAACATATCAGTATTTTAAGGTTTTTCAACATAAACGTTGTTTTCAGTGATTTTAATGTTAAGAGATTAGTAATGAAAGTTCTCTTAAAGATGTTTTTGGCTGCATTTTTGAAATTCATTGTGAAAAATGCGATGAAATACATTAAGGAAAAAAGGAAAAATCACTTTCACAAAGAATCAAACAAAACAATATTTTGTGATCATCCTATTATGTGGAGGGAAGTCAACATCCTTGATGCCATATCAGTGAATCTTGCTTTATCAAGTCAAATAATAGACGTGTTTTAAATTTAGTTCTTGTTTTGTTTACACTTGATGCCTTCTTAATTAAAAAAAATCATTGATGAAGTGCATTAGGCAACTGGATTACTAGTTTTTTCATTATAATTTTTTTTTCTGTGGTTTTTTGATAAATGTAACATTACAGTGCCTTTAACTAGTAAATAATCTGTGAACAGAGTTACAGTGACAGTAATCATGATGGTAAAGGAATGAAGGTAGGGAGGATACTACTCTTTGAACAACGTCAGGTTTTTTACCTCTTTCGATTATTGCATGAATATATTACCTTTGACAAGAAAGAATGAATAAAGCAAATTTTTTTATAATGTATTAGTGAATTTCTTAAAATGCTTCCTGCCATAAAAGTAGCACGAAACCGGAATTAATTTTACTAACAAACACATTGATTTGGTTATAGCATATTTGTAGATCTGTTGTAAACTATTCTTTTTACGTGGAACCACAATGCACCTAATAAAATCTTCATGTGACAGCGTTGTATACATCAAAGTTGCGCAAGCTACTGAGACATTAAAGTTTTTTTTTTCCTTCATATCAATAGAATCTAGAACCTCTTCATAATTTCTAATTCACCATAAAAAACTAAATGTTTACATTGTTTACTATGTTCCCTTGTGTGGAAAAATCTATCTTACTCAAAGCAAAGCACGTGCCAGCTATCATTTTTCAATGTGTAATCTAGGGACTTATATCGTGTCAGCCATGTAACAGGCTGTGCTCTGAGTAAGTAGGTGGTTTCCATCATAAGGGAACATACTAAAGGCAGTAAATCTTGCATTTCATACGACTACCTTGAAATCATGAATAAAGTTACTGATGAAACCTCTCTCTTTCTTTCTGCCCCTCCATTTACGGCTAAAGACCTTCTCTCTCTCTCTCTCTCTCTCTCTCTCTCTCTCTCTCTCTCTCTCTCTCTCTCTCTCTCTCTATATATATATATATATATAGAATATATATATATATATATATATATATATATATATATATATATATATCTTTCTAATAAAAGGAGCCCATAAAAACAACCAAAATATAGAGAAAAAGTACTATATTTCAGAGACTGCTGTCTCCCTCTTCCAGGTAGATGAATGAGAAAAATTTACAGAAAAGGTGGTATTATACCAAGAGGTCCATCCACAAACAAGCCATTTTAAGTCACCCCCGCTGATAATCTTCCTTTAATCTTCTTAAGGGTTGGTTGAATGAAGACGTTGTCGATCATGTCCGAAATCCATGCTCCTTTTGAGATGTTCATTACCTGCCTCTCTTTTATTAAGGCCGATTCCATCATTTGACTCTTGTACCGGCATTTGCTGCTATAAATTACACGTGACAAATTCCAGTTTATTCTATGGTTATGTTCATTTATATGGTTGAAAATAGCCGAGTTCTGTTGTCCATACCTAACTGACCGTTTGTGTTGTATTAATCTCTGGGGAAGGGATTTACCTGTAAATCCGATGTAAGATTGGTCACAGTCCTGGCATGGGATTCGTATACCCCAGAGTCCTTTAGAGATGTCTTTTGTTGGACGTTAATCAGGGATTTGGCTAAGGTGTTTGGGTAAGTAAATACAAAAGGGTTCGATTTTCCCAGGGGGTTGGTTATTCTCTTAATCGTGTCCAGGTGGGGAATTATTATTTTATTGTTGGGTGTATCTCTGGTCTTGTCTTTAGGGGGTCGGTAGAAAATTACGTTTGCTTTGTGAATTGCTTTCTCAATTATATGGTCAGGGTATTTAAAAGACGAAAGTTGCTTGCGAATTAGTTCAAATTCTTTTTCCAGGAATTCTGGGGAACAAATTCGTAAGGCTCTTAAGAACAAGTTACTAGCTAACACCTATCTTGATAGTAACGTCATGATAGCTAAAGTAGTGAATGTATGAAAGTGAGAACGTTGGTTTTCTGTATATGGTAATTTGTATTCTGTCGTATCTCTGATTATTAAAACATCAAGAAAAGGAATTTTGTTGTCTGTTTCCCATTCAACTTTAAATTTGATGCTGGGCACTAATGTGTTTAATTTCGAGAGGAATTCATTGAAAGTGCCCCACCTATTATCCCAAAAAAATGTTAGGATATCATCCACGTATCTCATCCACAGCATGTTTTGGGTTTTATCGCATTTATTACTGTAGTTTCAAAGTATTCCATGTACAGATTGGCTAGAACAGGACTTAAAGGACTACCCATACACACCTGAATTTTTGCTTGTAGAATGATTCCCCCGCCGAATGAAAATACGTTATTAGATGCACATAATTCAACTAGCTTTATTATTTTGTCAAGCGCCAATGGGAAATGATCTGAATAGGGGGATAATTTTTCCCTTAAAAACGAAGAAAACGTCCTGTACTGGTACTTTAGTGAAACAGGGAATCTACGTCAAGGCTTAAAAGTTTTATGTTGTGAAGTGGTATATGTGCTTCTCTGAATTTGTGACAAAAATCTTCCGAATGTTTTTAATGTGACTGGGAGAAAAAGTGCCTAAAAAGGGAAAGGAGGCCAGCTAACCATTTAGAAATTTTGTAATTGAAAGCACCGGCACATGAAACGATGGGTCTGAATGGAAGATTGTCTTTGTGAGTTTTGGGAAGGCCATAAAAATAGGGTAATTTAGGATTAATTACTTTAAATTTCTCTAATAGTTCAATACTCTTTTTGTCTTTGCCAATTAATCTTACTTTCCGAAAAAATTCTGTGGGAACGTTTTGGAGGGGATTTTTCGTCAGTTTTTCGTATGTGTTTGTGTCGCTAAGGAGCTGGTTGATTTTGTCAAGGTAGAAGTCTTTGTCCATTATTACGATTAATTGGCAAAGACAAAAAAGAGTATTTGAAAAAAAACTATTAGAGAAATTTAAAGTAATTAATCCTAAATTACCCTATTTTTATGGCCTTCCCAAAACGCACAAAGACAATCTTCCATTCAGACCCATCGTTTCATGTGCCGGTGCTTTCAATTACAAAATTTCTAAATGGTTAGCTGGCCTCCTTTTTCCCCTTTTTTAGGCACTTTTCTCCCAGTCACATTAAACATTCGGAAGATTTTTGTCACAAATTCAGAGAAGCACATATACCACTTCACAACATAAAACTTTTAAGCCTTGACGTAGATTCCCTGTTCACTAAAGTACCAGTACAGGACGTTCTTCAGTTTTTAAGGGTAAAATTATCCCCCTATTCAGATCATTTCCCATTGGCGCTTGACAAAATAATAAAGCTAGTTGAATTATGTGCATCTAATAACGTATTTTCATTCGGGGAATCATTCTACAAGCAAAAATTCAGGTGTAGTATGGGTAGTCCTTTAAGTCCTGTTCTAGCCAATCTGTACATGGAATACTTTGAAACTACAGTAATAAATGCGATAAAACCCAAAAACATGCTGTGGATGAGATACGTGGATGATATCCTAACATTTTGGGATAATAGGTGGGGCAATTTCAATGAATTCCTCTCGAAATTAAACATATTAGTGCCCAGCATCAAATTTAAAGTTGAATGGGAATCAGACAACAAAATTCCTTTTCTTGATGTTTTAACAATCAGAGATACGACAGAATATAAATTTACCATATACAGAAAACCAACGTTCTCACTTTCATACATTCACTACTTTAGCTATCATGACGTTACTATCAAGATAGGTGTAGCTAGTAACTTGTTCTTAAGAGCCTTACGAATTTGTTCCCCAGAATTCCTGGAAAAAGAATTTGAACTAATTCGCAAGCAACTTTCGTCTTTTAAATACCCTGACCATATAATTGAGAAAGCAAACTTCACAAAGCAAACGTAATTTTCTACCGACCCCCTAAAGACAAGACCAGAGATACACCCAACAATAAAATAATAATTCCCACCTGGGCACGATTAAGAGAATAACCAACCAACCCCCTGGGAAAATCGAACCCTTTTGTATTTACTTACCCAAACACCTTAGCCAAATCCCTGATTAACGTCCAACAAAAGACATCTCTAAAGGACTCTGGGGTATACGAAATCCCATGCCAGGACTGTGACCAATCTTACATCGGATTTAACAGGTAAATCCTTCCCCAGAGATTAATACAACACAAACGGTCAGTTAGGTATGGACAACAGAACTCTGCTATTTTCAACCATATAAATGAACATAACCATAGAATAAACTGGAATTTGTCACGTGTAATTTATAGCAGCAAATGCCGGTACAAGAGTCAAATGATGGAATCGGCCTTAATAAAAGAGAGGCAGGTAATGAACATCTCAAAAGGAGCATGGATTTCGGACACGATCGACAACGTCTTCATTCAACCAACCCTTAAGAAGTAAATAAATAAATAACGAGGGGAGGGGGAGGAGAACAGAAGGGTGTCAGGATGAAAGGAGGAAGGAAAGGAAGGGTATGAGAGAATCAAAGGCCTCTAATCCTGGTGGAAGCTTCGTGGCTGCCGGAGAAACAGAGAGTAATAAAGTTTAATAAAGTTCAGGAAAAGTTTGGAATTAGTTAAGCTTACGACTCCGTGATGAGAATTATAAAAAGGGAGTTGCCTGGACTCTCCTCTCATGGTGATTATCGCAGTAGGCATTTCCTCTCTCTCTCTCTCTCTCTCTCTCTCTCTCTCTCTCTCTCTCTCTCTCTCTCATAAGCTTATACACACTCACGCTACTTCTATTGTTATATGTTTTATTTATACAGGTATAAATTGTATTTTTGTTTCTTACTTTATTTTTTTCTCTCGTTGAATAGCTCCTCATTTTTGCCCAAACTTTCTATGCTGATCGATGGGGTTTTGTCTTGTTCTAGAAGAATTGTTTTATAAATAAAGTAATAATAATAATAATAGCCTCACGACCCCTTCCTCTTAATGCTTCAATTTCAATTTCAAAGTGGTTGTTAACGTGATGTCATTCGACCGCCGTTTATGCCTTTCAGGTACCAAACTTTACAAAAAAGTAAACAATAATCATACTTTTCCAATTTAGGTCAGAGGAATTGGAATATACACGATCTGAATTTCCCCTGTCAGTATTGACTGATTCCTTATTCCTATTGTATTGATTGTTCACATTATTCATTTTAGAGGAAAATTCCCAGTGACACTTTTCTTATTACTGCAATTCATGGCATCTTTAAATCTAAATTCCGAAATTTTTTCTCTCCGCCTCTTGGCTTTTCCCTCTCTGTTCTGTTAATAAAACAAACGTTTCAAAGTAATTTTCTTTTCTTGGAAAGAATTAGCAAAAAAAAAAAATTATTATTTTGTCCTTCCTTTCTCGTCACATTCGTACTGATTTCCGCAATATATTTACAAGTAAGAAGGATCCTTTGCTCCTTATTCAGCGTAATTGATTAATGCCCCATAATATTTTACACAGCGTTAAAGATAAGGTAAAAAATATTAGCGTTAAAGATAAGGTAAAAAATATTTTTAGAATAGATCTCAAATTGAGTTAAGTCGTTGACTATATACTTTACTAATACAATTGCTTGACAACAACCTCAAACGGACCTTTGTTTGCTATTATGAAAAGGAAATAAATGCATCAAGGCACCTAGAAGAATAAAAATACTTGGAAACAATTGACTAAGTATGTAAAAATAATGGCCTGTTGTCTGTAAGAACTTCCACTTTATTCCCCACCAGCAACATTTTAAAATGAACCAAGCTTGATACTCCTGTGAAGGCTTCCTTATCTACTGTAGCCATTAATCTTTCATTGCTGCCCTTTGTATTTAATTTCCTGTTACGATAACCTATTGGGTGAAATTTTCTTTCAAATGTTTTGCATAAGGCAAACTCCTATTCCTTCCTGACTAGCATCAGTCGCTAGTGTGAAAGGTTCGCTGAAATCCGGAAATATCAGAACTGTGGGATTCATTAATGTTTCCTTAACTTTCTGAAAAACTACTTGTTGCAACACATCTGTTAAAAGAGCTGCTATGTTAGAAAACCCTTTCACGAACCTTCTAAAGAAGCAAATTGGGTCATTCCCACCTAATTTGCTTCTTTGTCTTAGGGACGGGAAAATCTGCAATTGCTTTGACTTCATCATTTACTCTAACCCCCTCTTTAGATATGACATGACCTAAATACACGATTTGCTTCTTCAAAATGTCACACTTCGGTAACTTGATTTTCAACCCTGCTAGTCTATTAAGAACTTCCTTAAACACTTCCATGTGATGCTCGATCGAGTCTGTTGCTATCAATATGTCATCCATTTACACGAAGACGTTTTTGCCTAATTGCCCGTGCAAAACTGTGTTCAGCAACCTCATAAAAGTTATAGGACTACCTATATATATATATATATATATATATATATATATGTGTGTGTGTGTGTATGTATGTATGCGCGCGTGTGTGTGTAGAATCTACTGGTCATACATACCAATACAAATGTAAAAGTGTAATGGACACTGGATATATAACAACAATTAAAATTAGGTCGATAACGAGTGACAGGCAGTTGGATGCATAAACAGAACAGCCTCGAGTGTTTGGGACTTTGGAAAATTCATTAACAGTGAATTCCTCAGGATGTTCAAACGAGACAAAAGTCAAGGCGCACTCTCGGGAATGTGGGCGCGCAAATGACCTGGTTAGTTTTGAATCACATGATTGTGACGTCAGTGCACTAAATAGGACGTGTAAAATGCACATACATCAGAATAGACTAATGTGCTTACATTCGTATGTCCATTAGCATGCATAAGTTCAAACGTCTGTTAGAGCAAATGAATAGAACAAAATCTCTAGTGTGGTAATTAATGGGGTAATTATACGACAGACGTTTAGTATGAGACAAGGCTGGGGGAGGTGCTTTGAGATATATCAGATAAGGTAAAATGCAAGAGAAAAAGACATGGAAACTTTGAACAGTGACATTTATTTCAGATGCTCTGAGAGGGGAAGTACGGTGTGACACTTAACATTACTGACGAACTTCAATATTACTCTTTTTGATAATTGTGATTTCTTTAGCAGATGGATTCAGATTGTCACTACCGAAAATGAATTCTCTGGACATTTATTTATGAGAGGCTAATAGGGCTATTCGACAGTGAGAATAAGTGGTGATAGTTCTATTCAATATGACTATGCAGAACAGTAATGCAGTCTCATGGTTTTGGGATTTTAGATTCGTTTCACTTAATTTTCATGGAGATATATATGTATGTATATATATATATATATATATATATTATATATATATATATATATATATATATATATATATATATATATATATATATTATGAAGAACTAGATCACGAAAGTATATAAAACGTGATGCTATGTATAAATAAAGGAGGAAAATGAAAGGCAGATAGCCAAGAACTTTCGGTCTGACACGACCCTTTACTTAGGCACAACTTATCATACAGAGCAAAAACATAGTAAAAGTAGGCTTAATATCCAAACTGACATTATAAGATTAGCATAAGGTCCATTTCACTCTACAGAAACGAGAAAATGCCTGAGGGCAAGATTAGCGATTTTTAGGCAGCCACACCTTGGAGGAGCACCACACGTGGTCAACAGACGATTCATCCAGAAAACAATACATTTTGAATAACAATGAGGCATATACGACGTACTAACATGAACTTTACAAAAATGTTCCAAAAAGTGAGTGCAAAGACAAAAATAGGATATAAATACAGTGAGAGAGAGAGAGAGAGAGAGAGCGAGAGAAAAAAATAATAACAATAAACATGTGGGACTAATTAAGTAGTAGTTCACATATTTTAAGGTCCTTCATAAACATTTTACAAATATTATGGGTCCAAATGGTACAATCCCAGACTAAGATTTAGGTTGCTTTTATTAGTGATTTGTATAGTTAATGATTCCAGTAAATTTCTTGAAACTTAATCATTAGACCCAGCAATTACAGAGGTATCACCCCAATTTATACAATGAGATTTTTTGCTCAGATGGATAAACAGTGCATTTGAAGTCTGGGCTGTGCTGCTTAATACTTACACATAAATTTTTACTTGACTGACCAACGTAAAAAGATGGGCAATCCCTACAAGGAATTTTTTAATATGATGTTATTCGTTAAAGGACTATTCTTAATCAGCATATTTTAATGGTATTAATTTATTTATATATAATATATATATATATATATATTACATAATATAGGATATATATATATATATATATGTGTGTGTGTGTGTGTGTGTGTGTGTGTGTGTGTTTTATTCCATATTGTAAATTACATTGGGGGGAGAAATGAGAAAAACAGCGATAAAGAAAGAGTGAGAGAAAGGGAGGGAAGGAGGGAGGGAGATGAAGGGATTGGGGATAGCAGAAGTTACGAATCTGTAAATGTGACCCCTGCTGACTGTTACGACTTTGTTACGACTTTACCTTTAAAGTCAAAAGTAAACACCTAAACTAACACCACTTGACAATTGTGTTAGTTACCAAAAATTAGTGCTAAAGTACCAGTTCGGTCAAATAATTAGTTTGAAAGATAGTTGAGAAAAACACTGACTCAGGTCCCCGAAATGTATAGTAGGTGTGGTTATGTCGCCTTTGCTGAGTGAACCGAATCAGTCGACTTAGTTTGAAACTGCACGTGGAAGCTAAAAGGTTCTTGGTTTCCAATGCTCAATTTATGGTTCTAATAACTGAGAGGATAACACCAAAAGGCAAGGTAT
Source organism: Macrobrachium nipponense (assembly GCF_015104395.2). Lineage (NCBI taxonomy): Eukaryota > Metazoa > Arthropoda > Malacostraca > Decapoda > Palaemonidae > Macrobrachium > Macrobrachium nipponense. The sequence goes on from NC_061092.1 coordinate 58,059,390, forward strand.
TAGTTTATTGAGATTTCCTAAAGATATTGAATTTTAAAATTTCTTTTAAAAATCCTTGCGCATATCGAGTGTACTTACATTTGCTGACGCGCCCAACATGACTAAGCTAATAAAAAATAATCTTATAGAACATGGATTTCACACGGAAAAGGGAGATTTTTTCATCTGCTTCTGCACAAGAGATGGTGAATAAAATGACAAATTAATACAATTTAACACCAAAACTGGTTCAAAATCACTGTGCAAGGAACTCAAGGGCAACATGTAAAGTATGCTGCCCAGTTAATGTCCAAAACATGTGCACTGCTGTAAAGTTTCCTGAAAAAGGTTTGATTTAATCCCAAAAAACTGGTTGGTGACAGCTGATTTCATAGATGAATTTGATGAATTCCAGTGAAAGGGATGGCGGTGTCACTCAAAAATGCCTATGGTGGTGGGGATATAATCTAACAGAAATAAGTTTGGGTAGGACAGTACGCAAGATGAGAAATATGCAGGTCGTTATTTAAGCTTTCAGAAAGGTATTATTTTTCTAGCAAATCTTTGATCGGACAATTGATATGTTCAAGCTTTATTTAAATTGCCTAGATTATACAATGATCATGAGGATAAATAAAAACTGCTTGGAACAAGTATCGAAGATGATCGTTTTTATCTGTGGTGCGTCACCATGCAATGAGCGGAATAATGAGTTAAAGGCCACAGTAATGCATATGATAATGTATTCTCCCAAAATAAAAATAAAAGTAAAAACAGGGAGCTTGAAACGGTCGAAAGTTCCCGGTTTTTTAACCTTTTTAGTACATTGGAAAATACATCATCATATACATTATTATGGGTTTTAACTCGTGATCCTTTTTTATTAGGGCAGGGAACAAAACTCTTTATGACGATTCTCTGCATATCTGATTAAAACGCTAATTACGGATAACGTGCCTGCGAATGGTGATGAAAAATGAACGAGAACTTTGCATAATCAGCATTTTGTTCGCAAGTATTGACGCTAACACTGAAAGTAACAGTGCAGGGGTCAGTTGTGAAATTTTCCGGATTAAAGAAGTTAGCAAAAAACCCCTATGACGCTATTAAGGAAGAGTATTTAATGCTTACATACGGAAGTGGTTTATATAGTGATAAAAATATATCTGAAATAACCTGAAGATAGGGAGAAAGCCTGCAACAATGAGACTTTGCATGTTATATAAAAAAATCATGGAACACTTAAAATGGATGAGGCAAGTAAGTCTGTTAAGGCAGTTCGTGGTGACCCGCTTAAAGGATTGTGTCAAAATGCTGGAAAGATGTTCCTACTGAAATTTCAATATTTTTTGTAAGGATTAGCATTTTATTCAGTATGTGCTACCAGAGGAGACGACTGTGAGAATTAACAAATATAATGAGTCTAAGATGAAAAACAGACTAAAAAATTATATGAATATATTATAGGTATATTACAGAATAACTATAGGCTTTTTGGTATATACACTGACATTTTTTATTAAATATTCCTTAACCCTTAAACGCCGACTGGACGTATTTTACGTCGACATTTTTTGTCTCTCGGGTGCCGACTGACGTATTTTACGTCGACATACAAAAGTTTTTTTAAAAAATTCGCGGAAAAATACTTTTAGGACCTACCAGCCGAAAACTCTTGAATCACGCGCCTTGGGGGATGCTGGGAGTTCACGGATCAAGGTGTTGTTTTGTTTACAATCGTTACGCAGGCGCGCAAGCGCGAATTTCTTTCTTGCCGCACTAAAAAGTATCTGTGACACATCTCTGAAATTATTTCGTCACTTTGACATAATTTTTGTACCATTTTAAATTAGCCGTTACATAGAGTATTATATATGAAAATGTGCGCATTTGTATGTAGAATACAACAAAAAAATACTCATGATTTGTAGCTCAGTTTTCAAAGAAATATTTTTCATTCATAAAAAATAACGATAAGTGCCAAAATTTCAACCTTCGGTCAACTTTGACTCTACCGAAATGGTCGAAAAACGCAATTGTAAGCTAAAACTCTTATATTTTAGTAATATTCAATCATTTATCTTAATTTTGCAACTAATTGGAAGTGTCTAGCACAATATTTCGATTTATGGTGAATTTATGAAAAAACTTTTTCCTTACGTCCGCGCGGTAACTCTTCCGAAAATAATCATACATGCGATTGTGGTAATGTTTGCACCATTTTAAATTAGCCGTTACATAAAGTTTTTATATATGAAAATGTGCGCAATTTCATGCACAATACAACTAAAAAACACCCATGGTTGTAGCTTTTATCAATTTTGAAATATTTTCATATAAAAAATGATAAGTGACAAATTTTCAACCTTCGGTCAATTTTGACTCTACCGAAATGGTCGAAAAACGCAATTGTAAGCTAAAACGCCTATATTCTAGTAATATTCAAGCATTTACCTTCATTTTGCAACAAATTGGAAGTCTCTAGCACAATATTTCGATTTATGGTGAATTTATGAAAAAAATAACATTTTCTTTACGTCCGCGCGGTAACTCTTCCGAAAAAATCATACGTGCGGATTGTGGTAATGTTTGCACCATTTTAAATTAGCCGTTACATAACGTTTTATATATGAAAATGTGCGCAATTTCATGTATAATACAACAATAAATAGTTGAAGGTTGTAGCTATTCTCATTTTCGAAATATTTGCATATAAATCACGATAAATAGAAAAAAAACCACGTTCGGTCAAATTTGACTCTACCGAAATGGTCGAAAAACGCAATTGTAAGATAAAACTCTTACAGTCTAGTAATATTCAGTCATTTATCTTCATCGTGAAACAAATTCGAAGTCTCTAGCACAATATTTAAATTTATGGTGAATTTTTTTAAAAAAACTTCCTTCCCTCCGCGCGCGGATTCTCCGCCACAAATCTCCGAAATGCGTAAGTCCCATTCTCGGAATATTTGCTCCGTTTCATATTAGGCATTTCATAGAGTTTTTATATATGAAAATGTGCGCAATTTCATGTAGAATAAAACGAAAAATATTTGAAAGTTGTAGCTTTTCTTATTTCCGAATAATTGCATATAAAAAAATATATATATAAAAAATTCGACATTCGGTCAACTTTAGCTCGTCAGATATGGCCGAAAACTGCATTTGTAAGCTAATATTCTTACAGTATAGTAATATTCAATCATTTGTCTTCATTCTGAAACATATTGGAAGTCTCTAGGACAATATTTAGATTTATGGTGAATTTTTTGAAAAAAATATGTGTTTACGTAAGCGCGTTACGAATTCATGCATTATTTTGTGATAATATTTTCTCTGTGTTGCTTTTATCGTTTTACAATGTGTATATATCAAAATGATCGCAATTTAGTGCACATTACAACGAAAAAAAAAGTAACTTGTTACCTTCAACCGTTTTGCGCACAGCGCGATTTGAATACAATTATATATGAAATTTCGTTTTTGCGCATCATATATCGCATTATTTATATATGATAATGATAACTTTTTTCATTTCTGATGGTTGCATACTAAACTTCAAGCAATGACAAAAAAAGGAGCCAAAATGAACTCTTAATCTTGAAACTAAGCGCGCTGTGATTTTTTGAAAAAAAATATTTTTCCGCTTACGCGCTCACTTCCAAAACCCCTCCGCATACGGGAGTCATTTTTTTATTTACTGCTCCGGCGTTTAAGGGTTAAAATAAGTCTTACATATTGAAAACCGATAAAAAAATGTATTACAGCCACTAAAGCTATTTTTTTTTTTAGCTTAAAACCGTATATTCTATTAAACTTCTGGAAAAACTCCACGCACCTCATAAAAAAAGATCAAGGGAATTATGGCGCGACGGGCGTTGGTGACGTCACAGCCTCTCGATAATGTCGCTGGAGTCCTGATTTCCCCTCAGTCCTCTGGACTCGAACCCACGAGAGGATGAAATTCATTTTAACTAAAAAATTCCCTTTGGTTAACGCATATGAAAATATGTTAATTCCGATGTAGAGCAAATTGGATATTAACGTACATTTGTAGCTCGATGTATGTATATGAATCGCAGTGATGTGATAAAAATTCACGTGTATATATATATACTATATATATATATATATCATATATATATATATACACACACATATATATTATATATATATATATATATATATATATTATATACATATATATATATATATATATATATATATATATATATATATATATATAAATATAAAATATATATCTATATTATATTTTTTTTTTTTAAATATAAATATATATATTATATATATATATATATATATATATATATATATATATATAATATATATATATATATATATAATATCAGCAATAAGTCACCAAACAGCACATGACAATTAAGTACGTAAATAGCTACATGAAGGGTGAAAAAGTAAAGACCAGGTACCAAGCGCTTTCGTGTAAAATAGACATAAAAAAAGAAAAATTTCACAGAACATAGATCAAAGCCATCAACAAGCAAATTATCATTACAAATTGTCACTACCAAACAAATAGGAATACTTTAAAAGTGCTTAAGAACTGAAACTGCAGTTAGTATGACAGGCTGTTGTAAAAAGTGACATTGTACTTCCCTTCAATTTTATAAACAAGGTAACTATCTAATTTAAAAAGACCTGAACTCAGATTCATAAGTTGGTCATTAAAATGCATAATAAAGGCAGATTCAATTATGTTTCTTTTTACAAAATGGTTACAAAATATTACCTCAGATGCATTTTTCCAGTCTATAGTATGGTTAAAATCATTAATGTGTAACAAATAAAGCACTTGTCGATTGACCTGTTCTAACTGCGTAACGGCGTTGTTTTAGACGGTAATCTAGTTCTTTACCAGTTTGACCATGGTATTTGTAATTACAGCCAGTACAAGGAATCGTGTAAATACAGCCATAGTTTGTTTTGGGGAATTACGTACAATGATATTTTGAAGTGTTCCGGAATTTTGTATACCACATTTATCTTGAAAGTTTTCAGTAATTTCTGAATAAAAGAAAGATTTACATTATATGGCAGTGTCAAGATAATTTCTCTCACAAAAGGCTCCCTATTGTTACTGGAATAAAAAATATTTCTAGCTTTCTGCAAAGATTTGTCAATGAAAAACTTTGGGTATTTTAGCCTATTTCTTACGTCATAAATTTTACAATTCTTGGAGTCTGGGAATTCCGGACTGCTATCAGTAAATGCCTTAAAAACATGCTACAAAAAACAGAGGGTGGTCTGAATAATAGTGGATATAAGAACAGACAGACAAGCAGAGAAAGTTTCCAGACACAAAATGCCAAGAGGTTTCTAATTAAAAGAATGAATTGATGTTCCACAATCCATTTTCTTCTCTGGAGATGGTTTCCATCCCGAACCTTGTTAACAGTAGTTATCGCTTTAAAAGAAAACCGAAGCTTTCAACTTATATTACTCCTGATTAATATATTTACCCTTTTTCTCTCTTGATAAAATTAATATCAACATTTGCTATTGTGCTTGACCCTTCCTTTTTATAAACTTTGTTTCAGTCCTCTATATATGTGGCATGGATGTAGGCATGTAATTTGGCGGAAAATCAAAGCATGGACCCTTGACACAGATTATCATTATTATAATTTGTATTAAGCTGCAATAACCTCGAAGAGTGATTTAAATCTTGCCTCCTTTAATATTTCCAATAGTATCAGATGAAATAAGTCCACAGTCAGTGTGCTTGTAATCCTTCACATAAAATGTCAACGGTACAAGATATTTAGAGTTTAGAGAATATAACATATAATACCATGAGTATGCAGTTTTCTCCCTTTTGTATCGCTATAACGAAAACTCTTTCAATGGCTTCTCCTGGGGATTAGTCTCCGGATGATAAATAAGCTGTCACACCCGTCAGGATAGGCTGCTGACCGACGTCAAACCTCCATGATAAGTTCATTCACACCCAAGGGACTCTCGCCCCCTTTTCCTATTGTAATATGATCCCAGTTTAATTTGACAAATAGCTATGAAAGTAAGAACCTTCTGGCAAGTCACAAAATTTCACACGTCTCATTGGAGGAGGTCTCTGACTTATCTCTGACTTTCTATTTGAACTCGCCTCCTTTTTACCTGACCCAGTCCTTAGCACTCTCGAACCATCTGCACTTGTATTGTTCTGTTTCGCACTTCCCTGCCGTCGTCCAAATGTTTTTTCAGATTACAGTAGGTGATTAGCAGCGAAAGTGAAGGAGCCGAGACGAATTACCTCTCAACTGAGTAGGACTCGAGTTTTGAAAACAACAATATCCATTCGGACAGGATGCCACACGTTAAAATATTTTAGGTATAAATAAGGCCTGATTTGGCCCATCAAATTGCATTATTTGCTCGTGACTAGTAAGGTGCGACATACTGCCCTAGCCTGGAGATACCACTCAGATAGTGATAGAGTGCTTGCATCAGTTGGCTCTGCTCTTCGGCTCTAGCTCTGCACAGTACATTATATCCGGAAGCGGTCTAGCGCTCTCCCCGAACATCGTCTCAATACTGAAGTGGCTAGTAAGATCAAGAACTGTGTTGGAACTTGCCAACGAATCTGTTTGACGAACGCCCCTGGCTTGGTTCGTGATTGATGAAGAATTGTTCCTTGATCTTCGGTGAATGCCTGCAAACGACCCACGTCCCTTGGTCGACGACATCTATTGTAACAGAAATTGAGCATTTTTTTTCTATTGGTTTTCTTCACTATGTTCCTAATACTCATTTTTATTTTCAGCAGTGTTTTCTCATCTCATCCTCATTCCTAGATTCCAGTCATATGAGACTCAGTATGTAATTTGTGTGACATAAATGTATCGTTGATAGAATTGGTACTCTACATTAACGTTTAAACTTAAAACAGTTTTATTGTAATATAGAAGAATCAATATTCCTGAGAAGTCTAGCATTATACCGTGTAACTTTTGCTTGTACAATTACCAGTATTTCATGCAGGAATACATTGCAGATTCGGGCAGATTGCCCCGTTGTGTGCCTGCCCCTGTATATCAACAGTGCCATTCACTCATCTCTGCCAGCGCCTCTATTGGGATATCATATCCCTGTATACCACTGACTCTCACGTGGTTTACAGTGCTCCATTGTGTAATGTTATTGTCCTTTGTTTAATTTTAGTTCATGATCCTTATTCTTATGTCCATATTTTGATTTGGCTAGGACAAGTGACTGCTTGCATTGTGGTGGCACTTTGTCCTGCTGTTATGATTAATAGAGGTAATGACATCAGTGGTACGGAGAAAGTTAATACTCCGTAATTGCATATCTTCTTGGTTCCCTTTCCCTTTAGAAATTTATTCTGTGTATTTATGCAAGCAAGACGATGGTGTTACATTTATTCATTTCTTGGTTAATGATCATGGATATTCGAAAGAAGTGTACTCACACTTTTATGTTCTTAGTCTGAATGCCATAGTCAGCAACTGAGTAGGTTGCGCACAAGAATAATTTTGAGAATTCCAAAATTTTGGATTTTATAAATTTGCATTAACCCCGGCATTGCAACTATGTCAAATATCTTATAGCCACAAGCACCAAATTTTTAGATGATTTTATATGAAGACTCATATTATTATAAAGCAACTTTATTATTATAATAATATGTGCTCTTTCACAGTCCTCCACAATTCGACTGGGTGGTATTTATAGTGCGGGGTTCCGGGTTGCATCCTGCCCCCTTAGGAGTCCATCACTTTTCTTACCATGTGTGCCGTTTCTAGATCACACTCTTCTGCATGAGTCCTGGAGCTACTTCAGCTCTAGTTTTTCTAGATTCCTTTTCAGGGATCTTGGGATCGTGCCTAGTGCTCCTATGATTATGGTACGATTTCCACTGGCATATCCCATATCCTTCTTATTTCTATTTTCAGATCTTGATACTTATCCATTTTTTACCTCTCCTTCTCTTCAAACTCTGGTGTCCCATGGTATTGTGACATCAATGAGTGATACTTTCTTCTTTGACTTTGTCAATCAACGTCACGTCTAGTCTGTTTGCACGTATCACCCTATCCGTTCTGATACCATAGTCCCAGAGGATCTTTGCGTTATCGTTTTCTATCACTCCCTCAGGTTGGTGCTCGTACCACTTATTAATGCAAGGTAGCTGGATGTTTTCTTGCACAGGCTCCAGTGGAGGGCTTTTGCCACTGAATTATGCCTCTTTTTGTACTGGTTCTGTGCAAGTGCCGGACATTCGCTTGCTATGTGGTTTATGGTTTCATATTGTTTTTCGTATTGCACTTCCTACATATGGGAGAGATGTTATTTCCATCTATCGTTCTTTGAACATACCTGGTTCTTGGGGCCTGATCTTGTGCTGCTGTTATCATTCCTTTAGTTTCCTTCTTGAGTTCTCCCCTCTGTAGCCATTGCCATATGTCATCGCTGGCTAGTTCTTTAGTCTGTCTCATGTATTGTCCGTGCATTGGTTTGTTGTGCCAGTCCTCTGTTCTGTCTGTCTTTCTCCTGGCTCTGTATATTTCTGGGTCTTCGTCTACTTTTATTAGTCCTTCTTCCCATGCACTCTTTAGCCACTCGTCTTCGCTGGATTTCAGATATTGCCCCAGTGCTCTGTTCTCGATGTTGACGCAGAACTCTATACTTAGTAGTCCCCTCCCTCCTTCCTTTTGTGTTATGTATAGTATGTCCGTAATTGCTCTTGGGTGTAGTGCTTTGTGTATTGTCATATGTTTCCTGGTTTTCTGATCTATGCTGCGGAGTTCTGCCTTCGTCCATTCCACTATTCTGTGCTGTGTCTGATTACTGGCGCTGCCCATGTGTTTATGGCTTTTATCATATTTCCGGCGTTGAGTTTTGACTTGAGTATCGCCTTGAGTCTTTGCATATATTCTTTCCTGATCGTGTCCTTCATCTCTTGGTGTTTTATATCCCCTCCTTCCATTATTCCCAGGTATTTGTATCCTGTCTCAACTATGTGTTTGATGTTTGCTTCCATACTGGTAGCTTCTTATCCCTTCAGTTCTTGTTACTTTGCCTTTTTGTATGTTGACTAAGGCGCATTTTTCTATTCCAAACTCCATCTTGATGTCCCTAGATACAATCCTTACAGTCAGGATTAGGTATCTATTATTATTATTATTATTATTATTATTATTATTATTATTATTATTATTATTATTATTATTATTGAAGGATTGCAGATGCAGCGTTGTGAATGGTTTTTTCAGATCTGGTAACTTTCCTTATTACTTCTTGCATGTACATTCTCCCCATTAAATCACGAAATGCAAAAAGAATTTCAATGTGTATTTGCTATTTACAAAGGATCGACATAAATGACCTTATCAGGGACATCAAGGCAACTTCATGTCAATTGAATAAAACTAGTTCGTAGTTAGTTTTGATAAAGCTGGCCTTAATTCAGCATGGTGCATGGTTTCAAAGGAAACAAAAGTCTGGTGTAGAACTCTGCCCATCAACAGAAACGTTTATATAAGGATTGCTGTCGTCTTAGTAGTTGACTTTATGTTCCTGAAGCGATATAATTACTTTGCAACCATCCGAGGCTTTCTCAAATTCTTTGCATGATTGAAAGTGTTTTCTTTTTTTTTACAATACACAATTTTGTCTTGGAGGAGGTGCCTCTAGCGGATCCTATCACTACCGGCCTTTGTCATTGTCACGTCTTCTTGCAAAGAAAACTGATCGACGCCAATTTCGTGCGTTTTGTGTGCGTAGATGCGTGTCATTGTATATTCAGACTTGAATTCTGTACAAATACACATTTCACAATCTTAATTTCCTTTATTTTTTCAATTAAATCCCATAAAGGAATATAGTAAAGCAAGGAAATTCATCGGCACATTAATTATTTTTTTCTATTGTTGCTTATTTGGTATTCGGCAGAAGTAGATTGATGCTGTATTTCCTGCGTTGAACTGGCACCATTCTACTTTGTCTAAGTTCATTTGTCAATTTCTTTCCCTCTAAGGTTTTCTTTGAGGGTTTAAAACTTGGTGGAAACTATATGAAAGACTTTGGGTGTAGCACATCAATGTGTCTGCATGGAGAACTGCAGAAATTTTAAAAGGAGCAAGACAGGCTTAAACACTTTCTACGATGAATCTATGTATAGCTACTCTCCTGTGGGCCTATAGTCCAAATATAAATGTGAGAGCTGAACAAAGGGTCGAGGTTTCTTTCAGGCATAAGGTCTTAAATGAGATTTAGACAAACAAGTAAAACGCCCCAGATGCTTCTTCTCACAATCGAGTTTTCCTGATGAGCCACGGTGCCTAATTGCTGGGGTCACACATTCACGTATCACGACGGCGTATGCCCACGTATGTGGATTGTGGGCATCATCGTGGTGAAATGACCTTGAACAGCTAGTAAACAGGACACGGGCTAACGGACGTAAAGCCAGCATCGTAAATTGTGCTGCAACTGTATGCGCAAAGAAAGCAAGGTCGGACGTCTACCTGGAACTCACACCGGTAGTGTAATGTTCTATGTATACGTCAACTTCACGCAGTTACCACGCCCACCGTTGCGGGACTGTAGGGTACAAAATGGCCGGGCCTGTAAATAGAGCAGACTGTAAAGTGATGGAACATGTATGAGAGAATGTAAAAATATTGCATTCTGAAAATCTAAGTTGTAAATTCACTTTGGTAGAATTTTGCATGTACTGTAAAATAGTGAATATTTTCAAAAAAAAAAAAAAAAAAAAAACAAAAAAAAAAAAAAAAAAAAAAAAAATTAAGTCAGACATTATAATATTCATACCATTGGCAGTCCCAACATCTTGGGCTTCTTCTGACGGACCATGTGGGGCTTGAGGAAGTAGAATATGTTCAATATCCACTTCTTCCTGTCGCTGTCATCACTGTATCTCATCCACTCCGACTCCTGTAGGTGGAAGATGACATTTCCTCGACCTGAGTGTCTGCAGGAATGACTGTAGGAAGAAAATGAAATTTCAATATTACTAAATATCGTAGAATGTTAAGGAATTTACAATGTTTGTTCCTTCATCTAAATAAGAAGAAAAGAGCAACAGTTGTTATTTTATAAAGAAAAGAGTCTTTTGAAATCACAACATGGACAAATTTCAACAGAGAGAATTCCACGAAAACAAACAATTAGAAAGCCAGTTGACTTAGATATGTAGATTACATGATAGCACTATGACAGAAGTTTTCCGATCACACATCTATGAATTACTGCAAAATGCAAATAAAAATGATTTGCGAACCTGATTATCAAGAATATGACCAAGTTTTCCACTGAAGTTTTAGATGGAAATTAAAACATTAGTTAGAAAGTCCAAAAAGGAACAGTGTTGTCTCAAACACCGCCATGAAATAGTTTGTCTAATGTTTTAGCTCTGCACGAAACTAATTTCTTGCATGAAAAAGAAAATCAACAAATTTCAATTTACAGGACTTATAAAACGACAAGTCTTTATGAAAATATCCGTGCCGGGCCTGAAATAAAAAATAAGAGTTGTCATATTCTGTAGAGATAGTCTCTATCTAGGATTTAAAAAAAGGATGTTACACTACATTGAGATCTTTTGGAAATGCAGGCACCCTTCGAGAAAACTTTTAGCCGAAAACAAATTCTTCAAAGGTGATAAAAGAACACTTTTAGGTCAGAGCGTATATGGCTAATAGTATTTTCATGATAATGCATGGGTCTTCACCAACATCCAAGGATTCTTCCAATTTCTCTTCCTTTCACCTAAGTTAAAAAATAATAAGAAAAGAATATATGAGACTAAAATTCTTCGCCTTTCTCCTCTTTGTGAGTTAACAAGGATTATCCAGAGCCTTTGCTTTCGCTTCAGCTCTCTGCGTGATGCTCGAGATTCCTCTAAAAGACTTTATCTTTGCACAATTTAAAGAATATTGTGTAAATATTCTTTTATGGAAAATATTTGTCGGAATTCAGCAATCCTTGTGTACTCTCTCTCTATATCTCTCTCTCTCTGTATATAAGTAGGGCATTGGTGAAATTCTATGACATTTTTAGGAAACGTTAAATCTCGGTCAAAGCATATTTCTTACAAGAGTTTTTTCTTTGTAAGACTTTAGTGGGTCACTGGGAACTGAATGGTTTATACAAAGAAATACTGGCATAAGTTGACCAATATTGATTTTTTTTTCGAGAAAACGGTATGAAATAAAAAGGATGATCTTGGTAAGAGAATGTTATAAAAATGATCTTTTTAGTCTTCATGAAGCGATTTATTTCTTACCATCTCTTTTTCAATCGTGTAAGAAAAAACATAATCATTAACAAGCGTTCAGCAATCACGTTTTGATGTCAGTAGTATTTGACTCTCTGCCGTTATGCAATCAACGAGTCTATCGAGTTCCAAAACTACAGAACTAACAAATCCTGACTCGCTATATATCGAGTATCACATAAAATGCCATTGGCAAGCTAAAATTTGTGTTTTTGGTTTATTCAGATTTCTGTAAGCGTCAGGGCAACCAATATATATATATATATATATATATTATATATATATATATATATATATATATATATATATATATATCTACATCTACAGATGGCTTTCTATTTTTCTATGACCTATGTAAGTCAGTTGTATGGAAGCTTTTCTGAGATGACTACGATTGTGTAAAACTCTTAACTGGCCTAGATATTCTGAAAAAAAAAATAGTGATGAGTAACCATACAGAACCATTAAAGGTTAACAAACGGTATGTAAGGCTAATATGCTTTTTCCAAATGCAGAAATGAATACCCAAACTAACCTTATGCAGTACTATACTGCATTTAGATTTTGTTTTACGTCTTTCATAGTTCCCAAACTTCTTTTAGAACTGGTTGGTGTAATGTGACAATGCTTTGTAAAATTGTAATATTTCACATGTTGCTGGAAAAGCTTGTTGAATTGATTATCTTCTTGCATTCGGTGAATCCTTGTTTACTGTATTACTTGGAAGCTGAGTTTGAGCTCGTATCGTTTTGTTTGAACTCTGGATGAATATGGAAGTGTTCCGAGAAACATACAATTATCAAGAAAGGATGAATAAGTCTGAAGAAGGGTGTTTTTCCTGGAGAGGGTTTATTTGTTTGTGATGTCGCCTTCAGGATTGAGATCATTTCAGCCTTTAAGGAGAATTAATGGCAAAATTAGAGTTACCACAATGAAAATGCAAAAAGAATTAATGAATAAAAGACATGAAAGGTAAATTTATCACATACTCCCGCCAACAAAAAAGTGCACTGACATCACATGATGAAATGTAAGGCACCTAAATAGTAAACAAAATAAATTAATGTAATTTAACAGAAAATATCAAGATAAGCATCTTAATGACTCAAGTCCTTACACCACTTGCGCATTTTGCTTTTGCAAGCAAAGGCAGCAGCTCTCGTGGGACAAGTCTTCATATCAAACACACTGGCTCCCTGATCTGGTAGTACAGAATAAGAAGTGACAGCCTCAGAGTTTGGAAGATTATTCTCTGTACCCAGTCTTCTCTGTAGTTCACGGACAGATTTTATATAAACATATTTATAGCATTTTAATTGACTTTTTCCTTTGCAATTTCTTTTAGTGATACGGTGTCAATAACCTCGTCGTTGCGACGCCAGTAAGAATTAATAAATCAATCAATCAATCTAAGCCTTCACCAGATACATTACCATATCACCCTTTTCAACATCTCTGTGATTATGGGTAAGATATAGATCCATGAGTTTCATATGCCTGATAGAGTGATGAACTAGGATATCTCCTCCAAAATCTGAGTTTTACACCTATTGCTATAACCTCAAACAAGCTATAAAACACGCCTAGTTTTGTTGAGCATTTTGACAAACATTACATCACAAGCAATTCCTTTATACACCAATTATCTTTGATGGAGTTATTGGTAGTTCTCTTTCAAACTTAAAGAGATCATTCTTATGCCACAGATCACTAAAACTGTAAAAGAACTTCTTCTCTAGCAGATAAGGTTAATATAAAAGCTTCCCTTTAGGGTGGAGGCTGACTCCACAAGTGTCCTGGTTGATTTAACAACAAATAAAAATTAGCATTGCAATGGAAGTTATTGCTACTAAATTATTTTCATATGAACGGTTGCGATACATTAGAGGTGTGGAATTAATCACCAAGGCAAAACTTAATAAACAAATGGAAATACCTGAAAAGAACCCACCTGCAAAGGGGCACAATAATGAATACGAGTAAACTATTCCTTAAATAATTATAAGAAACTGCAACAGTTTTTTCTAATGATGCAATTCCCAGAAATCCATGGTCTTCAAGAGAACACGTAAGACATAAGTTTAATGCACTTGAGAAAAGAATTAAACGGAATAATTAAGTGTGAGTAACTTCGACAGAAAAGATAAAGATAACAGTTACCAGGCACAGTTCTTTGCTTTCCAGACATACCTTTGCAAGTTGAGTTGCAAAGGGTGTTGGATTTCTGTCAGGATGGAGAGGCTGTCAGGACAAAGGCCCCTTGGGGATGGAAGGACAGCTTGTGACTCCGATGATCGTTAACTAATTACTGACTTTTCGACGATGTTTCCCCCGATTGGAAAATGAATGTTTGTCTCTTCAGAGCTTGCCTCTGGCCATCTCACCTCATCCGATCCCTGGAAAACAAAGCGATCTACCGGCTGAGGATAGCAAAACCGGCGCTTGACTGACAGAGAAATGTCATTAGCTTACAGTTCACAAAGCCTACAGGTGTTTTCCCTTGAGAGCTTATAAATTAACACAAGAGGGTCATAAAAGGGGAGCACAGCTTGCTACAGAGTACCTTCTCATTACAATTCTACATATTGTTAATTATTTCTGAGGCAAGGTTTAGTTTATCATTGGTATAAGACCGGATAATTGTTACAATATAATATACGCACAAATATATATATATATATATATATATATATATATATATATATATATATATATATATATATATATATAAAGAGAGAGAGAGAGAGAGAATGACATATTTTGCTTCTTTCCCAACCAATAAATAACCAAAGTCACGGCGACTGACATACTGTCATCAGACGCAATGAAGCCCTGGGGTGTGTTAACAATTACTTCGACAGGAAGAGTCCGGGATTCCTGCTCTGGTAAACAAGGTAAAGTTTCGATTATGTTGACAACAAATACGGAGTTCCTGCAAAGCGCGTAATAGAATGTCTGCAGTGTTAACTTATAAACTGGCCACAGGGAATGAATATGCACTATTAAATATACTTTGCTCATTTTGGTGATCATTGAAAATTTTGTTTTCTGTTTATTATATCAGATATGATATGTTCACGTTATAGGTTATCAGCTTAGATCACCACCCTATTTTCAATCTTTTCATAGTTTTTCTTTACTTGGTAAGGTAAATTGCTTGGAAATTTCGGTGCATTTGCATTATGTGTTTTATGTCGCTATCTGTCTATATATCTGGATGTCTCTGTCAGTCGTATCCCACACAGGAAGAGCTATAATGTAAATTGTTAAAAAATGCTCAGGATTTCGTCCGCCAAGGGCATGGAATGAACTGGAACTACAGGATCTGGAAAATGGCCAAGTTTTTAAAACTGCTTCCCTCTTTTGATGCAAAATAAGCTAAATGTTACCAGTTCACTTCACCTCAATCCATGAATATTTTTTTTTCCTTAAGGGTATATGAAGCGAGAGCTATTGACGTTCAGTCGTACCAGACACATCAATTGATCCTTCGTATAATGTAGAGGAGAGTCAATAAAGATTATAAAGTATCCTAAAAAATCTTCCGTAGAAGGCAATAAAGACCGTATGACAGACTTTCATTCGGGGAAAAGGAAAGGCGTGAATGATCGATGAATTGGCAGAGGAATGAACGCACGTCTAGTTTTTTCCCTTCTCTCTCTCCTCCCCGTTCTTTCCACACCAGTTGTAACCCACAACGGTAGACCAACAAATAAGAACCTACGTCAACACTCAGGTTTCAATAAGAACAACAGATTTTTTGGAAACGCGTTTATTCTTCCAGCATAGCCGGGGTGGAGCCTAGTATAGTATATAGAACGCAGGGTCTTCAGCTTGCGAAATGGGTGCTTATTACTGCATTTCAAGACAAACATTCACGATGAAAAAGCCGTAAAAAAACGTAGTATTAATAAGCGTATATCCAAGGGTCAGTACAAAAAGTTAAGGCATGAAATAAATTGCCAGCGTTCCTCATCCAACAACTATAGTTCAGCATATGTTCGATAATAAAATTAAACAAGTAAAATATTCACAAGTTTCATCGATGCAATAGATTTTTCTGTACAGCATATAATGCTGTATGGGCTGTGACCAATGAAACTTTCAGCCATGGTCCGGTGGTGGCCTGTCCTATAGCGCTGACTGACGGACGATCATGGCTGACTTTAACCTTAGTCAAAATGAAAACTACTGTTTTCAACCTTGTAGCCTCAGTAGTTCTTAAGATTTTGAGAGTGGACAAAAAATGTGCAGACAAAAATGCCATCTCAATTGTTATCTTATACAGAAATTAAAAAGTACGAGAGAAATTCACATATGAAAATAAAACTAAACTCAAATTGTAAGGAAAGCGCATTTAACCACCAGCAAGTGTACTAGTATTTCAACATAATGTCTCTACATAGAAGCATATGCAGTTATCTAATTAAAAGAACACATACCAGCACGCACACACATGCACACACATACGCACACACACACACACACACACACACACACACACACACATATATATATATATATATATATATATATATATATATATATATATATATATACATATGTGTGTGATGTGTGTGTGTATGTATATATATATATATATATATATATATATATATATATATATATATATATATATATATATATATTCTGTTACAACAGAATTTCATCTAATAAAAGGAGCCATAAAAACACCAAAATATAGAGAGAAAAGTACTATATTTCAGAGACTGCTGTCTCCCTATTCAGGTAGATGAATGAGGAAAGTTTACAGAAAAGGTGGTATTTATACAAAATGGTCCATCCACAGGCAAGCCAATTTAGGTCAACCCCACTGATAATCTTCCTTTAATCTTTTTAAGCGTTGGTTGAATGAGAACCTTGTCGATTGTATCTGAAATCCATGCTCCTTTTGAGATGTTCATTACCTGCCTCTCTTTTATTAAGGCCGATTCCATCATTTGAATCTTGTACCGGCAGTTGCTGCTATGAATTGCATGTGACAAATTTCATTTTATTCTGTGGTTATGTTCATTTATATGGTTGAAAATAGCTGAGTTCTGTTGTCCATACCTAACTGACCGTTTGTGTTGTATTAATCTCTGGTGATTTACCTGTAAATCCGATGTAAGATTGGTCACAATCCTGGCATGGGCTTTGGTAAACCCTAGTGTCCTTGGGAGATGTCTTTTGTTGGACATTAATCAGGGATTTGGCTAAGGTTTTTGGGTAAGTAAATGCAAAAGGGATAGATTTTCCGAGGGTCTGAGTTACCTTAATCGTGTCCAGGTCTGGAATTTTTATTTTATTGTTGGTGTATCTCTGGTCTTGTCTTTAGGGGGTGGGGTAGGTAGAAAATTACGTTTGCTTTGTGAATTGCTTTCTCAATTATATGATCAGGATACTTTAAAGATGAAAATTGCTTGCAAATTAGTTCAAATTCTTTTTCCAGGAGATCTGGGGAACAAATTCGTAAGGCTCTTAAGAACAGGTTGGTGGCTACACTTATATTGATAGCAATGTCGTGATAGCTAAAGTAGTGAATGTATGAAAGTGAGAACATTGGTTTTCTGTATATGGTAAATTTGTATTCTGTCGTGTGTCTGATTATTAAAACATTAAGAAAAGGAATTTTGACAGGAATTCATTAAAATTGCCACACCTATTATCCCAAAATGTTAGAATATCATCCACATACCTCATCCACAGCATGAGTTTTTGGGTTTTATTGCATTTATTACTGTAGTTCAAAGTATTCCATGTACAGATTGGCTAAAAGTGGAATTAAAGGACTAACCCATACTACACCCGAATGTTTGCTTGTAGAATGATTCCCCGAATGAAAATACGTTATTAAATGCACATAATTCATCTAACTTTATTATTTTGTCAGCAACTGCCGGTACAAGAGTCAAATGATGGAATCGGCCTTAATAAAAAGAGGCAGGTAATGAACATCTCAAAAGGAGCATGGATTCCAGATACGATCAAACAAGGTTTTCATTCAACCCAAACGCTTAAGAAGATTAAAGGAAGATTATCAGAGGGGGTGACCTAAATTGGCTTGCTTGTGGATGGACCTCTTGGTATAAATACCACCTTTCTGTAAACTTTTCTCATTCGTCTACCTGAAGAGGGAGACAGCAGTCTCTGAAGTATAGTACTTTTCTCCCTATAATATGGTGTTTTTATGGGCTCCTTTTATTATTATATATATATATATATATATATATATATATATATATATATATATATATATATATATATATATTGTAATAGAAATTACATAAAAATGGAAATGTAATCCATTTCCTTATTATAAAACATAGCTGTGCTCTGGGTCACAGGTCAATGAGGAAAAACTTCCCAAAATTATCTAGTTCATCAGGATGTGAGCGATGCTAGCAAACCATAACCACAGACAAACGAACGGACATCCTTCTCACGCTCTGAGATGCTAAACTGGCTCTCACGAGAACCGGATGAAATTGTTTAATCAGTACGACCTAAAAGGGAAGTATGTGTGTTCGTTTGTCTCCTACTGTTATCTGTTTCAATCCACAACTTGCAAACTTGTATCACTTACTCTCTGACTCTTCTCCTTGAAATAACTCTCTTCATAAAGCTCTATCTCAAGATGTTAGTATTGTAAGTACTTAAGGAAAGATATGTGTTTTTCTAAGTCCAAGAGTTTCTCGACACCCTTCAATATGATTGATGTGTGAACGAAGAATTCTGAGAAGTCTATGCCTGCCGGCCAAGAGAGAGAGAGAGAGAGAGAGAGAGAGAGAGAGAGAGAGAGAGAGAGAGAGAGAGAGGGTGGGGGACTAAGATATATCTCTATAACAAACTGCTGTTCGCTTTTTAGCGAATCCTAAAGAAAAACAAGGCGACTGTCTCTGTCACTTTCATCGAAGTGAGTCCAGTCGTTATATATATAATCGTGTTTATTCAACATAACTGTTCCTTTACCTTTGTGGGTCGTGTGATAACGATGTCTTTGTCGTTGGAGAGTTCCTTTAAGGTGTCGTTATCTTCTTATCTGGGAAAAGTCGTCTATAGAGTACTTTAGGATCTCAATAGGAAGGGCTTTAAATCGATGATAATAGTCTCAATTTTGAATCGTAGATGTGGCACCTATGCAGAAAATTTTCACAATACAAGACACTTCATAATCTTATCAACACTACACTGAAAATTCCTCTGCAGATTACCTCTTATACCTTGAACTTGCTCAGACTCTTGTGGTCAATAGATTTCACAGCTTTTCGTTTCCTATACCTCTTCCTGCCTCGTATTCCAGAACAACTTATTAAGGAATAGGTTACCTTCCCTTTCCCATCTAATACTTCTGAATTATATACTCACTTTATCAACCTTTATTCGTCTACACTTCACATGTTAAGCAACAATTCACCCGTATTTTATCAACCTTTTTCTTCTAATAATTATGCTCACTCTTCCGTGATTCACTTCGTTCTTTATTTTACCATCTGTCTATTTGTCCCTAAATCTTATTCCAAATTAAGAGCTTCCATTCTTATATCATTCGCACAAACATTCAATTCCTCATTTCCTCTTTTTTTCTCTCTCTCAACTCCTTCATATTCTTATTCACGTTTATTTTTATCTTTTTCAGCCTTCAGTTACTTTTAACCTGCAGTTACCTTTAAATTCTTTCGTCAGTTTCTGTAGTTTTTCTTCAGCATCACCACTCAGCAAAAATTAAAAATTATGAAAAAAATTGCTTTATTTCTTTTGAAATCATTCATGAAACATGGCAATTTGTCACCAAATAATGTATTGTCTCGTCGGGCTTTACACTGTGTTTTTACAATTTTCTGAGAGAGAGAGAGAGAAGAGAGAGAGAGAGAGGAGACGAGAGAGAGAGATGAGAGAGAGAGAGAGAGAGTGACACCAAACTGAATATTCTATGTACATTTCGAGACTTTCAACAGAATGATGATGAAAGGTACTGATTTGAAAGTGACTGGAAAAAGGGGAAGGGGAACGAAATGAGAAGGTTGAAAATCAAAACTGAAGCTTCATTGAAATTGGACACATTGTATTGAATAGCAGAATTCGAAAATAGATTAAGATTAAAGCAAAGAAATAGATTTTCACTTACGTCTATGTAATTGTTCTGCATTACTTCATGAAAAAAATGTCAGTAGATTTCCTTATCGTATCCCAATGCCTTTTTATTTAATAT
>NC_061092.1:58084875-58097375 GCF_015104395.2 Macrobrachium nipponense
TATATATATATATATATATATATATATATATATATATATATATATATATATATATATATATATATATATATATCAGCTAAAGAGCAATAAAAACGATTACCCACTTGACTACGATGGGTCTATTACATCTCTTATAAATATGTATCTGAAAACGATAGGGATATGTATGTACGAGAGGGAGCGGACAGTAAATGTAATGCTTACGGGAATGAACAATGGTGGTGAAAACCTTCCCACCAACAATTTAAAGTTGTTTTAATTTACATTCTCTGGTAAATTTTTTAATTGTTTATCACAACAACAACAACAGCAGCAGCGATAATAATAATAATAATAATAATAAAATAATAATAATATACTAATTAATAATAATAAATACTGGGTGCGTCCGATATAGAACTATAATTTGGGTGAAGAAACTAAAACAAATTGACCGAACATTCGCGCGTAATGAGACTTAAAAGCCATTCACTGGAAAAGAAAACTTTTACATAACTCAATGCAGACATATGAACGAGGAAACAAGGAAATAAATAATCAATATATATATTTTTTTTACTTCAGTTACCGTGAGATTTGAATAAAGATATTGTCTAATCGGATTATTTTTAAACTTATCATAATAAACAATCAATGGCGATAACAATAGTATCTGTCATAGTGAAGAGAATAGGTAGTAAATTTTTAAAAATTTTCCCTTAATCCTGAGAAAAGTATCAACGAAGTTTCTTTCGTTCAGTAACATATTTCTAGTATCTAACCATTATTTTGTTATTATTAGATATGCATCTCTACTTTACTCTTCCAGAAATATTTTTGCACTCTCATAGACGTATGATGATGTTCAATTATTTTTTCAGTAATTTACCACCTTTTTTTTATTTTATTTTAGGCATTGTGAAACGTACTTAGTTTGCATAACAGTGAACGACAGTGTGTGTGAGATTATTGTCAAGCTTATGCAATTTCGTAACAATTACTTAAATTGCATTCTTTTTTTTCAATATTAGTTACCATAATGCATTATAATCAGTAAAGTTTATAGTCGACTACTTGAGCCCAATTTAAGATCTAGTCTAAAATTATTATTTTGTTTTTAAAGTATAGTGCAACATACGGTGCATTAATAAGTTACGTTATAAAATAAACAAATTATTCTTCGAACTTCTGAGACGGTGTACAATATTTATTAGTCAATCAACTGCTGAAATCCATAGAAAAGTGCAAGAAAAGGGAGACGTTCGTTTTTGTTTGATGATTCGCCTCCATAGAAAGAAAAAAATCGCCCTCGGAATTCTTTTCGACTAACAGAATAGAGAATGAAACTAAAAGTATAAGAAACGCAAAGAAGCGAAAAATCGACGGGAATTGTTTATAAAGATACCGTAAATTACGACCCAAAATGTTGAAAATATTTTATTTGATATCTCGTAGGCGAAAAGAAAAAAAGTATCAACGCCTATTTTGGAGAAAATCCAATGGAATGCACAGAATGACTGAAGCTTCCAAAAAGCTAAGTTCCGGAACAGCCAATACAGACAGCAAAATTCCATTCGTGCATGTTCAAGCTCTTTTGAACCTAATATGAAAAAATGTGCCCTTGCTGATTACTTTTGGCTCAATTTTGTACCTGAATATATTACAGAGGCAAAATTACAATGGGTCGTTTTTGGTATTATTATTAACTTTTATGCATGAACAATTCCTGTAGAAAAAAAGCTAATCACCAAGGACCTACTGAATAAACTTCCACCAAGCTGAGTGTGTCAGTGAATAAAAGAAAAAGAGGTAGAGAACAATAAAAAAATGGTATCATTGAATATACCTGCATAAACAAAGCAAATAACAGTAAAAATATGAAAGCAATGTGATGGAAAAAGTGATGACGGTATTGCGAACTGATTTTAAATCTTGATTATTATTATTATTATTATTATTATTATTTTTTTTTTTTTTTTTTTTTTTCTTTTTTTCCTCTATCACAGTCCTCCAATTCGACTGGTGGTATTTATAGTGTGGGTGGCCGGTTGCATCCTGCCTCCTTAGGAGTCCATCACTTTTCTTACTATGTGTGCCGTTTCTAGGATCACACTCTTTTGCATGAGTCCTGGAGCTACTTCAGCCTCTAGTTTTTCTAGATTCCTTTTCAGTGATCTTGGGATCGTGCCTAGTGTTCCTATGATTATGGGTACAATTTCCACTGGCATATCCCATATCCTTCTTATTTCTATTTTCAGATCTTGATACTTATCCATTTTTCCCTCTCTTTCTCTTAACTCTGGTGTCCCATGGTATTGCGACATCAATGAGTGATACTTTCTTCTTGACTTTGTCAATCAACGTCACGTCTGGTCTTGTTTGCACGTATCAACCTATCCGTTCTGATACCATAGTCCCAGAGGATCTTTGCCTGATCGTTTTCTATCACTCCTCAGGTTGGTGCTCGTACCACTTATTACTGCAAGGTAGCTGATGTTTCTTGCACAGGCTCCAGTGGAGGCTTTTGCTACTGAATCATGCCTCTTTTTGTACTGGTTCTGTGCAAGTGCCGGGCATTCACTTGCTATGTGGTCTATGGTCTCATTTTTCGTATTGCACTTCCTACATATGGGAGAGATGTTATTTCCGTCTATCGTTCTTTGAACATATCTGGTTCTTAGGGCCTGATCTTGTGCCGCTGTTATCATTCCTTCAGTTTCCTTCTTTAGCTCTCCCTCTGTAGCCATTGCCAATTGTCATCGCTGGCTAGTTCTTTAGTCTGTCTCATGTATTGTCCGTGCATTGGTTTGTTGTGCCAGTCCTCTGTTCTGTCTGTCTTTATCCTGTCTCTGTATATTTCTGGGTCTTCGTCTACTTTTGTAGTCCTTCCCATGCACTCTTTAGCCACTCGTCTTCACTGGTTTTCAGATATTGCCCCAGTGCTTCTATTTTCGATGTTGACCGCAGTCCTCTATACTTAGTAGTCCTCTCCCTCCTTCCTTTCGTGTTATGTATAGTCTGTCCGTATTTGCTCTTGGGTAGTATGCTTTGTGTATTGTCATATGTTTCCTGGTTTTCTGATCTATGCTGCGGAGTTCTGCCTTCGTCCATTCCACTATTCCTGCGCTGTATCTGATTACTGGCACTGCCATGTGTTTTATGGCTTTTACCATATTTCCGCCATTGAGTTTTGACTTGAGTATCGCCTTGAGTCTCTGCATATATTCTTTCCTGATCGTGTCCTTCATCTCTTGGTGTTTTATATCCCCTCCTTCCATTATTCCCAGGTATTTGTATCCTGTCTCATCTATGTGTTTGATGTTGCTCCCATCTGGTAGCTTTATCCCTTCAGTTTTCGTTACTTGCCTTTTTGTATTTTTGTTGACTAAGGCGCATTTTTCTATTCCAAATTCCATCCTGATGTCCCCAGATACAATCCTTACAGTCTGGATTAGGGTATCTATTTCCTTGATGCTCTTACCATACAGCTTGATGTCGTCCATGAACATCAGATGGTTGATTCTGTTGCCTCTTTTCTTGAGTTGGTACCCGGCATCCATCTTCTGTAGTACTTTTTTGTCATGGGAATCATGGCTACTACGAAGAGTAGTGGAGACAGTGAGTCGCACCCTGGAAGATCCCTCTCCTGATATTAACCTCTGCTAGTCTTATTCCAGAGCTTGTAAGTATTGTATTCCAGTTGCGCATTGTATTTTTGAGGAAGCTGATGGTGTTTTCCTCTGCCCCATATATTTTTCAGGCATTCTATTAGCCATGTGTGTGGTATCATGTCGAAGGCTTTCTTACAGTCTATCCATGCCATGCTTATTATTATATTATTATTATTATTATTATTATTATTATTATTATTATTATTATAGTTACAGCACCGTTTAACATCAATATTTATCTGTCTTTTACCTTATGATTACACTGCCTAACATACTTCTGTTACGAAATATGCTGCATATGAGGGTGTATTTAAGAGAGAGAGAGAGAGAGAGAGAGAGAGAGAGAGAGAGAGAGAGAGAGAAATCCTCATAAAGGGAAAGTCCCGGCAACTCCCTTTTATAATTCCCGTCACGGAGTTGCTAGGCTTTATTAAACTGCAACCTTCCCGAGCTGTATTTAACTTTGTTGTTTCTTTCTGTCCGCTGTCACACTGCTTCCACCAGCAGGATTTTAAGTCTTCTAATCCCTCCTCCTCTTCCCTCCATCCTTTCATCCTGGTCTCCTCTCCTCTCCTCCTCCCTCTCGGAGTAGCCATCTTGCTTGGTGAGACGTACCCGCGTGAAGTCAGATTAATCAACAGATATCACAAGTTTAACATACGACTAGAATTTGAGAAATATCTAGAAGTGTTCGTGAACTATCGTGATAAGATTAGTGTGAAAATAGTAGGATAAAGTGTCTTCTAAGTTAGTTTAACAAGTGTAATACTGAAATCAGAACAAGATGGCAGTAAAGTTCCAACAGCGGGAAGAGGTGGCGTAATTTAGCTTGCTTGGCGGATTCGCAATACGATGAGGTAGCAGGAAGGGAACTGGCATTTCTCATCTATGAAATCAGCAACAGTCTAACAAAAAGATACAAAAGCATTCATAGATATATTAGAAGGATATAATCCTTCAAACTGGAACAAATCTAATGAAAACATCTTGAAAATAATTGAAGAAGTTCCAAATAAAATCCAAGTGGTCAAGAGACTCATAAAGAAAATATACATAAACCAACATATTCCGACAAAGAAAATGAATAAGGTGAATCTTGTGAATATCCTAATTGACGCATTATGAAAAGGAAAAAAATGCCACCAAAGCATGCAAACTGTGTTAAGGTATTTGGTATAGCATAGTCGAAGCCACAAAACCTAATCAAGAAAATTGGCTGCTGTCAGCAACATTCCGACCCATCCACAGTTGTGCTGAGGTAATGCAAGATTTGAGAAAAGATACAAGAATTTTTTGTTCAACATGTCTATCATGGATAGACAATGTTATTAAATCAAGATTGAATGTACAAATAGTTGAGGATGAAGAAGAAGAGAAGAAGAAGAAGAAAAAGAAGAGAGGAAAACGGAAAAGAGAAAAAGAGAAGTAAACAAAAATGAAATGACAGAAAAAAATAAGGAAAACAAAGAACAAGATAAAAGTATGGATGCAGAGATACTCATTGATACCACATATGAGGCAATAAAGCAGCATACCTACGAAGAAATAAATTACGATATGACAACAGAAAAGCACAATCCCGAAGAGGCTCTACCCAGATCTACACAATGACGGGAAAGAGGAAAAAATAGACAAGAAAGACAAAATCTGCAACCTTTTGAAAAGAGGGAATTGCAGATTTGGAGAAAGATGTTACTACAAACATCCTAAGGTATGTCAAAACTATGAAATATATGGTAAATGTGCATACTTAGATGGCTATGGGGATGATTGGAGAGATCTGCATCCAAAAATATGTAAAAACCTAAAAGAAGGAAAAGGATGTAAGTTCGACAAAAAATGGCAAATAAATATATGCCCCACCGTAGCCATTGAATCATAAATAAATAACCAACCAAGTAAAATAAAATCCAAAATAAGAAAGAAACAAATAAAGAGAGAAATCAAGAATATCAGGTAAAAGAGAAAAGCAAACCACCAATGAGATATGCAGAGGTGTCAGCAAAAAATTTCAAAGCATCAGCTCCCAAATTCTACTCAAGAGATAATAACTGTATTTATTATGCAAGAGGATATTGCAGGAGAAACGGAGAAAATTGCCAGATTCAGACACAAAAATGAATAATTATGATGAAGGAAGATCAAAAATATTTATGGAAAAGTTGGATTTTTTAATGTCAGAATTTCTGGAAATGAAAAAAAGAACAACATACCAGAACAGGAAAGAGACATGGGAAAAATCCTTATTACTACCAATATTAAATGAAGAGAAAACACGCAAACCATCATAGTGATGAATGCGCAGGGTTAGTTACGAGTAACTCAAAAAGAAAAATAGAGTACTTAAAAGAACTAACCCAAAATGAAAAAAAAGAAAATAGATATAATGAATATAAGTGAAACCTGGTATTCCAAGAGACTGGGAATGATGATCAAATAAAAGGGTTCCAAAACTTATAGATCAGATAGAAAAAATAGGAATCAAGGGGAACCGCAATATATGGGAAAGACAAAAAACAAGGAAAAAATATATGAGAAATATAGTAACTCAGAATGTGAACTAATAGCGGTAGAATTTGAATCTGAAAAATTGATGAACATAGTAATATATAGACCTCCTAATACTAAGAGTTTGACTTAATAATTGAAAAAATTGGATGATATATGTAGAAATCACAAGGACTGGACGATTCTCCTATCTGGTGACTTCAACTTTCCTTTCGTAGAATGGAAAGAACGAATAGGAGACTGTGGTTGTACTTATACATATAAAAAAGAGAGTAATAGTAGTGCAGAAGATAAGAGGCAATTGAAAAGCTATTAGATATGCTACTAGAATACAACATTCAACAAATAAATCACCTGCCAACAAGGAAAGGAAAATACTTTAGACCTAGTATTTGTGAACGAGATGAATTATGTTAAAGAAATAATAGTTTATAATGCGAGTATTTCAGATCATAATGTCATAGAATTAACAGTCATTCCAAAGCAAGTGAAAGTAGAGATAAGCAAGAAATGAAAAGTGGGAAGGATATGGAAAAATACAACTTCTACAGTAAAAATATAGAAAATGGTCAGAAATTAATGAAGAATTAAACAAAGATTGGGATAACATTTTCGTAAGTCGATGACATAAGGGTAAATACGGAGATATTATATAAAATATTGGAGAAAATAGTGGATTAAATATATACCGAAGAAGAAAAGTAAACATCTACATGCATACCAAGAGACAGAAGGATCTTGTTCCAGAAAATCAGAAAGTGGAAAAAAGGTCTTGCAAAAGAAAAAAATGCATGGAAAGTTATAGACTAAAAAGTAAGATAGAAAATGCAGAACAAAAGATTATACAATCAAAAGAAAATGAAAACGGGACTTGGAAGAAAAAAACCCTATTAAATATCAAAGCAAAAACCCCAAACTATTATACTCATATGCGAAGAAGATGAATAAAAGAAGAATAGAAAATAGGCCCTCTGAGAATTGAAGGGAGATTAACGAATGAAAAAAAGGAAATTTGCAACATACTGGCAGAACGATATAAGAGAGAATTCACCCCTAGAATAGATAATGAAGATAATGATATAGAAGTAAGGGACGAAAATAGTGAATATTTAGCTGACATAGAAATTAATGAAGCTGATATTGTGCAGGCAATTAATGAAATTAAAAATGGAGCTGCTGCAGGGCCGGATGGAGTCCCTGCTATTTTGTTAAAGAAAGTAGTTCATTTTATCGCAAAGCCACTTGCAATATATTAAGACAAAGTGTAGATACAGGCAAGATTTATGATGAGCACAAATTAGCATATATCACCCCTACTTTCAAAAGTGGATCAAGACTATTGGGCGGGGGAGGGGGGGCCACCCAAAAAAGTTTTAAAAAAAAAAAACAATTTTAAATTTTTAGGGGGGGGGGGGGGGGGGCCATGTGATGTCTAACATCACATATTATGAAAGTGTATGAAAGGGTAATGAAGAAAAATATTATGAAACATTTAATAAAAAATAATTTGTTTAATATAGGACAACACGGTTTCGTACCCGGAAAAAGTACACAAACCCAACTGTTAGTCCACCGTGAGAAACATATTCAAAAATATGAAAAGCGGAAATGAAACAGATGTGGTTTATCTAGACTTTGCAAACGCTTTTGACAAAGTAGACCATAATATATTAGCAAAGAAAATTAGAAAACACAATATCGTAGATAAAGTAGGAAGATGGTTAAAAGAATTTTTACACAACAGAAAACAGATAGTTATTGCAAACGATGAGAAATCGGATGAAACCAAGGTAATCCGGTGTGCCACAAGGTACGGTGCTAGCTGCAATATTGTTTGTATTATGATTGAAGACATAGACAGTAATGTTAAGGATTCGGTAGTGAGTAGTTTCGCTGATGACACAAGAATAAGTAGAGAAATTACTTGTGATGAAGATAGGAAACGCTCTACAAAGAGACCTTAACAAAGTATATGATTGGGCAGAGGTAAATAGGATGGTATTTAACTCTGGAGATTTGAATCAATAAATTATGGAGACAGAGAAGGAAAGCTATATGCATATAGGGCCGGGAGGCCATAATAATGAGACAATCACAAATAAGGAAGCAGTTAAAGACCTTGGTGTGATGATGAATAGGAACATGTTATGCAATGATCAAATAGCCATTATGTTGGCAAAATAAAATGTAAAGCAAAAAAAAAGGGAATGTTGTTACGGCACTTCAAAACAAGAAAAGCTGAACACTGATTATGCTTTATAAAACATATGTTCGTAGTCCACTTGAATATTGCAATATGATATGGTACCCACACTATCAAAAGGATATTGCACAAATAGAGAGTGTACAAAGGTCCTTTACAGCTAGAATAGAAGAAGTTAAGGACCTAGACTACTGGGAAAGACTACAATCCTTAAAATTATATAGTCTAGAAAGGAGAAGAGAAAAGCTACATGATAATTCAGGCATGGAAACAGATAGAAGGCATAACAGAAAATATCATGGAACTAAAAATATCAGGAAAGAGCAAAGCAGAGGTAGATTAATAGTGCCCCAAAACTATAAACAGGAAAAATAAGGAAAGCAACACAGAACATTAATCCACTAAGCACCAGCATCGATAATGCAGCGTCTATTCAATGCGTTGCCAGCTCATCTGAGGAATATATCAGGAGTGAGCGTAGATGTGTTAAGAATAAGCTCGACAAATATCTAAACTGCATCCCAGACCATCCAAGATTGGAAGATGCAAAATATACCGGAAGATGTAACTAGCAACTCTCTGGTAGAGCATTAGAGGCGCCTCACACTGAGGGACTGGGGCAACCCGAACGAACTGTAAGGTCTGTAAGGTAAGGTAAGGTATACCATATTCAGTTAAGAGAGAGAGAGAGAGAGAGAGAGAGAGAGTTGAACATTCTCCCAGTGACCTAAATTGGAAAGTGATGAACGATTGTCTCATTCCCCTAATCATTTCCATATTTACGAAAACAAATACATTTGTTCGCGAATCATTGCGGATGATTCAGTTTCGAAATTTATACATACTTTTATTATCAAATAAAAGATGTACATAATGTTGTTTCGGAACTTTTTTTGTCTGCAATCTGGTCGTAATTAAAAATGGTGGCAATGCTATCATGTTCCATGGAAAAGTTGAAATCATTCTCTCAGCTCGTTGAAAATCAGCTGCATTGATTTCTTGGCAAGAACACTTCAGTATTATGATCTCAAGTGATGTATTTTTTGCCTAAGTTAAGTAAAATGGGTTCTTTAGGTCTAATTATTTCCTTATATTGTTCTCCTTTCTCCTTGTCATATGTGGTCATAGTAGTCAGTGGAAATTTACTTATTTGGAACAAATGAAAAAAAACATTAAAAAGAAACAAAAATGTCTCAAGGTAAGTTTTTCAGTAACAGTAAGGTGGGTAGTTATCTTTACTAACACACCAGGTTGATATTATACAAGATGCGGATTACAAAGAAAGCTCAGAAAGGTTTGATATTCGAGTCATGCAGTATAGGGAAAACGAATATAGAGAACAAAAATCGGGTCATTGAGGAAGGAACAAAAAACGAAATCTAGCATAAAGAAATCTATTGAATGAAACAGACACAGGCTTCTTCCTCCTTTGAAGTTGTAAGCTGGAGAAAATGTAATGGCTTCCATAGATGATCCCATCCAAAACATAATAATGAATCATCCAAAACACCAAACCCTATTTCTGAAGATAAATGATGGAAAGTTATTCAATAATTTAGTCATCAGTGTCTAGATAACAAAATATAGAGTAACACTGACTCTGATCATTGATGTCGTCATACAGTGAAGTTCTTAGTTATCTTTAGAGATTATTAATTCTTACTGTAATTAATTGAGTCATATTATTTATGCGGGAATGAGACTTTTTGGCGTAGCCCGTTGGCGTCGCTGTTTCGGCTTGGCCGATTCGGCGTAGCCGATTTGGCATATAGAAATTTTCGGCGGAGAGACTGTTAGGCGTCAAATGACTACTTTGTCGCTGTAAACGACATTTAGCCATCAAATCGATACTTCGTCGTTTTAGCGCAGTTAGCTCTCATTTCAACAATTGTTTAACAATTTAACAATTGTTTCTTTTTTTTGTTTACATTTACTTTTTGGTAGCTTTAGAATTTTCAGTCGTCTAAGCACTATTGTACGAAATGGAAGATATTTTAACAAAATGTGGAAGAAGCAAAGTGATTCACGATGGATACCTTTTTATTTTTGATGCAACGAGCAAGAGTGATTCTGAATTAAAATTCTGGCGATGTGAACAGAAAGATCGGTGTAAAGTAAGATAACATATGAAGGATGGAAAAGTGATTCGCCAGTTGAACCACAACATACCCATGAACCATCTGCTGCAAAAGTAGAAGTTGAAAAGTTTAAAACAAATATTAAAAAAAGAAGTGCTGAAACGCTGGAGCCACCAACCGTTGTAGTAAATGAATGTTTGACTGGCGCCTCTCAAGCAGCTTTAGCCATAGGGCCTGACTTGCCTGCAATGCGAAAAACTTATTACTAGGAAACGAAAATGATTAAACAAAACGCCAGCTAACCCAACTCATTTGGAGCAATTAGTTATACCCGAGTCCTATACAGTGTATGTTCCCAACTGGGTATGGAAGAAAAATTCCTATTGGGAGACACAGGAGAAGGCAGTAATAGAATTTTAATTTTAATTATTTGGAAGAATAAGCTGGCTTCAGCATTTAGTCTTCTCAGAAATTTGGTTTGCCGACGGAACTTTCACCATTGCGCCAAGTCTTTTTCATCAAGTATATGTTATATCGGCTAAGAAGCATGATGGAGTTATTCCTATAGTTTATGCTCTTCTTCCTAACAAGCAAAGATTAACTTATTCTCGTTTATTTGAGTTACTTAAAACCATCGAAGACACTTATATTGGACGACAGAATAGGCGTCGAAATGCAAGAATGAACCTATGTTTGCTCCCGAGATCTTGAACCTTCATGAACGCACTGTAAATGATGAAGATCGCACTAACAATCACGCTGAAGCTGCCAATCGACGTCTACAGTTCGAACTAGGAATGCATCATCCTTCGATCTGGAAATTTATTGATGCCTTGAGGGAAGTTCAGAAAGGACGTGATGCATTTCTAGAAAAATTAATCGCTGGATATCCACCTCCCAAAAAGCTAAATAAATATAGAAATTCTGATGAAAGAATAAAAAAAATAGTAATTGAAGTTGAGTCATCAGAGCCTATTGAATTCCTGAAGGGTATTGCTCATAATTATGAAATGAAAATTAATTCCTAAGGTTAAAAAACTGTACTAAATTTTATTTTTCTAAATAATGCCGAAACGTAGCAAACCCTATTTATGCAAAAGTCTGGAATACTCTTCTTTGTCCAAAACCTGTCAGAAAATTAGCGACTGGAAGTTGTCATTACCAAGAAAATATCAGTGTTGGATTTAATCCCCTTCATTAAGAAGGGGATTTTTCAGGAACATAATGTCATTTGCATATATTAGTGGATGTCATTATTAGATTATGTTCTTTATGCTGTAAGAAACATGAATTATAAGTAAATTTAAATAGATTTGTCATCTATGAACAAAGAAGTGTTTTTTAAGGGCTGTATAGTCATCTTTTAACTTTGAAAATTTTATTTGTATACATGTGAGAAATACTGGCTTTTATATGGATTACGCTTAATCCATTAATGCGCTAAAGGAAGGTCAAAAAAGACCTTAGACTTTTCATTTCATTTTCAAAAGACGATTTCCAGTATTGAAATCAGAAAAATACTTGTCACCTGATAGTT
Source organism: Macrobrachium nipponense (assembly GCF_015104395.2). NCBI lineage: Eukaryota > Metazoa > Arthropoda > Malacostraca > Decapoda > Palaemonidae > Macrobrachium > Macrobrachium nipponense. Next base: position 58,096,852 of record NC_061092.1, read on the forward strand.
GATTTTTTTTTTTTTAATAATTATTTGCCATTCAGAAGAGATGGTAAGAATTTTTTTGGGAGACAATTGGTTCCTTTATTATTTTTTTTTTTTTTGTGAGGGTAGGTTATATAGCATTAGAACGTTATGATTAGCCGAGTTTTAATACTTCTCAAATGACTTGTATATTTTTTTAAACCAAACCTTATTTAGGGATATTGTACTATGTGAATAAGAATACTGTTAATCAATTTGTATCTGGCATAAGAATCTTCATAAAAGTGATTCATTGAGATTATTTATAAGAAAGGGCCTATAATTAAATCTTAAGGGAGCATTTAAGAACGACCTGGTGAGTTACAGATTAACGAACGGGGTGTATTTAAAGAAAATGGAACTACCTTTTTTAAAATCATTTATATATATAAACTTCTGTATGTAGTATGATGTATGTGTGTGTATGTTCAGCATAATTCTGAATGCATTGAACAATTTTAACCAAACTTGGTATACATATCACTTACTATCTGGAAAAGACTGTGGGG
>NC_061092.1:58099875-58111863 GCF_015104395.2 Macrobrachium nipponense
AGCACTTGACTTATCTGCTTTCGTGACGTGGAGATGTTATCTTTCTATTTTTCTTGTAAGTTTCAAAAAACCTCTTTGGAATAGTAGGTGATATACCCAATCCAGCAATACCGTATATCATAACCCTTCATGCAGATATTTCAGTTGTCAATAGGGATGTTGCTGAACTTTTCCAATTGACAGAAGGCATTACCTATTTCCAACCAATCAATATTATTGTTAACAGAAAAATTCAAACCATAACCCAGAGCTGAGATAGTTATGTTATCAAAAGTTTTTGTAGATAAATTACATACAAATTCAGAATTGGCATGTTTAGTCCAATTACTATGTTTTACCAAGTTATTTAGCTTTTCTATCTAGACCTAATTTGCAATTTATTACACTCACATCTCATTTTATTATAACAAAAAATCATATAATACATTATCCAATCTGTGGGCATACATTATTAAAATTGTTCTTATCATCCATCTGAGTTTTTTGAAACAAGCATTTACATCCATGTTTACAAATATCGATATGCTTCTTTAAAATCCCGCGATGGTAGTCCTCAAATGGAGTGGTTGCTAGAAACGTAAGGTCCCAGACGTCTTTGTAGTAATGACTTCGGCATAACTTGTTCATCCAAACATCGGTTGAGGAATCGGCATCTAATTTTCGTTTTGTGCGCCTGAACAAGAGAAGTAGCAAACTTATCCACGAAGTTCTTGATGGTAGGAAAAAGCATTCCAAAGTTACGATAGGTGGAAGAGGCGTCTGGCGTCCATACTGCCAACAAATCACTGTAGACGTGTGATGATCATATATGCATACAGCCAGGAGAAGGGTGGAAATGAAATGACTTGAACCGAGCGCTTTCATGTATTTCTACACCTCATCAGGGTTCAGGTACAAGTGGCCAAGAAAACAAATACAGAGTCACAAGAAGACTTCGTGGCAGACAAATGATGCTAAAAAACAAACAACGCTAACAACTACCAGACAGTTCTAATACCTAATAGCCTACTTGTTTTGAAAATACCCTTCGTTAAAATCTCATCAACTTTGTACAAACCTAGGCTGATATTCAATAAATTATCACAGTCTTGTTTAATTATACATGATTCTATTAAATTTCTTTTCACCAAATCTCTACAAAACATAATTTCCTTTGAGTCTGTCCAGTTAATACCATGATCATATTATTCATATGCACAAATAATGCATTTGACATATTACCAGTTTATCTACAAAAACTTTTGATAACATAACTATCTCAGCTCTGGGTTATGGTTTGAATTTTTCTGTTAACAATAATATTGATTGGTTGGAAATAGGTAATGCCTTCTGTCAATTGGAAAAAGTTCAGCAACATCCCTATTGACAAACTGAATATCTGCAAGGGTATGATATACGGTATTGCTGGATTGGGTATATCACCTACTATTCCAAAGAGGTTTTTGAAACTTACAAGAAAATTTAAGAAACAAAGATAACACTCTCCACGTCCACGAAAGCAGATAAGTCAAGTGCTCCTGGTTATATTGGATAAAACTGAATATGAGAGAAAAATGTACGAAAACCTGTTAGACGATCATACTACCTATATCCGATGAGAAACAGTACTTTAGAAAAATGATAATGCTCAGTTTAACAAGAATATTAAGAAACTCTTGTATAACCATAAGGATTTAGTACAAAAATTTCTAACTATTTGCCCAACCTTCTCCCCTTATCTGTATGGTACTATAAAAACGCAATAAACAAGGTAATCCAGTAAGACCTATTATAAGCTCTGTTGGTTCTTTTGCATATAAACTATCAAAATGGCTAGTTGAAATACTTACACCACTAGTGGGGACGGTCTCGGGATGTTCTCTCGAAAATAATGTAGATTTTATCAGTCGTCTTAATAATTTTAACCAAATTATGACTTTATAATGGTGAGTTTCGACGTTACTTCTCTTTTTACAAAGGTGCAATAGATGACCTGTTAGAGTTTCTGGAGGATGAAATGAAAAAACATGTGTTCATATTGCCACACAAAACTTTAATAGAACTTATAAAATTGTGTATCAAAGGTTGCAAGTTTACTTTTAATGGTAATTATTATGAACAGAAATTCGGTATGGCCATGGGAAATCCTCTTTCTCCTATACTTAGCAATCTATATATGGAGTTTTTTAAAGAAGAAAATATTTACCGAATTTATTGCCAAGAGGTGTGTTATGGATAAGATATGTGGATGACATCTTTTGTTCATGGCCAGTGAAAAAGAACGTAAACAAACTTTCTTAGTAGACTAAATGCACTAGTGCCCTCATAAAGTTCACCCTTGAGAGGGAAGAAGAAGGAAAATTGCCATTTTTAGATGTGTTGTTACATAGATTTAATAGAAAGTTCAAATTTTCTGTTTATAGGAAACCCACAAATATCTGTTCTTATGTACATTTTTATTCAAACCATCCTTTTAGAACTAAGACTGCTGTTTTTTCTGCTATGTTTTTAAGGGCCCTGCGTCAGCAGCCCCGAATTTTAGATCATGAAATTGACAAGATACATGAAATTGCTGGCAATTTGAGGTACCCAAACAGTTTTATGAAAACACCTATTGTAAGGCACGAAAAACGTTTTATGGATTGACAAAAAACTGAAAAGTTCGAAAACAAAAACCTTTTAGTGCTTCCTTTTTATACTTGCTTTAATAACATCCCGAGACAAGTCAAACCACTAGGTATTAATGTTGTGTTCAAAACTCTAGGAACTATTAGAAACTTGCTGATAAGAAATTCACCTGAAATGGAACAGGTTGTATTTATAAGATTCCGTGCAAAAATTGTAATAAAACTTACGTGGGACAAAGTGGAAAGACATTGGCAGTTCGATTAAAACAGCACAAATATAATGTAAGAACTGGTAATATGTCAAATGCATTATTTGTGCATATTGAATAATAGTGATCATGGTATTAACTGGACAGACTCAAGGAAATTATGTTTTGTAGAGATTTGGTGAAAAGAAATTTAATAGAAATCATGTATAATTAAACAAGACTGTGATAATTTATTGAATATCAGCCTAGGTGGTTTGTACAAAGTTGATGAGATTTTAACGAAGGGTATTTTACAAGTAGGCTATTAGGTATTAGAAACTGTCTGGTAGTGTTAGCGTTGTTTGTTTTTTAGCATCATTTGTCTTGCCACGAAGTCTTCTTGTGACTCTGTATTTGTTTTCTTGGCACTTGTACCTGAACCCTGATGAGGTGTAGAAATTCATGAAAGCGCTCGGTTCAAGTCAATTTCATTTCACCCTTCTCCTGGCTGTATGCATATATATATTATTAATATTATATATATATATATATATATATATATATAATATATATGTGTGTGTGTGTGTGTGTGTGTGTGTGTGTGTGTGTGACGATAGCCCCAATAGGTTTACCTTTGAGGCTTATTTGGCGTTGTTTGAATGGCTGAGGGTTTTAGCCTGTGGCTGTGTATTTCATATTGGTGGTTATGTAATGGAGGTGGACAATTTTGGATACCCGTGGAAACAATGAGGATATTTTGAGGATTAATGTGGTTCTGTGGTATCAGTGAAGATTTTTTGAAGACTTTTGAGGATTAATGAAGTTATGTGGTAGCAATGAGGATTTATTGAGGATTCCCCGGTGAGGATTAATGAGGATTTGGAGCTAATTAGAGATTAATGGGGATGTTTTGAATAAACAGGTCGTTTGGTGCTCACAATGTTGTGGTGTTTCGGATGAGACCAATTGTTGATATTTTCTTTTGGAGTTGGATGCTCAGAGGTTTTTACTTCCTTCCGGAATTCTAGATGATGACGTTCCATTGCGAGGAATTTTAAGGGCTCTTTCGTGAAATGCTACGGATTTGTTGCGGCGACAATTTTCCTGTGTCGGCGCTTATCGCGATTGTTCATTGTTACCTCTTCAATTCCCCCACAGCTGTGGTTTCTTTATTCTAAAGATACTTTGATTTAAGAGCTGTGGTTTCCTTGAATGTGGTTGTGTTCATATCCCCCCCCCCCCTTCTCATTACCTAAGGAAATCAAAATACTGGTGACCTCACAGTGTGTTTCTAACCCCTGTGTGTGTATCGCACATGTGTGTTTATAAAACGTTTTGTGTTATAGGTTCGCCTGTTGCATCCCTACTTGCTGTGAGGTGGAACTCTTTTTCCGTGTACGAGCTCTGGCTTACCTTTCTCGCTGCAAATCAACCCATGTGTCCCCGAACCATTGTTCATTGCCCCAAGCAATTGTTTCCAATATTCCAATACTCGATCGGCCGTGGAGGGTCATTAGCAGATTAACGTTAAGTGTAAATATATCCCTTATAAATTTAATCCTAGAGTCTTCTTACGATTTTGTCTTGAATTTTATTAGGCCCTTAGCCGACATCTTGTTTTCTCTCAGTGTTTAAGTACTCGATTGGGTTTCCTCTTTTGTCGCAGTCAGCTGCAGAAAATCCGTTGTTTCAGTCCAGAATTTTGAAGAAAGATTGAAATAAAACGTAAAGAAATATGAAAAAGTTAGACTTAAAGAAGTACATGCCACAAAGGCGATCGCCTACAACAAATACTACACACACACACACACACACACACACACACACACACACACACACACACACACACACACACACACATATATATATATATATATAGATATATAGTATATATATATATATATATATATATATATTTAATTTATAACATATAGGACCAAGGGCAGCGGAAAACGTCCGTAGTAACGACATTTCTTTATTTAATTGCTAACGTTTCAAGACATCTATCTCATTATCAAAGCTGGAATAATGCATTAGAATATAAATATAAAAATTACAATCTAAATATAAGACAGTATATAGGGAAGACAAAATAAATATGTAAAAACCATTACCAGTTGGACCTAAGTATAAAAGCTGAGTGACATAAACAAAGATTTCCCGGCCGGGGGAAACCTCCTAGTTTTCAGGTAATGATTTGTTGAGGTAAGTTTGGTTATTCAATTTTGGTACTCCTAGTTTAATAAAAAACTGATTCAAGGAAAGGAAGCGAAGAATGGGAACTTTGGAAGGAATTTTAATAGTATAATCAATGTCTCTTTTACACTTTTGGACGCGTTCTCGAATATTTGAGAACTCTGGATTAGGATAGTTCGACTCTTGGTCTATAACTGATCCTCCTTATGGCAATCATTTTGCACTGCCAGTAGACGGCTGAGGCGCCCACGTATTTCCCTGACTACATTGGGGGCAAGAAAATAAGTAGACGCGATGCTTAATGTCATAAGTGGGTTAATTTGGCCTTAGTACTGAAATACTGATTCAATATTAAGAGGGTTTTTTACAACTACCTCTGAATTCACCACTTCTATATTCCAAAGGATAATCTACAAGAATAATCTTCGCTGATAAAGGAGAGGCTCAAGGGAAACCGTTACATATCTCCTTTTATTTTTTTACTCTAAAGCTGTATTTTTTTCATGGTAATTTATTATTTCTCAGCAGATGTCCTGCAAAGGAAAATTTATATATGTCCTTATCTTTTATTTGTGTCTCTCTTTCTCTCTCTCTATCACACACACACACGCACACACACACACTCTCCTCATTACAGTAACAGCTATTGACAAATCGCTATAGGAATTCTATAAATGTTCATGTATATATATATATAATATATATATATATATATATATATATATATAGATATATTATATATATATATATATATATTATAATATTATATATATATATATATATATATATAGATATATATATATGTATATATATATAGATATAGATATATATATATATATATATATATATATATATATATATATATATATATATATATATATTATATATATATATATATGGAGAACGCGTACAAGGCTAATTTAGAGGACACTGTTTTCAATAATCACGAGAAACCAGAATTTATACCTGATGCATCGATGATATTTTCAATCCCACAAACAAAAGACAAGATATTGAGACCTTAAAAGACACCTTCACAGAAAAATCTGTACTAAACTTCACCATACAACACGGCATAAACAACGAAACAAACAAATACAACGCAGGTATACACAAAGGCCACCATCATCGGACACTGCTTGAATGGTAGAGGTGAATGCCTAGAGGCATATAAGCTGTCGCATATGTCCTGCGGGCCTTTAATCACTGCACCACCTGCAAGACTACACATCTGGAATTCGACAGAATTCAGCAACTTCTCACAAACAAAGGTGCAATCAGATATACCCATATTTTTTATTGATACTACAAGCAAGTCAACACTACAGACATGCATGAGGGGATGACAGGACAACAGATAACAATATACTACAAAACTAACTTCAACAACGAATATAACAACAGCAACAGCATTAAGAAAATCATTAAAAAGAACGTCAAGCCCGAGCCGCCCACACTGACATAACATACCTGCTTGCATCACTTGTAATGAAAAAACATTACATGCAGCCCCTCACCTAAGGAGATGACCACTAATGTAGTTTATGAATTTACGTTGCCCCGAAGAGGAATGCAGTCCTTCTAGAGGAAAACGACATTGGGAGAACATCTACAGTAATCGGACAAAGATTGACTTTGCCCACTGAAGACCGGACGCCATCTTACAACATTTACACCGACAAACATAACAAGAAACCATCATTATAAGACTTGATAAACAACACTAAAAAAAAAAAAATACATAAGTAGTTCATTTAGGGACATAACAATAACAGAAGCAGTTTTTATAGCCACAAGGAATCCAAGCTTAAACATCCAAACCGAAGCCGACCGATCAGTGCTATCCGCGATGAGAAGAAAGGAAATCCAAGGTCAAGGTCAACGACGCCCAATGAAGCCCCAACAGGACACAACACAGGACGAACTTAATAAAATCTATTCGGGATATAAGATGTAGAAATAGGACGCAGAATTGATACTGTAACACAGTCTCAACATGTAATAACATATTATGTAAATAACCCACGCATTTTTTTTTATTATTCATTAGTTTTTTTTCCTGGTTGATTAAGGAAAAACATTCAACTATAATACTAAACTATTATATAGCTTGTTTTCGCTGACTCCAACAGGATGAGAGAGAGAGAGAGAGAGAGAGAGAGAGAGAGAGAGAGAGAGAGAGACTGCATATATCCGAAAGCAGAGAAGTTCTTCAACCTCTGGCAACAGTAAACCGCGATTTTAGTACGTATGTCTTATTTGCATTTATTTATGATGTTTTACTTACATATTATATATAATATGGATGGCTGTTATCATAATGTCTTAAAAAATAAACTGTTCATTGCGTAGGGGTCAAAAAGTCCCATCACAATTATCCTGATCACTGTTGTATCAAAGGATTAATTGGATCAGACTTTGACTTCATTTGCATAACTTACAGCATATAAGTTAAATTTCAATAATTATTTCTTATCTTGAAGGAGTTCCTGATATGATAACACATTTCAGAATTTTAGTCTATAATTTTTCTTTTACTACGAAGCTGTTTCTAAGACCTTGAAGGAAAAAATACATTCGTCGTTACCGCGCCTTTATCCCGAAAATTGATAGTAAGAATAATGACATCTAAGGGAAGCTCAGTAACAAGGAAATTAGACTATAGGTAACAATTCGGATCAAACACTCAATAACATATGGCAATTTACGGAAATCTTTCTTTTCTTTTATTTACGAGTATATTATATCTAGTACTTTCACCAAGACTTCTGGATCTTTTCCTCAATTTCCTCTGTTTTTTTTCTTCAGCTTTTTGAATTATTTCAATTTTGTCTATATGTACACAGAATCCCGATTTCTTCTAACGATTCCGGATATATAGAAGAAGTCCAAGAAACTCATTTACTTTGTTGTTGCTTCCTGAACCTCTACGATTTTGAGTGGCTAACCTAAAGTTTATTCCGGTTTCTAAATTTATCTTATTTGTGTGTATATTTCTTCCCAGACATGTAATCGTTCTTTGATAACCCTGGTCTAACATAACTTTCTGTGTTTGTTCAAGGTTCATATGCAATGGTTTATGTATCACCCAGAAGCTACATATTCTGATTTCATATATGGCGTTTAATTAAGCTGAATATGCTGATTTAGTCATATACGTAATAGCAGCCTTGGCTCATATCCGATTAAAGCTTTCATGAATGTTTCTTGGATGCCAGCAGGATATTAGCATTTAATGACGATTGGACCCAAAGGCAAATTAACAAAATTCCAAATGTGGATCTTCCCTAACTGATCCCTTAGCTTAGAACGTCTAAACTCTCCTGTTATTCCTTTCTACTGAACTATTACTTTGAACGCAATACAAATCTCTAATTCATGGTCAAAATTTATTAGTTTAGGGATAGAATATCTACTAAATACCTTATCAAAAAAGGAGATCCACACACCTCGTATAACCTTTACCTGTGATAAGTACCATTTTGATGCAATATATCTCGGCAACGCATCTACAACCTTATTTACTTTGCGGGAACATACGTCAGTTCTGTATCATAATCTTGTGCAGTCATAAACCATTGTGCTACATCCAGAAAAATTCAGATTCTTCAGCATCTCTATGGCAACCGAGTGTTAGTGAAAACAATCATCTTATATCCAAATATATATCTAATATGCCTTGGAGCGCCAATAGCCGCTAAGGATTCCTTGTCGGTTACTGAGGAGTCAATTTCTGTGAGCTTCAGTTTTTCTACTTTTGCAAGATATAGCCTAATATATGTTACTGTTCTTTGTATGAGACCTGCTTTATTTCCATATAGCTCACCTCTGTACGAGAAGAAGTTCTTTGCTCAACTAAGGCCTAGGTTATTCTTTAATTGCCTTAACTTTTAAACCTTTTACTTCACCACCTCTCACTTGAAGCATGCTCGAGGTAACCTATTTTCTTTCGAAAGAACATGCACTTCTTGCACTCTAACTTCAAATTCGCTTTCTTTAGTCTTTTTAGAACTTCATTGACAAGTTGCATATGTTCCTCTGCCATGGCTGTGGCTATTATCAAATCATCAATATAAAAGTGTCAACCTTTTCAGTAGTAATCCATCCAGTAACTTGTTCATTAATCTTACAAATGTTACAGAACTCGATTTAAGACTAAAATGCATTCTCACGTGCTGATCTACCATTGCCAGTGAAAAAAAGCCAATCGTTTACTTTCATTATCAAAAGGAATTTGTAGGAATCCCTGGAGTAGGTCTATTGTATTTCTAGGATGCTATAGATATGATAAGATCTCTCACAGACGTCATTGGATAGGGACCGGCTACGGTTTCCTTATTTAATTTCCTAAATCTACCAACTAGCTTCCCCCAATCTTGTCAACTTTAGGAACTAAACAAAAAAAAGGTACATATCATGGTGATTTAGAAGGTTTTAGTATTCCTTCACTTTCCATTCTTTGAACATTCCTTTCATTGATTTCCATCTGAGAATGATCCACTCTATAAGCAGGTATGAATATTGGTTTTGTATAGTTTGTATGTTGTGAAATATCTATTCTAGGTATTTCAAATGACTCCATATCAAGATTCCTCTCACCTCTGATTTAGAAACTGAGGTTTCATTACCATCATTAACTTGTGGCACTGGTGTAGCTAGAGTTTCTTTGTACCTAATTCGAATAGGTCAGTCAGTCCAATTTCTATTCTTCTTTCAGGGTTGTCTTACCTCTATAGTTACTTTCCTCTGCTTGCTTTGGTGTAAAGTCGATTCTCAATGTAATCTGTATACGTGTGGGTTTTCTGACCTTGTTGTAAGGGTATAAGAGTACTACCACCGTAGGTCCTGTGTATCATAAAAGCCGACTAAAAGGACAGCTGCTGCCTTGCAGTCTTACATTTTAGTAAAAGGCTAAGCCCACTGCCAATAACTGTAGAAACTGCTGTCTTGCAGGTGGACTTTTTAGTCAAAGGCGAGCTCCACCGTCAGTAACTGAGGTTGATGACAGCAAGGGCACAAGGGTCGTGAAAACCCTTTGCCCACAATAAACCATGTCTGTGCCTGATGTTGTAAGGAAGGCAGTGGAGAAGGCACATCAGGTAACCGACCCCTTCATGTAGGGATAATGGGTGGGAAAAAAAGAGAACGAAAAGAAGACTTGTGTAGGCTGTTATTATTTCCTTCCCTTCATATTTTGGAATCACCATGCTTCTTTCATAGTTTCAAATAGTTTCGTTTTTAGCAACAATATGGAGAATTTTAATTTTAATTCCTTCTGAGTCTTAAGTTTTTTTTTATTAGAATCAGAAAGGACTTAACATAGTCAAGAACATTAGCCATAATATTGGCAAAAATATAAAAACAATTTATAAAGTGATTTTGTTCACCATAATCTGAAATATAATAAATAAAATATCAAAAAGCCCAAGAACATCCAACTGGAGCTTAAATCAGAAATCTCGTCCAAAATACAGGGCACCCTGTTATAAAAATAGCTCCTTGAGTCCTTTAAAAATTACTAAAATGTAGATAGACTTAAGACTTCAAAATATTAAATGTACATATTACTGGTCTATTATTAAACAAAATAAACATAATGAAATCTTCCAATACAATCTTTTAAAAATGTAACCTGTGAAAGTGCAGTTATGATACTTGAATGTTCTTACCATGTTTCGGAAATCAAGTTAAATATCACATGAGACATCTGCAATGTTTGTACATTTTTTACCCTGACACTTGCTGCACATTGAGGTGCAGTGCAATCCACGTTTCCTTGCATCCACAACCGTTCCAACATGACCTTTGCACCAGTATGCCACACGTTTGAGTTGACATTCTGGTGCCACTGGTTTATTTGTTCCAACTGGGACCATCATGACGTCTTGATGTCGCCAACCCCATTGTTTGGGATTGAACAGGTTCCCTTTCCACTGTTGAATTGTCCAGATTAATTCTAAATGAGTGCTGTCTTGTTGCTGCACAGGTTTATGGGTGGTGATTATGATTTCATGATGTGACATCTGGGAGGATTTGCCAATGTAGCGGCTGTAGCATGTGCTTTCTTTCCTGACCAAAGAAAGCAAATGTTGTGTTGCAAACACTACTGGCATACAGTGTCATCAGATGAATCTTCTTACCACCAATGGCATTCTGTATGAAATGGATATCATATACGATGGGTCGGCTTTGACCACACATGCAGAGGACTCATTCCTGGAGTTACTCGTGATACAAGAATGACAGCGAATCAGTGTCAGTACCAAGCACACCAAGTGGCTTTGATTCTGATGTTTCAAGTGTTAATCCAGTTGTAGCGATAAAAAGATCACCATCCATATAGAACTCCTCTTAATAGCACAGGTTATTATGTTAAATAAAAATGTGAGATTTAACAACAACAGATTGCCCATGGATCTTGATTGTATTCATACAACTACTTATGGTTATGACTTGATCACTGCACTGCAGCTTTACATCAGAGAACACTGTACCATCTATTGAGGTAGCCGCAGCATCACCTATATTCATGGGTCAGTCATTGTTAACAGATGTATCTACCACTAGGCGGCCTGTAGATGGGATACCAACTTGTAATGGCTGGTTAGAGCATGCGAAAGGAGAATGGGCATTCAACCTATGTAGAAAGGTTGCTAGGTCTTTGTGGTCTTGGAACTGAAAATTTTGTTGTAAGTCATTGTGTTGTTCAGATGATAGTGTACAGATATTTGTAGAATGTTCAATTACTTCATAGAGAGGAATGCAGTGGGGAATGCGTGGATCCACTTTGGTTACAAGTAAACGTACTGTCAGTAATTCCACATCCACGAATCATGGCCTCTGAGGATTTAAACATTTGTATGAGATTTTGTTCAATAGTTTGATCTGTGAAGTTTCCATTCGATAGGTGATCTATTTTTCTCACAATAAAGTAACCCCCACTCAGTAAAACTGTTGTATTCAGTTTCAGATCATTGATTCTTATTAGCCGTTTGTTG
>NC_061092.1:58112363-58217363 GCF_015104395.2 Macrobrachium nipponense
TAAAGATTTCTTATAGCACTTAGTACAAACGAAAATAAAGATTAGTTTAATGATGTAAGAGATGAAAAACTTACCCTAAGCCTACAGTTGATGAGTTAGTTTATGTATACGTAAGTTACTAAGTTACCATTAAACCACGAGATATTTTTTAAGTGTCCTGCGTACTTGTGTTGCATGCTGCTCTGAAAAGAAGCAAAATACTCAGCGAACAGTAATTATCTTCAACATTTTACTAAAACCTTCTCGATAATAACTCTTCCAGCTGTTGTGCCTGACCTCTATGCATTGGAAAGGCTTCCATCTCTAAAGACCTTTATCCCATCAATGAGAGAAACAGAATCTCTCGCTTTCTCTCTCCTTTTCTTTCTCACGTCCATTATCTTGGTTGTTTAGCAGTGCGAGGGAAGAATCGGAGATATGATTGATTTTATAAGGGAAAATACGCTATGCTTCTCTTATCCGTACCACACTTTTTTTAGGAAGGAGAGAGAGAGAGAGGAGACTAGGGAGCGAGATAGAGAGAGAGAGAGAGAGAGAGAGAGAGAGGAGATGAGAACATCCTGAAGGAGCATTCAGAGAGAAATCATGATAATTGTTATTAGTTATTTCCCTGATCACCTCGAGGACGATGCATCAGCTGGCTAGAAAAGTTAAGCTCTCAGGAGGTAATGACGAGATCAATCCTTGAACCGTGGTGAGGGACTTCGCACATGGAATTTAAGGTCCGTCATTATCGTGTGCGGTATGTGTGTGTGTGTGTGTGTTGTGTTTGTTTGTGGGGGTCCGGGGATCTGATGGTTGGGGTTGCTCTTTCAAAGCAAAAGAGGGATCATTCGAGGAGAAACTACGAGAGGTAGGGTAAATAAAGAGAAGGGGCGACTGAGTCAGAGAACGGAAGCGGTGTCAAAGGAGTGAAAGAAAAAAATCTAAACAAGAGAGGAATGACCTATAACAAGAGAGCAGGAGAAGAGTAAATAAAAAACAAGGAAGAATAGTGGGAACAGATGTTAGGAAATAGAGAGATATATGCTAGTGGAAGAGATATAAGCAGAAGACAAGGTATGGAAATAGAGGAGATGATACAGGGAATGAGGACAAGCTTAAAAGAATGATATATCGTGACGAGGGAGATGGAACGGAGGAAGAGAGCAAAGGAAAAATGAGATTAATTAGTAAGTAGGTGTAAAATGACAGGGACAAGAGAAACAAGAGAAAAATGGCAATAATGAGAGACGAAATGGAAAACAAATATTTCTATTTTTTTCTTAAGTGAAACAAAATAGCAAGTAACAATTGAACATGCTTAATTCTGTGCAACCAAAGAACGGGTCTTGATCTATACTGAGAGACTCTCTATCTTTGCCCAAATAGAGCCTTCGGCTTTCGTATCCTGAAATTGTTAGCTACGAACTTTCAACTCAGTGTTGAAGCCATTTCCAGATGGCCTGAGTTTTAGACATACGTGAATCAAAAGACGTTAATATTATGAAAGATATTAACAGTTTTGAGATGATCTTATCAGGTATAACATAAAAAAGAAGCATATAGTAAAAGGTATATATATATATTTTTCAACAAGGGAAGGAAAAAATGCCAGTTAAATATGTAATTGAGAAGCTCTATAACTCAAACAGAAATTGCAAGTGGAGAGGCTCCAATGAATTGGTTGGTCCGAACTGATAATTTTTCTTATTTCCGGTTTCCATTTAGGCTTCCATTCTTCAGACTTGGTAAGACCGGTTTATGTAAGGTACTAAAAATATTGGTAAATGAACACATACTTGTATTAAGAATACTCTATTCCTCTGAAAATATTTAGCAACATCTGCCCTGTAAGTAAATTTTAAAGACTGCAACGCTTATAATGGTATAGGACGGCGACCGTATGTTAGATCTTGCGACTGTGATACGCGAGCATTGTGGTTCCTTTTCCCTTTCTCGTCTGAGTGACATCAAGTAGATTTTGTTTCTTCTTCAGAATAGGGGAGATGACTCAAACTTCCTGAGTTAACTTCAACAACTTTATTTTCAACTCCATCACAGGAGTATAGGAAAGGTTGGTCAGATGACCGCTCAGTTGGAAGATAAGGATAGAACTGCCTTTAAAAGAGGGTCGCATCGATAGCTGACAATAGCTATCTCAGCATATACAAAATAACAGATATGACTCGGAAGTCACGTGTTTCCTTTACAGGTGATAGGTCACCAGCTTCTCGTGGAAGGCGCTGTGACCTGTTTACAAGATGTGCAAATTGTTGATACAGATAAATGCAAACCAGGCCACTGCAGGCATTGCATGACATGATCTAGTTTTACGTCCTGTTATGGCTATCGATCACCCTCCTAACTCGCCAATGACCCCTTGGGTCATGGGTTTATTTACAGATATGGAAAATATCTGTATTTTTATAATGTATGCATTACACAAACACATCGTCTGAATTTTTCCTCTTGATTCTCTTTAGCTGAACCATACAACAAGGAAATCATGAAACCCTTTTAATGAGAGTAATGAAATGTCAACGCCTGTTTCTTAAACAAGGTTCAAAACTGTCTGCCTTAGTAGTGAGGAAAAGAATCTTAAAGTTATGGTATTAAGGGAATTTTGTTATTCGTATATAACAAAAATACAAGAGTTTCGCAACTTTATTCATCAGACTATCTTTCGTTTTACCGTTCTGTTTCACTGGATTTTTATTTGTTATTCGACATTTTATTTTCATTTACTGTTCCTTTCCTTTGACTTGCTTCGCTTACAATAACGGTTTTATTAACATCAATCTTTATTTATTTCTAACTATTTCTCCAGCGCACTACACTTAAAATTCTGTTTCCCGGCCGATTATTTTCTAAAAGTGTGTTTGCAATTTATTTCTTCCTTAATTTCGTCGACAAAAAGAGAAAATGTGCCTATGTATTAGAACATCCCTCTGTCAGCCGTATCTCTGAAATGAAATATAATATAAACAGGTGTCATTCATCATTCGCGTGACTTCTACAGGGAGAGAAAAGGCGGCATCAATGTCCACAAATGAGGCGGTGTTGGTGGAGGGTAGTGGAAGGGGTATGGAAACCAAGACCTCCTTGCTGTAAGCATGTAGACTATTTGATTTAAATGTTGACATGGTCTTTACACATTATATATGTAATTATACTCATTATGGATATTTTTTACGTGAACGACTATTATTTATACTAGTCGGAATATTTCATGAGAAACGCATTTCCAAGAACCACAGATCTTAAGTCCCACATTTTCAGCAAATGTAAATAGAATGAAAAACTTTCTAAATATTGATTGACTCATTTATTCCTAATTTCCTTTTCACACTTATTTTTCCCACCATTTATTTCCTACCATTCTAATTGATGGCATAACTAAATACCTTTTCAGAACAGAAGAGCAGAGAAAAAAGTGCTACAAAGAGAACTCTCATTGACTAGATTGAATTCAGCGTAGTATATAAAATTTTGATTGGTATGATACACTTATTCTATTCTGTCACCTGCATATTCATAAGGAAAATCTTTTACTATCCCATGTTTGAATATACATGTCTATAGAAATTTTTCCGTAAAATTCTGATTCATTCTACAGTGATACCAAAACTGCTTCCATAATCCCTTATTTACAAATCAAGCTCCCAAAGTTATCTTTGCCTCACTGGAATTAAGTGAAATCAATCGAGAGATGAGAATGTAGAAGCCCACTGAGTATTCCACCGAGGTTGTATTTGTAGCGTTTAAGGTTTGAAACTTTTTTTTTTTCTTCTTTTTTTCTTCCTTTTTCTTATAAATGAGAATGTTCTATTGTGGCAAGAAATTGGGTTAATCCATAACTAATAACGATAAAAGTACTGAGGAGAAAGTAAGGGTGAGGAATAGAACGACTTAAACCTCTAACCTTCTTTGTAAGCTTAGGAGATGCCAACTAGGACGAAATAACGATACATCATAAAATAAAGGAGTACATAACACACAAAATTACTCCTACAAGAAAAAGAAGAAAATTAAAAGTACGGACAAATCCCTCTCGTTCCTTCGTCCTTTGATCTCTCGCAAAACATGGATTCTTACCACCCTTCTGTTCGTTTAGTTGATGTTCATAGCAACTAATTCCTTCAAAGATTTTTAGAGCAGTAGAAGATTGTCGAACAAATATCAAGAGTGAGTCATCTCTCTCTCTCTCTCTCTCTCTCTCTCTCTCTCTCTCTCTCTCTCTCTCTTTTTTGTATATGCAAACAGATTAAGTGACGATCTGACGAAAATCTAGAAGACTTTCCGAGATGCCTACCTTCTTGTGATAATTCACTCTGCATATGCACTGTGATAGAGATGTTTTCATTCAAGGAAATCATGTTTCTTTTCCAGTTGGGGCTCTGTACTTCTAGTTGCAGAAGTTATTCTAATTTCGTTGCGTGTTGGTTCCAATTATCTGTACCGTTTCAACTAGGGGTTGGGCTTTGAAATTTTTTTAATCCTATTAAGATTTTTTTATGGCCTTTAAAAAAATGCATGATTTTTTTAGGCCTAGTCTGCCATGGTAAATATCAAGAAATTTGATGTTACATCCGGTTCGTTCCAGAACATCTGGAAGATGACCTGGGGACGGGCACAGATCACGTCTGATGTTCATTGGCGATTAACCCTCTGTGAACTGAAGCTTATATCCCCATGAAGGTTCACCTTTTTTTTGAAAATGTGTTTGATACTGAGCCAGAGATCTTATAAATATTGCAGTAGCTGATGATATTCCTTTTATAGGGGTAGGTTATTTTTATTCAAGAGCTGGCGTTGCAACAAATTTTATTGAATTAGAACAATTAGTTCTTCATGAGGGAGTTAGTCAGTTAACTGAGGATGACTTTTTAATACCATATTAAAACTGGAATTACTGATTGTTGAAACCACAGGCACAGTGAAAGCCAATATATGAACAATAATGACAATGGTTTGCAGGAACTCCTTAAGAGTCTAGACTTAAAAATTGTAAACGGAAGAAGGCCGAGTGATGACTGGAGAACTCATATCTTACTACAAAAAATCAGCAGTTTGGTCTGTCTGTCTTTTGTCTCTAAGCACTTTTCACCAGTGCGGAATCCCAAGAAGGTGCTTAACAGCTGACGGACCAATTTATTAGCATTAGGGGTTAAAGAGGGGTGAAGGAGAGAGGGTCTTTCCCTACACAGTGACTACCTAACTAACCAGACTAGGCCATTTTCAAATTGTTGCTGAATATGATAAGACATGAGTGAAAATTACATCCGGGAAAACTACCGCTCAGTTGGTAGTTTACGGTCAACACTGAATTACGAATTCTTACGTTCTGACAAGTAGGTACAACAACTTAGGAAATAACAAGAAAAGGAAATAAAAAGTTCGAGCGTTCGCTCGGCCAAAAAAAAACAAACAAAAAAACACCGTTGTTAGATAACTGTAACTTTAGGGTACAGTCACATCGTCTGGGGCCGAGGCACCTGGCATCACCGCCCGGGTACCGGACCCCACTAACTATTGTTATTCATACAATAACAGTAGTATAGTAGACTGCGTTTTGTTATCCCCTGAGTTACTGTCAGACATGAAGACTTTCTGTGTTTGTGATTTAGACACATGTTTGTTTCTTAGATACTCATTGCATTAACTTTAAAAAAAAAATAAAAACACCAGACCCAATTCCACCCCTGTTTCCAGCAGTGAATCCCTTAGTGAAATGTGTGTCTGAGGGTTATGTGAGCGTAAAGTAGCTTTTAGTGGAAGTGGCATCTGTACTTTAAAACATAAAATGTGTTTTCTTAACTTACCGGCAGCTGCAGAAGTTGCAAAAGATGTTATTGTAAAGTAATCACGTATCTTGTTTTCAGTATCTACTAAAAAGCTTGGTATGTGTAAAAAGCAAAAACGTCACCGGAAAATATTTTGACTTAATACCTCTGTAATAAATAAACCATGATGTAACTCTGACTAAAACTCAAGAGAAAAGAATATTTAAGGTTTAAAAACAGGCTTCAAAAGGTCAAAACTATTTACGTCAAAATTACCCAGATAATTGTGATGTATCGGCAAATTCTTTACAGCATAACTACATGATTGACTTGCTAATAATTACATAGTCTTAAAAGGCGCTGACTTCCTTGGAAAGGAACAGGCTGATGTTAAAAACAAAATCAGCTCATGACAAATGTGGTCTTTCAATCATTTTGAGTAGTTCAGTGCTTTTAACGTTAGTTAGATTTATGGTAATAAAAAGAAATTATGTAAAAAAAAAAATTAAGCAAGAAATAAGTTTAAGTAAGTACCTTGCCTTGTTGAACTAAACTACTATGTGATAGAGAGGTTCTCAGTAGATGTTGGTGTGGTAATCGTAAGTGTCCAGTTCCACATTACAGAAAATTAGGCTTCCAGGGAACAGTAATTTGTACAAAGTGTACACAAAAGGCCAAATAGTTTGAAGTTTAACCAATTGTTAAATGTAAAAAGTCGGAAAGAAATGTGCAATGTTCCCAAATTTATAAAAATCATTATAGACCAATTTTGAATTCCATGTGTTGGTGATAGATGTATACCACTTTGGCCATTGAATAACAAGTATAATCTTCTCTTGTAACTAATTTCTAGGGTAAAATGCACTATTAGTATTTGAATTATTTTTTAATTGTGCAAGACATTTCTTTAGTTAATGAGAGAGATAACCAGTGAGTATGTTTACATAGATTTTGCCAAAGTCTTAGAAATGGGTACTGAAAAAAAATTTCCTTAATTCATATTTTTACCCCATTGACCTCATTGCACGTAGAAACTTATACCGCAGTCAAATCGGTATGCCTATTGTCTCATCAAAAATTTGCTAATTATGTCACCGGTGCCAGCCATCTGTATTTGTGATGTTCAAATATAGAAGGCGATGGGATGATGCCTGAATTAGGAAATAAAAGTAATGGCAATGGATAGACGTTGGTCTGTACTAGGTTAAACGATGGAATGGCCTCGCAATAAAGGTAATAGGAGAACAGAAAGAGTTTGGAAAGGCAGAAGTGTAAAACAAAATTATCTTAAAAAATAACGTTTGTTGTAAGTTTCCAAGATTTCGAGCTCGTAGTTAAGACGTTTAATTTCACTCAAATTCCTTATCTTTAGGTTCCCATATTTTTTTGGAAAATCTGTGAAAACAGGTATTCCACCCTCATTGTATTACTTTCATCTGAATGATCTGAACGAAGTAATAATAATAGAAATAACTCATAAATTATACTTATGTAAAAGGTTAACTAATGCCAATACAAAGAAAAATAAATAAATGGCTTCTGAGTGGCTATATAATATGAAAAATTTGAATATTGTCAGTCTAACAAAATAATGTTCGGTGATTTCGATCATCAAGGTTAATTCAACAATTCCCGTTGCCTGAAGGTGTCTCAATACGCCTCAATTCCCGGTGTTGGTGATGTTATGATTATTGATTCCAAACCCTAAACTTAATGCCGAAATTTGCATTGTTCGAGAGTCAACATTTGCTGTCGTTCTCCTTCAGTGAAGTGCATATGTAAGGGCCTAGATACACCTCAGTGTCATACACAGACATGGGTGGGTACTTCTGGTCCGCGGATGCGAACAGCGGTTGGAAATGGAGAGGTGCATAGTCTCTCTCTCTCTCTCTCTCTCTCTCTCTCTCTCTCTCTCTCTCTCTCTCTCTCTTCAGGCAGGAAGATATATTCTGAACTTTTTCTTCATATTTCTTGGTTTGGTTGAAGGATGTGGAAACACGGAAGTAGTCAAAAATAGATATATTCCCTAAATGGTTACATCTTGAGATAGTTTGCAGAGAAGAGTTCGATGTTTAAGACAGTCGAAGGAAGAAGAAGAAGAAGTGATCTCTTACAGAGTGATTTACAATGCAATAGGTTAGCAAACCTAACGAAAGATACGTGTGTTGGAACGAACACCTCTTTTTAGGTTAACACTAGTCATCATTTAAAGTTCTCAAGAGAGCCTAAGTAGGTTCCCATCCCAGAAGGCCGACGTTTGTATGTTTGTTGTTATGTTTAACTAGCCTTCACACGCATCCTGTGACTGTGGTTTTGGCCATTCTTTCATTGACGACCTCTGACCTGATTAGGAGTTATGCGTTTATTCTAAGCAATGTCCTACATTTCTTTTTATCATGTTTTTATCATGTAATTGAATATTACACATATAAATGCGAGTGGAAGCCAAACCAAAGATTGCTGGATTCTCAGTCCGTCCCACGACTTCAGTTTATGAGGCGAAAGTAAAAACGATAAAAACAGCAACAAAGAAAATGTCACCGAAACCATATACTCCAAGTTGGTTAAGTCTACCGCAGCATCATTTCTGTAAATATTAGACAAATAAACGTTTTGCTGAGTGGTCATTTTTCATAATGTACAAGTCAATGGAAAATGTAAAAGACCATGCAACAGAATATTCTTTGTTTCATGTATACAGAAATACTAAATATTCATCAGAAATGAAGATCCCACTTCTAAGCAAAGGAAATATCCAGCAGTTCCGAGTACATATCAGTAAGCAATATATCGAATTTTAAGCTAAGAATATCCCGTGTATGATAACACCTATGGTTACTGGGAAACCAGCGGCTTCCGAAGAGATTCCTGATACCGAACAAAGAGGAGAAAGTAGAGAATAATCCGTTGGGCCCACAGAATTGTCTACTTTTCATTTGTGAAAATAAGGGAAAACAAGGGAATGATTGAAAATCTATTGAAGGAGTGGCACATTCGCCAATTAATAATGTTTTTTTCCCCTCTCGGTTAAAGAAATGGTGAGTTCATATCGTTTCCATTCTCTTTATATATGAACGTCGCTGGGGATTTTATTAAAATAAATTCCGCAATGCGCGGGAAATTGCGAAATAGGTTCGTTAATAGTTTGAAGAGTTCTCGTTCGAAGAATAAAAGGTTACATTAGCGCGTAATAAATTAGTCTGTATTTTAAAAGCCTTTTTTTAACGAGCGCCACAATTTATAATTGCTTTTCATCCTTTGAGCATACACCTCCTAAAAGTTCGATTTTGTGGCCAACTTGAAATTTATGTTCCTATTTCAACCTAAACATTTAATTAGAAATTGCTTAAAGTTATCTTGGCTAAATTTTAAAGTCAACTTCAAAGGTTCTGTTCTTGAAAACAAATATTATATTTCGGTTTTACGATTCTTTATACGACAAAACAAACAATAACAATTACTGGGGAAAAGAAAGTGACACGATGACCATACATTGGTTCAAAAATTACCTTCTTTAGTTTCTCTCTCTCTCTCTCTCTCTCTCTCTCTCTCTCTCTCTCTCTCTCTTTCTCTCTCTCTCTCTCTGATATGCACACGCACTTTACAGGGTTTATTGGGTCTTCGAACCTCCATTCATTAATCAGTCATGTGGTTTACCTTTCCCTTGTTGCATTCTACTTTTTTAACAAGACGCAAAGAGGGCCTACACTTTCATATTAAAAAAATGACCTCCTGCTGAGTAAAATACAATTACCAATACAACTACTGAACAATCCTTATAAACTTCAAAGGAAAGGGAACTTGTTGTCTTTGTCTATGTTGTAAAAAATTAAATCTCAAATCCATCATACTCTTCGCCTGACTTCTCCTAAAATAATTATTTATGGATGGATCCACAAAATGCTAAAATATGAATTGAATTAGTATGTACAGAGAACCTTGGAAACAGCTAATCCCTTCTTAAAAATGTTTTTTTTTTTTTTTTAAAGACTAAGTTTGGACAGTGAGGCTTTTCATTTATGCTCTTTGCTCAGCGAAAGTCACTCAAGGAAGAGGGATTGAGGAAATGATATGAAAAACTCTATTAGTCGTGAAGCAGAATCAGCACCAGCTAATTAATTAGAACTCAAAGGTCGTTTCAATCACTTCCAAGAACCCCGAAAGTTATAAGGTAAGGCAACCTCGCTGATTCTGAAATCAAGTTGGGAATTTAGGAATATGGTATTTTGAACATTAGATTGCTTGCATCAGTTCGCATATCTGAATATATTTATACCGAATTGGTTCAATGGAATTCAAATTGAATTCTTTGGTCATTTCATGAGACTCTGTACAGTTTTATCCTTTTCACTTTCCGTGCAATACGGTAACTGTTTTTTCAATATTATAATGTGTTATAATGACAGAGTTATACGATCCCCACTTTGAATTTCAAAAGACAGCAGAAACACAAAAGAATGATACGAAACGCATTTTTTGTTTTGTTTTTTCAATCATTTACCTTCGAGTACATCCATAGACATTGCGGATAAGGATAAAAGGACAGCTTATTCGCCATCTCTACCGCCTTATGTATTTACTAAACCTATACTCAGTGAATTGAACAAAAACAATCAAATTGTCACACAGATACCGCTGTGACCCCTCTTCTCTGCCAATTTGATGAGTGTCAGTGGAAACCATAAGATGGCGCAACGATTCCCAATATGGATGGAGACAGCGTGTAACTGGGAGCAAGGAAAGAGCAGGAAGTTCCCAAAGACTTGGAGAACGGAAGTGGATAGAAGCTAAGGTTGAACTACAAGAAAGGAACTATGAAGCCAATTCTCCTTCATGGCAGTGGATAAGGAAGTCAGGTGTGAATGAAAGAATCAGGTCGAAGACGAAGAGATGAATTAATTGGACAGTAAATGTGGTGTAAGCAGTGAAAGGCGTGAGAATTGTAGAGACAAATAGAATAAATAGTGGAGTGGTTCGGTTAGGTTTAATGATACATCAGAGTATTTTGGGACAGTTTTGAGAATAGAAGAAAATATATTCATGAATAAAGTACATACATCATTTACGGAAATAAAGACCATTCACTTAGTGAGAGTGCACGCAAGATGTGGTTGAGGAACGTATCATGTGTGAGGATTTGATGTGCTGCTTTGAGGCATCTGTGTGAATGTAGAACACAGCTTATGTTGCGGCCGTCTTCTGCCAAAAGGGGCAAAACGTTTCGTTATTCAGAGTGGAATACAGCAATCAAATACCACAATATTACTAACAACGGCAGTGGATCTTCCATAACGAAAAATCTGGCTATGTCATCAGCCACGGCTATCCTTTTTATATCCTTGCTCGTTACTGACCATCGTTTTCATTCTCCTTTTCATCTGTTCCAGTTTACTTTGCCCGACATATGCATTGCAAGATAATCCATTCTGAGAAACCGTGTACTGAGCGCTGTACCACTCGGCTTAAACGCCCAATTTGCCTGTTTAAATTAAGTTACTTTCATGACTGTCATAATCAACGCCAGGAAAGGATATCATATCATGATGAGCTCTTTGACAATTACATTTGAAGTACAAAAGGCAACTCAGTTTACGAACACTCAGCAACGAGTGCCAAGTGTCAATCAGAATAATCTGCTGTTACTGAAAAAGAAAATAATATTTCTGAAATAATAATAATATTCATTAAAATATTAACGATTTGCACTATAATAATATACTAATATATGACTAATGATGACGATGGGACAGCAAATCCATAAGAAAGTTAAAGAAGTGATAATGATGAGGGTGAAATTACTCATCAATGAACAAAAATCCGCATAAAGATATTTTAAACAGAAAAAAACGATTTAAAACAAATTTCCTTAGCTATCCAATACACCCGAGAAAAAGGTTTCTAAGGTAAAGATAACAAGTCGAGACAGACGTCGAAAACAAAACACTCCAGGAAAGTGTCAGCAAGATAAAAAAAAATTTCCGCTTTCCCCTGATACCTTTCATTTTCACTTTGCTTCATGCTTTCTTTCTTTTTTCTTTTTTTATTTTTTTTGGTACTGACAATAGAAAAATTTGATAAGGCATTTCTGGTGATGCTTAATGTCGGTTTATTCATATTTTCCTTCAACATCCCACAAGCATAAAATAAAACAATTATTAATGATCAAATGACAGAGAGAGAGAGAGAGAGAGAGAGAGAGAGAGAGAGAGAGAGAGAGAGAGAGAGAGAGAGAGGTGAACATCGAAATGCAAGAGCTATGCGGAACTCCTGCAAATATTCAGTTTGATCTCCGGATAGGACTGTTTGAATACATAAGCCTTATTTTCACAAAGAAAGTTTTAGTGAATTCCTGGATGTGAAGCAGTTCCAGAGAAAATAAGAAGAGACCGATACTGAGGAGGAAGACGTTTCAGCCTCATACGAAAGAGTGGACTCTGGGGATGAGAAGGAAAACAAGAACCGTTGGAGAGAGAGCAAAAGAATCACACTTTGAATTTTTTATCCTTGGGAACTCATGCAACCGTTTCTACAAGATGTGTCAGCAAAAAAAATTAATAATAATAAATAAATAAAAAAACAGAACGCTTAGACTCAGGGGCATCTATGCACATACTGTCTGGATGGCATTAAGTGCTTTATTATCGTTAGTCAAGAAAATTCTTTGGCGTCTCACAAATGTATGATTATAGCCTATTACGAGGCTTCAGCATTCTGACCTTTACTGTTAATGTTATCGTTCAAATATAGTTACTTAGCTTAACGATTCAAGAATTTTGGCTCGAACATTAAAATTAGTTTTATACTGGAGCGGCTAAGATTTTGCTTGAGATATAATATACAATTTCTTTACAAGGCTTTCTTTCCTTCACAAATGAATTTTCATTTCCATTCTACAGTTCTTGTTAAACCTATAGGGTTAGCCACTTTGGTGATAAACACTTGAAATCTGCTGATATATAGATATGGATCCTGTATCGCTTTAATAGTTCAGTATAAGGAAGTGTCTTATTCTGTTAATATGAAGTTTTCCAATGTTGGCTAAATTCTTTCTGCTTAAGACTAAACTAAGAAGTTTCAGTGTTGGTCAACAACTGTTAGTGTTCTTACCTGTTAAGAGATTTTCCCACACCAATAAATGTCAAGGTCTTTACAAGATATCTAAGAAGTTAAGTTATAGAACTTATGTGACTGAAACACCAGAAAGAAGAAAACGACCAAGAAAGATAGATGTGAACCTATTGAAACCTTTTTTCTCAGAAACTAAAACTGAAACTGTCTCAGTAACACAAACAACTTCATGTACAGAAGACGATGATGGCTACAAATTGGGAGCTGAAAGTAAGATAAATAATTCTTCAAAATTTGGAGGATAAACTGAAACATCTGGAGGCTGAACAAGGTGAAGAGTTGAATGACGTGATTATAAGTTTCCCAGAAACATTTGCAGATGTACCTAGACGTACAGATCAGACCAAGCATGAGCTCAAAATTCAAGAAGATGGAAAAACATTCAAGCAAAGAGCTTATCGTTTATCACCTTATCATTGAGATGTTTCGAAGAAGGAAGTTGAGTATTTGCTGCAACATGGACTAGCAGAACCCAGTTCAAGTCACTTCAGTTCTCCATGTATGTTAATGAAGAAACCAGATGGTTCATTTAGGATGTGAACTGATTATAGGAAACTGAATGCCATCAGTGTGACTGACAATTATCCCTTGCCTCTTATAGATCAGTTACTTGATAATATTGGGCAAGCCAAGTTTGTTTCCAAGATACACTTGTTGAAAGAATATTACCAAATTCCCTTAGATGAGAATGCTAATTTACTGTCAGCTTTTATTACTCCTTTTGGACTTTATCAGTATACTGTTCTACCGTTTGGTCTGAAGAATGCACCTGCAACATTCCAACGGGTAATGGGTCAACTACTAGGATGTATAGAAGAAGTAGGTGCATACCTGGATGGCGGTGACTTACTCTACAACATGGGAAGAACATCTGAAGATTCTGAAGAATGTTTTCAAGAAACTACAAGAAGCAGGACTAATAGTCAACCTATTGTGTAAAGTTAGAACCCATTTCTGGAAAGAACAATGTAATCATAGATTATTCATCCCACTGCAAATCGTAAGATTCAACACCGTGATAATCAATCTTCTAGGGGGAGGCATCTTATATGCTGTTAGTTTTGCAATGCATATCTTCCCCTCAAAGACTGTATGAAGTGTTGTAAAATTGTTTGCAATATTTTCAGATTCCATATTCTCTTAGAGTTGATAATTGTTCTAGTAATGTGTATTCAGAATTCACAAAAAACATTAGTCAAAAGATAAGAATAACGTAGAATGTGAGGAGAGAGAGATTAGCATTGTCTGTTCAAAGCAAGACATGACTGTCATCATTTGAGATAAAGAGATCTTGAAATCTATGTTTAATTTTGGAATTCTGTCAATCTTACGACGCTCATGACTTGTTTCAGACTTGTGTGTTTGTTGAGAAACCATGGGAAGATTTCACCATTTTTCTCTAAAGTTACATCATATTAGAAGCTTTTAAAAGGCTTCTGCCTAAAACGTTTCATGTACGTCTCATACCTTCCATTTCATATAAGTAGTTAGAGATGTTTTTTATATTGAAATCTATCTAATATTACTGGTAGATTAACTCTTATATCTCTTGATTTGTAAAAAAAATAAAAAAGAGAATTTGTTGGCTCATAAGTACTTTAATCTTAAAGTGGAAAGATTTGTGACATCACTCAAGGAAGTGATGAAACTTGATCATATCTTTTGTTTTAAAAGACATTTATTATTTTAAATCATGTAATAATAAATGCTACTTATGATTGTAATCCCACTTTCTTTCTATTAATTGTTTGAAAAGAGAATTATAAAGAACATAAGGTCCAAAATGATTTGAGCCCGTGAAGCCTTTATGCTTCGCCCAGTTAGTTACCATACAAGAGAAATGTTGTCATTTTGAGACTGGAATCCGTGGTGTAAGGAGATCATATCTCCCTTTCTCTCTCTCTGTCTCTCTAAATATTATAGGGACAATACACACATTTTTTCTCGTTTTAAATTTGTCTTTGATTGTCCATTATTTAGTTTCAGTTCTGTGGGATATCACAATATTATGTTTTATTTAGAAATTCATCGTACTTACGCTAGCAGAACGAAGGAGCTTTGTGAATAACGAAGGCAACAGCAAAAGCTAATTAACGCTGGCAAAGTCAGGGCAATGATCAAGGAGCTCAATCCTTATCAGGAGATATTTTCAGGGGTTACTGTGGGCTACTTTTATGTGTTGACATTAAATACCCCCAAATATGCCTTGGTTATTAGATGGAAAATATAAGAAAAAATTTTCATAAAGTATATGAGAAAGACATTTATATAATTTTTTATTCTAGTTAGGGAGATCACTTAGGACACATTTTCAAACTAGCGATGTTATGTTATCAGCTCTTTCTATTTCTCATCATTAAATGAAACAGATAGAATATTCGCAAGACCTTCCCTTAGATTATTTCCATCAGCCAGAGTCATGATATCAACTCTGAATCTGTTATTTTGCTCCTCCGCTCCCTAAGTGACTTTAGGGCATTGATTGAAAATGTAATTACAGAAACATTCAAAAGATAAAATATACACTCTAGTGACATAGGCAATAGATTTACTTCATAGATTTAGTGTTAAGAGATTGATGAACTCTTACAAGAGTATTCTGATCCAATGTATATGTAACTAACTGTGATAAGAGCTATGTATTCATGCAAGATTGACAGATTCAGATAAAAATATTTTTCAATTTTGGGGGGAAAAATTTGATAAATGTTATTACAAAAGGCTTTTAGGGAGACTTAAATGTTTTCATACACGATCAAAATAATCACTTTCCTCAGACCTTCTGTTGAAACCCAGGAGGTTCTTCTTCCGTCAGAACACTGAAGCGCCTTCCTGATCGAAACGCTGATCCGAGGACAAGAAGGAGGTTACCTTATCTCAGGGCAATGATGCAAAATCACTGGCTTTGTATTGTGACCAGTTACATACTGCTGCAGTATGGGGTCTGCGGTGAGTGGGTGAAACCAATATTCTTTGGAAGCTGAGTTTCAAGTCAATGGTCCCTTTGTACTTGTTCCATGTGAATAGGTTTCAGCTACTGAAATCTTCTTCTTCTTCTTCCTAGCTTAAACCCATTTTTATATGGGGTCGCCATTGCGAATGAGTTGTCTCCATCGATTTCTGTCCTGTGCCTCGTTCTCATTTATACCTTTCAATTCCATATCTTCCCCTACACAATCACGCCATCTCTTTCTTGGTCTTCCCTTCTTCCTTCTACCCTGCACTTCCATTTCCATCGTATGTCTTCCAACATGACGTTCCTCCCTTCGTAACAGGTGTCCATACTATCGAAGCCTTCCTTCCTGTATTTTCTTCGATATTTCAGCTACCTTTGTCGATCCTCTTATATACTCATTTCTAATCCTATCTTCCCTTATTACTCCCGACATCCATCTCAACATTCTCATTTCTGCTACATCCATCTTCTTCTCCTCTGTTTTCCTCACACTTGCTGTTTCTGTTCCATATAACATTGCTGGTCTGACCACCGTCCTATGGAACTTTCCTTTCAATTTCAGAGGGACCTTCTTGTCACAGAGGACCCATGATGCAGACCTCCAGTTATTCCATCCTGCCTGAATTCGGTGTCTCACCTCTTGGTCCATGCTTCCACTATCCTCTAATACGGACCCTAAGTACTTGAACTTCTGTACTTTCTTTATTTCTTCCCCACCCAATCTTATGCTAATTCCACCGTCCTCAGTAATACTGGAACACATATATTCGGTTTTTGATCTGCTTATTCTCATTCCTCTTTCCTCAAGTGCTGCTCTCCACCTCTCCAACCTCCCCTTCAACTCCTCCTTCCCTTCTGAACACGACACAATGTCATCCGGGTATAAAATGCACCATTGCACTGCTTCTCTAACATCCCTGGTCATTACATCCATCACGATGTTGAAGATGAATGGGCTAAGTGCTGACCCCTGGTGTAATCCAACTCCTATCTCAAATCCATCCGTCTCTCCAACACTACTCCTCTCTCTAGTATACACATTCCTGTACATCTCCTGAATAATTCTGACATACTTTTCCGGCACCATCTTCTCCCTCAAAAATCTCCATATTTCTTGCCCTGGCACTCTGTCATAGGCCTTTTCAAGGTCTATGAATACCAGATGCAGGTCTCGTTGTTTTTCTCTGAATTTCTCCATTAGCTGCCTTATGCAAAATATTCCATCCATTGTGCCGCTTCCCTTCATAAATCCTAACTGTTCCTTCCCTATTCTAACTTCCTCTCTCAGCCTGCTATCTATTATTCTTTCCAAAATCTTCAACGTGTGAGACATTAGTTTTATACCTCTATAATTACTGCATTCCTGGACATCACCTTTACCTTTAAATATAGGTATCAATATACTTTCCCGCCATTCTTCTGGTATCTTTTCCTGTTCGAATATTTTTACCATCAGATCATACAAGATGTCTACCCCTTCCTCTCCTAAGGCTTTCCAAACTTCGACTGGGATTAAGTCAAGTCCTGTTGCCTTCCCATTCCTCATTCTTTTTAAGGCTCGTATCACTTCATCCCTAGATATCCCCATTACCATTCCCATGTTTACTTGTCCATCCTCTCTTACAAGTCTTTCATTTTCTTCATTTAACAGTTGTTCGAAATACTCTGTCAATCTTTTCAGGATGTCTTCTTCCTTTTTTATGACCGTACCATTCCTATCTTTCATTTGCTTAATATGGGTGATGTCCTTTGTTCTTTTATTTCTTACTTTTGACAGTTTGAACATCTTACTCAACCCTTCCTTGGTTTCCAGTTCATTATAAACCTCTTCATATGCCCTTGCCTTAGCCTGAGCTACCACCCTTTTTACTTCTTTGTTTCTTTCTCTTAATCTTTCTCTGTCCTCCTGCAGCTGTGACTCTTCAAATCTCTTCTTTGCCTCCCTTTTACCCTTCACCACTTCCCCCACCTTTTCTCCCCACCACCAGCTCTCCTTTTCCTCCCATACTATTCCAGATGTTTCCCCTAGTATCTCCTTTCCATGTCTTCTAATCACTGATGCATTATGCCTCCACCATTCTCCCACATCTTCAATTCCCAGATCAACCTCTCCCAGCACTCTTCTCCCGAACTCTCTCTTCTTATCATTATCCCTCTCTAACAATTTATACCACTTGATTTTCTTTACCCCATTCGTTTTCGTTTTCGTTTTCTTTTCTCTTTTCATCTTTAAATCCATACACAGGAGCCTATGTTGGGGGGCCACGTGGTCACCTGGGATAACTTTACAATTCCTAACTTCCACCAGCCTTGATCTATTGTAAAGGAGGTAATCTATGTGTGTGCATCTACCGCTACTCCTGTATGTTATCAAGCGCTCCCTCTTCTTTTTGAAGAATGTGTTCACTATTGCCATATCAAAGGACACGGCAAGGTCTACTATACTCTCTCCTTCTGGGTTTCTCTCCCCGATCCCATGTCCTCCATGCACACGTTCAATTACATCCTTTTCATTTCCGACATGTCCATTAAAGTCTGCCCCCACTACAGTCCTCTCCTGCTCTTCCAGTTCTTGGGTTACCTTTTGAGCTACTGAAATAATAATAATAATCATAATAAAGAATACTAGGAGAGTTCCCTGACCATGGCCATCCAATGAAAAATCACCCCTCCTCTATTCATAAACACGTTTCCTGGTATAAATATTCCAGATAAGTAGTGCCATTCACCCCAAGTAGAATATGGTAGTGAAGACTAGAGATACGTCGGGATAATAATAAAATTCGGACAGATGCTCTTTAATCTGCCTGCTGAAGCGAAGAAACTTACGAGTCAAGTTGAGAAAGCCCAGTATAATCTCAGCGTCCTTTCTTTTCAACAAAGTTTCTCTCAAAAGGGGCCCTTCGTTGAAGATATTATTATTATTATTATTATTATTATTATTATTATTATTATTATTTTATTATTATTATTATTATTATTATTATTATTATTATTAAAAGTAATGGCTACTTCAGCAGCGTTACACTTGTAGAGATTCTTCTCTATTTTACGAATAGCGGCCTTTTCCGTGCTACTTAAACAGGCTAGTAGAGCGCCTATAGAGCTCATGATCAAATACAGTGTCAAAATCTGTGTATATATTTGAATTTTACAGATAAACTATGATCCAAAGTCATCAACGATTTTCTGTCTGTCTGTCTATCTCTTCTTCTTCTTCTTCTTCTTCTTCTTCTTCTTCTTCTTCTTCTTCTTCTTCTTCTTCTTCTTCTTCTTCTTCTTCTTCTTCTTATTATATTATTATTATTATTGAAAGGGTTAAAAATTTATGTTTTACTGTAGGGTGAGGGGAAATTTTGCATTAGAGAAAAATCAATATTTAGTTAGTATTCTTTCTTAATGGTAGACATTTGATAAGTGTTTAAATGGCGTCATCTTATAATATTATACACCGTTTGTATCTATACAACGTCCTACATTTTAAACACGTACGTTAAGCTACGGAATCATTTCTATCTGCAATAATTTCTAGATTTGTTTAGATATTAATACTTTTAAGAAATGTATATATTTATACATATGGATAAGGCCTTTTATTATTTTGGAGAACCTATATTTTATTTGAGCCATGCTAACTCAAAATGAATGGTAAAATTATTAAAAGTTCAGGAGTGAAACAAATAATTTTAAAAGGTGGAAAACTCTTAAAAAAAAAAAAAAATTCATGGAATGGGAAAGAGCTTACGGAAAACTGGCATACGAATAGAATGGTGCGACTAAGGTATTGCCACTAACGCACATTTACAGACATTCATATTCGCTAACTTTTAAAAACACAAAAAATGCGCTCTGTAATGGAGATCAAAATTTAAGTGTAATAAGTTTTAATGTGGAAACTGAAAATTAAAAAATGCAGTCAAATTACATGAACGCGATTGAACTTTAGATATAATGATAATAGGAAACGGATACAAAAAGGAAACGAAGGTTTAACACAATTCCGAAAGTGAAATGTTTGAAATTCAAGTAATATAAGAAAAACGCTTTAAACTTTTAATTAAAAACTGCAACACTCGTATGGAAGTAATTGGTACACTCGTTCTGCATTATCTAATTTCTTTTATTTCCTGACGGCTAACAGTTCCCCTTCTGAAATGCATGAGTTTGTCTGTCTCGGAAAACATTAGTTGCTGAGGAATATTCACCGTTACCTGCATAGTGCAGTTAGAGCTTATTTGTTGTATGTTTCCATCCAGAGTTTTTCCACATAGAGAAGAAACCGACATAGACATTAATGTTTAAATCGTTCTCGAGCACAGTTTGGAGATGATACTGAACTTGGTGTTACCCTAGATAAAAGATTGGAAAAAGTTGTGCAAGCATTTGTAAGTGGAAAAATGGTTCTTTAAGCTTTAATAAAAACAAAATAATTGGGGGGAGCGGAAGGCTGATGTTAACAAGAATATAGTTATGACACTATCTGAACAACAATAGGCCCAAGAAACGAATTTTACTTTAGCTAACAGAATAACGTGATTCCTGGAGGCCTGGGGGATCAAGGGTGCGTCCACGAGCATTAAAATATTTCATGAACACACATCAACAACTTAATGCAAATATATCACAGAAAGGTTTAAAACAGTCATTGATTTCATATGGAGAACAAATCTTAGGCAGATGCTGGATAAACTCTCGTTATAACAACCAAGTAATTGTTAAAAAGTACTTATCCTGTTTGCGAGTATGCTTTTATTCACTATGGACGTACACAAGTCTCACTTATGGTTACGAAAAAAATTGACAATGATTGTAAATGAAAATGAATGAAAGTTACATATCGTGGTCACACGATATGGTTAGGTTAAACAAGATAGTGGCTGGTTCTTTCCTTTCAGTTAGTCCTCAGAAATAATTTTATACAAAGTCACTAGAAAATTCAGGCAAGAGAATGGAACTGCTAACTGGTACATCTATATCTTAGTAACCTTGAGAAAAACTATTTACAAAATAAGTATGTACTCTACCAGAGATAAACTTCAGCTAGTCAACTCCAATGCTTCATTTTAGATAAAGGGCTTGAATACCGTATCTAATTCCATGCACCACAAAGAAACAAGCGTGCTCATAAAACAAGCAATTAGAATGATACATTTTCCCTTAGAATGAATGATTAAATGATTGATATAAGTCTATTTGTGTTCAACCTAATGATTAAGAAACTATCTTTAGATGAAGTCGGTGATGGCAATGAACAAACGTGATGTTGGTCCGATGCGACCTGAGCGAATTAAACAAAATTACATCGCCCGTGAGTTAATGCCCCAAAGCAGATAAGAGTAAACCTAATATAGGCAAGTGGAGTTTTCAAGAGAGTAAAACAAAATAAAAATACAGAAAATAAGGATAACAGCTAATTAGGATAGCAACTGAATCTCAGCACACTTGAGCCATCAGTACCACTGGGCAACTGCACAAGACATCCCCCCTCTGAAAACACTTCACAAAGAGTGCACTATGAAAAGACCTATCGCAGTTATCGAGGCTAAGTTCCAACCTGGAAGTTCAAGACGATTCAGCGTAATGGAAGAAGGGAAGGGCCGAAATCAAACGAGTATCAGTTGTTGCAAATTTCTTAGTTATTGTTGTGAATGGAAATTTTCGACTGAACCTCTGTTTATCAATCCATTAATTGCCGTTGTTTTTCAATGTTCCCGTCACTGTCTGATCTGTTATAAGAGGAACATAACCAAACTATGGGAAAAGAAGCAAGGCAGCATGAGTTTGACGTCCCATTTTGTGTTCCAATTTATGTAATACTGGACATGCTAAAATATTTTCTTTAGTAATTACTTATGAACAGAAGTGAAACAGTCTGAGATTTAATTTTTTTTCATGTAAAATTGTGCTTGCCCTAATATTCCAATTTCATAAAGCCCTTACATTTAATCTATCCATTTAGTATTTTATTACAGTGTCGTGAATCAATGAATTATCTCATGGTCTATATTTTTCAGGGCTCAGCTGATTGCTGGAACCTGGTATTAGAAATTATATTCCTCGTCTGAGATTGCACCAGTTTCATGTTTTATATAATTTTGAATTGTATGGTTGAAGTTTCGAGAATTTTCCTGATTTTTAAGCTTTAGTATAAAGTTCCCCTAGTTTAAAGTCACCGTCTCATTCAAATCTAGAGAAAATGAAGCTAAGTAAATATAGTACTGCAAAAGAACTTTGAGCAGAGAAGAGTGCAGATCTCATATGTGAATATCATTTTATTATGTGAGATGTCACCGAAACAATAAAAATTATTGGTTGGCCAGCAGTTGCAGTTTCCACACAGCTAATCTTTATTCTTTAGATGACGAGAGTAAGCCTTGCAAGCTCGGACACTAGTCGTCGCAGTTCCTTGGGTTCATTGGCCAATTGAGATGTGGCAAAATCCTTACTCAAGGTTTGATCTACTAAGGACTTGAGTGAAGAGGAAGAGCTTGTGGGCGTGAGAGGCTGGCAGGTTGAAGTGACCTACTCAGGCATGGGTTGCGAGGCCGTGCCTTGGGGTGAACTTTTGCCGTGGTCATGAGAATCCAGAGGAAACCTTAGGAAAACATGGGTTGACTCTTGGGACGACACAGGGCCAAGCCGGTTGGTACTGGCATCTTCTGATAGGAGATCTGAGGCGTGCTCTGACGCTAATGCTGGTCCAGGTACTGGATTCAGATTTAGAATGGACTCAACGTCCATGACGGATGGCACATGGCACTGTCCGACCCTTAAGACGGACTGGCAGAGATTTGAATTCAAGTTTGCAATCTCTTGAAAGGAGACCTAAGGTGCTTCTAGGCACTTGCACTGGGACAGGGACAGACACGGGATGAATTGGTTAGGGTTGTCGAGATGCGTTTCAGTAGATATTCTTCCCTAGTAATGGGACGAAATAAAATGTGAAATGAATTTCCAGGACAGGAGATTAAGACAAAGTATTCTTGTTTGCAACATTCCATTGGAAACAATCAAGGACTGAACTAAAAACGGAAGATCTTTGAAATATAGAAGGAGATATGACTTGGAACTCAAAAGGAATCCTGCTAATCATTTCATGCAGTCGTGGCTATTTATTTTTAAAGACAAGTTCCTGTTGATAAGGAAAGAATCAGACTACACAATGTAATGTTGATTGTAGCTCATTTAACTGCAAAACTCCATATGCTAGCAACTTACAGCTTAACACATCCCAGCAAGATGATTTCCAAAAACCCAGAATCTTGTTAATTAAATATGTATGTAATTATAGTCAGGTACAAAAAACATTACTCATAAAAATTTGATCTAATAAATAGGATTTATGTTTCTGCATTTCCATCTCATAATCGCATAGTGGTTCTTTTGTTTAAAGCATCCACAAAGTATGCCATGATTAATACAATGAACAAAATTATATAAAAAAAAATTAAATTTCATTTACATTTATTTTTCCTGAATAGTTTACCTTATGTGCACTCCGATTCCATTCTTTGATGTAATCAGGTAGTAGGGACTTAAAAGGATTCATAGAGAATTAGATAATTATAAGGACATTTAAAAGGGATTAAACTAAAGATTTTTTAAAGTCTAAATATTGAACAACTGTTACCATTAGTGGATATGGATTGATATACTTATTTGTTTCATTACGTAGAAGAAAAATCGATGTAGCATGTATGAATATATATTATTTTTACAGGGAATGCATGTGCTGTTTTCCAAAATTTCTTTCCTCTGTGTGGATGTATGTACAATGGCAGTAGTGAAAGGCTATGAAAACTGTATATTAAGAGGTCTACCCAATATAAAAAAAAAAGCTGAGCATTTGAGCGAGCCCTGTGTTATGCACTTAATAATATGATATTTTTAGGTACAGAACTTCCTTTCATTAGACTTGGAACTATCTAGCATAACAAGGTGACCATACAGCTTTTGAGCTTTATGTTTGTTGTTATAGCACATATTGTACAAGTTTAGCTATGTCATATGTCAATATTAAGGGTTGGAAAAATAAACATGACTGATGACATACCTCTATCCAAGAGTTTAAGATGAGAGTCAGCAGCCAAAGATCACACTAGAGGACAGTTCAAACGTTATATATAATAGTTTCATCATGAAACATTCGAAAGAATTCCTGAAAGATGTTAACTTTATGAGAAACAGAGGAAACAATATTACGTAGATACTTCTCAAATGTCAATTTGATATCAAACATAATGACTAAAAGCCTAATTTACTCATGATTACACACAACCACAGACCTAAGGTGTGTGGTGATGGATGTAACAACAGCTAGGTAAGAACACTGGCATATACAATCAGTTTGGTCTTAGGACCAATGCCGCCTTGAGGAACACCTGAAATTATATTACTTGAACTACTATACTGGCCATGAGCATGACCTTTGGAGTTCACCCTTTAAAAAATTAATTTGAAATATTAGTAAAACAAATTCCATATAATCTCAGTCTGTAGATATGTTCCTCATGATTCACACAGTCAAAGACTGTACAAATCTGAACCAACCATGTTGCCTCTGCACCCTAATCAAGAGCACTCTGTAGACAGTAGATCTAGACAAAAGTGCATCACAAGCACCAAGGCTTTTAAAAAATCAAAAATATAATACTGATAACAAGATACTATCCTCTGTAAGGCATGAGGATGGATGTAGTCTCATTGGTGATGCAGCAATGTTTCCCTTCCTCCAAAAAGAAGGAAAACTTGCAAGTCCAACTAACTTTCGGCAAACAGAAGTATTTAGGTGTAATGAAATCAGGAGTCTTTTTAAAACTGTCAATCCCAAGAAGCAATGTTTTGACTTCTCTAGTTCTAAAGGTCATTGGGCACAACTTAGGCTCTGCAAAGTATGATAGCAGCAACATCAAGGGTTCACCACAGTTTGCTTACAAAGACTGGAGCAAACAGTGTCAGGTCAGCTCCTACAACGACGGAAATTGAAGCAGCAACTCCAAAGAATTATTTACTGGTAGAATACCACTTATGGTCATCAAGAATGAGGAGTAAGACTTCCTCCACTTCCTCTCTAGAAGCTCTCTTAGCTCTTTTATAGACTACTTGAGTTTTATTACCTCTAAGCTCTGTATGCTGCATTAAACCGTTTTGTCTTATCTTTAAGTCAAACCCTGTGGATTTTAGAGTGAATTCTCTTCTCGATAATAGTGATAATATGAGCATTTAAAAATTCAATATTTTATTGACTTCCATAAATATCTCTCCAATTAAACTCCATTAGATCATGGTAAATACCATCCCAACTGATGTGGGATTTCAGTTATACCTTTCTTGAGAAGCTAACATCAGTAACAACCTGATCGATCCATCCCCACATTAACCTTAGACAAACTGTGATCAGATGAGCACACCAGCGAACCTACTTGAAAAGATACAGCCACTGCAACCGAAAATGAGCTCAGCCATTCAGTGGGATGAGAACAGTAATCAACAGCGAAAATGAAACAACCTTTGGAGTTGCTTCCAGTATTTCTAGAATTAGTGAAAATTTTAAGATATATTAGTTTTCTACAGTCTTTAACCACGTGTGTCTCATAATAACCACATTCATACATTGGCTTATGAGATGCAGCAAACTCCTCTCCTACATACAGAGCCATTCAACGAGCTTGAGTTAACTGAACTTCTTAACCCTGGAGTCCAAAATTCTAAAATATCACAAATCAGACGCAAGAGTCTCTGAAAAATAAAATCCACAGATATTGTTATATTAAATACATTTCTGTGATCGAGTCTGTAGACCAATAATAAGTTCAATATCTCCAGTAAGAAGGAATAACATAAAATACAAACGCAAATGAATATTTTTAATTTTGGTTGTCGTCTAACCCTCTGATGTCGACTATTTTTTTACTACAGGAAAACCAGTCCAGTTAGGTGTGAAGATTCTTAATCACTAGTTTCAGTAAATTTTCGTTACTATCCTAAAACACGACATGAGAGACAGCCACACACGCAACATAAATATAAAGCGAGACAGACAAGCGGACAGAAGAAGAAAGGCATTCACGTTCTGTGAGACATATACAATTTTTATACCGAATATACAACTACATTTCATTTCCGAGCTGGAAAGAGAGAATGCTGTATTGACACATGGAAGGAAACTGAATTGATGTTAATTTCTTACTTTGCTGACAAAATACAGGTAATTCGGATGTCAATGCGGAATATTCTGAAGCAGACAGGCAAGCACCAGGAGAGGAAACAAAACCAAGGATTATTCCATTGTCATTAAATTCTTAATTTTGATGCAATGTTTGATATGCTTGTCATATATGTTTATTGAAATATTTTACAGTTGAATTCATTTGTATTACCGAGCAGTAGAATATTTTAGAAACGAACTAATCCATCATATTATTTCACTCACTGAGCTATGCATTTGTGAATGCAAGTTTATATTCAACGGTGAATTCTACCAACAAATATTTGGTACAGCAATGGGCAGCCCTTTATCATCACTCCTCTCAAACTTATAAATAGGATTGAAAAAAACTATATTTAACTAGTAGCATTTATATTCTTTTAAAGTGGTATGGATATGTTGACAATACTTTACCTGTTTTGCCTGCTGGTATTGATGTAAATGATTTACTCTCTAATTTGAGTAACCAGGTACCATCAGTTAATTTATGTTAGAACTAAAAAGAAAAAAAAAAAAACGCACACACACACACGCAAACACAATCACCTCCCTAAATGTTTTATAACATAGAGAACCATTTCAACGAAATTCAATAGTATTTATAGGAAACTAAACAACAAATTAATATATTTTCATTTCTATTCAGGCCACCACCTTAATATTAAAAATATCCATATTTTCTTCTGTTTTTTACAAAAATTGCACATTGTCAGTCCTTAGTATTTGGATCAAGAAATCGAACACATATGAAAATTAGGGACAGGTTTAATGTTACCCTCACTTGATATGATAAAGCCCGCAAGTGGAGAAAGAAACACCAAAGAACATCTTTTGCCTGCCTTATTTCAATGGTTTTAAAACAATAAAATCCTTATTAAAATATTTTAATGTCAGCCTCGTGTTTTCCTATAATAACACACTAAAATAAATGTTATTAAAAATAACCGAAAGGAAAGCAACAACAAAATATAACAACATTCCATGCTTGGACTGCTCTTTTTTTTTATATAGATCAAGTTAGTAAAGATATAGAAGTAAGAATTAAACAGCATAAGTATTCTGTCAAAACTAGTCAAACATTCAATGCAACATTCATTCATTTAAGTGGAAACTCTCATAGGATAGATTGGCGTGACTGTTTAGTGATTACCAGAATGAAAGATGTCTCTTCACAAAATCTTCAAGAATCTTTCATCATAGTTTACTTCCAACAGTAATTTTAACCCTAGACCTGCAATGTATTATTTGGACCCTGTATTGGTAAAATGTTCAAGAATGACCTTAAAGAGCACAGTTATTATAATGATGATTGGCAAACCATAATATGGCTGTGTGAGAGTTGATAGTTCTTTATCAAGAGTATCACTTGTCACACACCTATATTATTGTGGACCTGCAACTAATGCCCTTAAAGATATGATCACTGATTAAACAACTAATTAGTTATGCTATATATATTTTCTATGTATTCCTATGTTTCATAGTTTTGAAAATGTTCGCTTTCCAAATATGTTTATTGTTTACCAAAAGGAGAATATAGCTTTGTACTTTTATAAAGATATGTAATCAACTTATTCCTTCAAATGTTACTCTTGGTGGTCAGTCTCTTTCCCTGTATAATTCTTTAATTGACTCCTCCCTGTTTCCGAGCCAATTGGGCTTTGAGAAGTAAAACTTCTCAAAGATTTACCTTTGTTTTGGTAGGTC
Organism: Macrobrachium nipponense; assembly: GCF_015104395.2. Lineage (NCBI taxonomy): Eukaryota > Metazoa > Arthropoda > Malacostraca > Decapoda > Palaemonidae > Macrobrachium > Macrobrachium nipponense. The sequence goes on from NC_061092.1 coordinate 58,140,127, forward strand.
CATTAATTCTTCAACTGTGTTAGATTCCAGGTGCATCTGTTCCTTATAATGCAAATCCTCACGGATGTTTGTCTGTCATCTGTCAATTATACAACCTTTCTTGCAAACTTACTTTAAATTTCCTCATCAGACTGCTAGTAAAGGACCATATGCCGGAAGGCCTAGCAACCTCTCTGTTGTTTCACGTTCCCTTCATGGCATCTTCCTTTATATATACATACTATATATATATATATATATATATATATATATATATATATATATCTATATATACATACATAATAATATATATAATATAATAATATATATATATATATAATAATATATATATATATATATATATATATATATATATTATATATATATATATATTATATACATATATATATATATATATATATATATATATATATATATAATATATATATATATATATATATATAATCTCATCATGAATTAACATTTGACTTCTTTAAACTCTTAAATGCTGAACTACAAACATCTTTGGACATTAAATATACTTACTTTTGGAATAACCTATGCATTAAAGAAATTATATATAAGTTTATCGACCTTGAACGGGGGTCGAGCTAATTTGTAGGTTTGATACAGTAATGCCAATGGCTGCTAATCCTCCAAAAAGAGAGATTCAAGCTGGTTTCTGATCTGCTGTACCTACTATGAGATTCAGGGCCTCTGCAACACGGTTTTTTCGCAATAACTTTTTATCTATGCATTTCATAAATATAACGCTTATTCAGAATACATATTTTATCCACACATAAATTTTGACTGTATTCTGCATTACGTAGGTTGAATAAATTTGGTACTTATAATGTAAAAGTGACCTTTTTTGAAGACGGGCCAACTTACTCAGAGAAAAGGTTTCGAACGCACTCGTTACGTAACTTATGACATCATTTCTTCCCTCTTTCTCGATGGATGATTGGTTATACGTAACGAAGGCTAAACTTCTGGCAACAATGACGTACAAATTTAAATACATGCAAAGCAGTACACCTTTATGAACTCTGGAACCTCTCCACTGATAATTGCCATAATGAACAAACCAACAAATATGTTAATAAATACAAAAACACTTCGATTATTAGTCTAACTCCCAAAATAAGTTTCCTAAGAAATTACAGTCTATTTTATAGGTCACAATCAGATTGACAAGATGTAGGGAATAGTTGGTAATTTTCAAAAACATAGTAGACATGCTTGATTTGATAACTGCTATATCCAATGTCAAGCAATTTTTATTTATTGGCTATCTCCCTATTTACTGAAAAAAAATAGCCGGTACCGTATATTGGCTTTAAACCTTCACCAATAATTATCGTCAGAATGATGACTTCATGAGGCTCCACCCACTTTCGCCTCGTTGTAATTATTCAGGATAACACGGAAGGGGTTACCATGGGCATTTTGGATTAGAAAATTTAACTTCTGGCTATAAAAACTAATTTCTCGAGTAGTTGTAAGAAGTGCAAAATGATCCTCAAGGATCCCAGCAGTTGGCCTAAACGTTTAATTCATGTATATTACTGCTATACTGTTGCGGCACTACTGCTACAGTAGTATTACTATGCTAGCACTGATACCCCACCCACATATATGTATCGTTCCGCCATTCATAAAGTCTTTGGGTTTCAGAGCCGATGGCATTTCTGTCTGGTGGATGGGCGGGGCAACATTTCGTCAAAAGGAGTTTGTTTAGCTTGCTTACGTAATGGATGTTTTTCGACTCTTGGCTCGTAATCATTGGCCTTGGCGTCGGCTAGATCATTTTTACTCTATAAAAATTAAAACTGTCGGGTTTAGGTTATTGATAATGCTGACAAAATTTGTGTGTGGTTGTAAAATATACATATGTCAACTTTCAGCTACATCCGATGCTTTGACAAGGAGCAAAGTCCAAAAAACCGTGTTACAAAGACCCTGAATCTCATAGTAGTCCTGTCGAATTGAGGCTCTTTATATTGAAACGACATTAATTTATCTGTACCTTGATTACTGAGTACTAGTTGATTTGATCATGATTTTTCATTTAAATTATATCTTAACTATATATTCGAAAACATTAAGCTACATTTCCCTTTCATATCGAATTCACTACAAACAAAGATAAAGTTTTTCAATCAAGGTCAACCCAAAAATGTCGACTTATTGTTCAAAGGCCCCTTATGAACTTCGAGAGAGTTTGAAGAACTGAGAACCTGGAGAATCGGACATTGTTAAAAGTAAAATCTTCCGTGTGTGTGTGTGTGTGCATCAAGAGGGCAGCTACTGATAAGGGTCCTGATGATAAAAAATAAGTATATATAAAAAAAAATGTAAGGTCATCCATTCTAATTAAATCTTTGTAGATTTCTCGCCAATCACTGGTCTTGTTGTAGTGCTGCACAAATTGCAACTGAGAATGAAAAGAAGATTCTTTCCTCCCTTGCTCACGAATTTGTCGGAGACTCATATTGGCATAATAGAAATGTCAGCGCAAATCTTCTCCGTCCAAGTGCAGTATGTCGGGGAATGGGAAGAAAACGTTAATCCTCTATGTTGATTATTGTGGGACTCAAGTTGAGAGGTTCAGCCAGACGCTTTTTGTCTCATGTAAAAAATTATTGAAATTAATTTTTGCTAATAAAGAATATTGAATTTTGAAATATTGCCAATAGAAATTATGTACATTTACGAAGATGTATATATCATGCTATATTATGATATCAGTTCCATTAGTAAAGACTGGTAATACATTTTTTATAGTCAGTTGGCTACATTCCAAGCTTACGATTTCATAAGCACGTATTTTCATCGGAATTGCGCAATAGGGAACGAAAATTACCCATATAGACTATGCATCAAGAAAGATTTTCATCATTTTCATTGTTTTCAATATATTATTTGTCCCATTGACGGCATATCTATATATACATATATATATATATATATATATATATATATATATATATATATATACATATATATAGATATATCATATATATGATATATATATATAATTAAATATATATATATATATATATATATATATATATATATATATATATGATATATATATATATATGATAATATATATATACTATATATATATAATATATATATATATATATTTATATATATATATATATATATATATATATAGGGTATAATGTATGTATCATGGTTTTTTTTCAACCAAAAACACACTGCCACCACAACAACATAAAGCATTGCTACCAATCAGGTCAAGAACTAGACATTTTCATTCACTCACCTCGTCTTCCCTTTTACAGCCACTACAGTCACAATAGAGAGACTGTTTATTGGTGAAATTCTTATATATTTGAATGCTCTTCATTATTGGCATCAAATCTCAAGAGACCCTCTCGATGTTAAATTCATCATCTTGCCCTGCCTTCTTCACCGATATTTTCGGTAAGCAAATTAAACCTTCGTCCTTTATATGCAATCCTCTCGAAGTTTCTAGGAAACATTTTCAACTGCTTTATGGAATTTCATCTTCGATTTTCTCTTTGTTTTCAGTTGTCTTCGGTTTTCCCTGCATTTCCTGTCAGTTATCATCCTCTCCTTCACACATTTCCTAAAATTCCTGTTTTGTCCTTCTGCAGTTTCGTCTGTCCCTAATGAAGCCTCACCTTGTCTCACGAGCTCAGATTCCCAATCTCTGCGCCTCACATCACTGATCTCCGCATCCACATTTCATGCTTTTTCTCGGCTTCTGAATGTATGAAGCGTCCTCACTACTTGTGCCCCTTTGGTTTCGATCTGAGTCCTATTTACGGATTGCTTTTTTTCAGTGTCAAACTTATTAGTAGATAATATTGCTTAGAGACAATAGCACGTAAAGCTGCTGTATGCGTTAACGAGATTGCATGTTAATGAATAGAAACCTTCCAATCCTCTATGCAAAATATATCTTACCGATATATTTACAAAAAGGTAATCAACCATTGTTTTACCATCACATTTCCCCTTACTAACTGTATTATTTGTTTTAAACCATTTGATTTAATTCTGCCTTTGACAGAAGGCATAATTAATACAAATTCAGTCCCCTCCTCGCATATCTTAATAATGTAAGAAACTGTATTTGTCACCTTTTCATTGAAACTGGTTACCGCTGCCACTCTTTTGCCAAGAAAAACTAAATTCGTGCATTTGTTTTGATACATTAGATCCCTTTTCTTAGAGGTCTTGACACAGTTCTATATCAATTAGAAGTCATGCTAGTCGGACATACTTCCTTAGGTTTACACCTAATGGTTTCATTTGCTGACTGTACCTCCAGGAAACGATAGGAATAATTGAAAACGGTGAAAATGCACATGGCCGGAAGACGAATTGATAATTATAAGGAGAGAGAGAGAGAGAGAGAGAGAGAGAGAGAGAGAGAGAGAGAGAGAGAGAGAAATCGCAATCCCTTCCCAAAATCTCTAATAACACCCCGTCATGATTTGAGATAATTAGGTTTCCTCCTGCAGGTCATGAAATGCAGTCAGAAACAATTATCCCTCGCTGAGATAAGGAGCGAAGAAATCCTTGAACGCTCTAGTATGTTACCTGCTTCACCTTAACGCTATTTTATAGGAAACAGAATGTTCTTGGACAAAAAAAATCCCCTGGTTTAGATAATATTGCTACAACTTTAAAGATTCTACTATTCTCAACAATCATATAATAATAAAGTCGCCTATTCATGCCAATTATTTACACCAAAAAATTTCTGTACGGGAGAGAACAAAACCTGCCGTCTAGGTGAGCCAGCAAAAGACAAAAATGAAAGCAAGGGTAAAATAAAGACCCATCAAAGCAGATCGCGTAAGTCAGCCTAGCTATTTAACAGCATTCGTTGTTAGCACAGACTAACAACAGCGTTTGACCTTCACCATTGTTGTCTTAGTCATACAAATGTTGAAGAACCTTGCCGAAAAAAAAATATGTTCCTTTCATTGTCTGTATAATAAGCCTACAGAAAAACTGAGCAATAGGTTACCAGCACCTCGCTCTATCGTTTAGAAGACAGAAACAGTGCAAAAGCTTTTTCACCCTTCAATTTCCAGGTTAATCTCAGATACTTGTGAGTTCTGAAATATTTCCATCCGGATACGCTCATAAGATCTGATTATTTCCATTTGCATAGGTGTGGCAAATTCAAAAATTAGGCGTTGTGCCATAGATATTTAACCCTTCAGAGTTAAATAGTGACATAGTAACAAGCCGACCACAGTAGTATGCATAATTGTTTAAAACAAATGATACTCGGAAATCCTGGTAATTTCCAATCCGGAAGATGATTTTGGAAAATTTGGAAACGATAAATTGTTAACAGTTCATCCAAATTCAGAGAGAGGTAATCCAACGAATGATTTAAAAGAAATTCATAAATATCCCGTGATCCTTTTTCGAGATCTTTTCCTAAAAAACAGATAAATACACATATACATGAGTGAAAACATTGTTTTTATCAAGAAAAGGCTGACAATTATTTCATACCTTTTGTATCACGAGCGTTTTGGAGAGGAAATCGCTTCTCTCTGTTTGGAGTTCCATCAGCATAACTGAGCAACACCATCAGCTTTTGAAATATTCGTGTAAAATTTAGTGTTTTATGAATAGAAATTGGCTGATGAGATGCAATTAGTTCTATCGTTAATAAAAGAAAGTTAAAGTGGCATTTTGAAAGCTTGTTAGTCTAAAGTAGCAATAATAGAGCTACAAGTGGAAACATAATATCGGGCAGTCAGGTTAATTATATTTACCGAGGTCGTTAATGGTGATCTGAAATGCTGGTAGTAAACTAAGCAGAATTGTTAAATGCAGTATGATGACCTATGTTGGGTATGAAACGAAAAAGAAAACTATAAAAGAAGGCAATGGTAATATATATAGGAAGGATATTACTACTCACTAAAGGCTTGCAAAACGTTGAAAAGGAATATGCTAATACAAAACAAATAGAATAATTCTTAAACTTGAAGTTAGGCTAAATCAATAATTGATGATAAATAGAAGATAGGATGTCCCAGTTATTTGCTAAATATGGAAAAACATGGTCAAAATGAATCCCATAACCTTCCCGAAAGAAAAATAAACCGTGCTATCTAAGGCATCAGTCTCTATATGAAAGGACATGGAGCAGTCCACCGTAAACGATATCATTCGAGTAAAACCGTTTACGCAAAATTCGTCATTAAAATGAGTGTTGTGAATCACCTTCCCTGACAGGCACCGCCATCTTCCTCCCCTTCCGCCTGGGAAGATCACAATGGTTCTGTGATGACTGTTTTCTTTATGGTTTTGAAGAAAAGGCTTTCGAAGCTAGGTGTTATGGCCTTTCTCAGGTGCGACTGTCCGTTCTAAACAACTTCGATTTCATATAGCATGAATACTTCTAATTCGGTCATTCCTTTTCTATTTTATGGGAAACTATAACGATTTGGTTAGAGAGAGATAAATGAAGGATATTTTTGTGTTGGTTAATGTCCGTATAGCTGATGAGTTTCAAACGTGAAAGATTTCTATTGTTTCTTAGACAGCGTATGCCTAAATTGAAAGAATGAAGAGATTATTTTCAGTAACAATCGCGAAGGAAATTAGACCCGATATGGCACTCATTGGTTTATCTAGATATAAAAATGTTTGTAACATGCTTGGACAGAGGATGTAAACAAACCACTCATACTAAAGTTTTCCTATAACCTCAAACACACTGAATGATCAGCAGAGAGATAATAAATCCTGCCAATGGTGATGCTTGTGTGACTCGTCTCCTCCTTGAATCGTGATTATGACAGCAAATTTGAGGCGATAGTAGACAATACTTTAAATGTCACGTGAAAAAATAGCAACTCAACACCTCTCTCCTTCATTTAAGTAATATATCAATATATTTTTCAATTATTTGCAAATGGGTAATTTCCCATGTAGGATTTTTTTATGCAATTATCTTCAAATGGTTGGATGTTTTTTATGTACTTAATAGTGTATCATACATTTTCATAAGATATAACCTTTAAAAATGCTCGTAGAATTAAGCACAGCCTTAAAAGAACTAGACTATCATCCGCAAATAAATCAGGGCTGAGAGATTCTAGTTGAGATAAGAGCTGCTTCATCTGCCTCCACACCTGAGTCTGACTCGGTAAGTATGAAAACGAATATCTAGCCTTAATGGAGAGTTTTTCAAATCTTCCACTTTCATTTGTTTGACTGTGGTCTTTGTCAAAATAACATAATAAGTCTTGTTTTTTAAGTGGCTGATGCCAATTTACTATTTTCCAACATTGTCTGATTTTTTCTCCGTGTCTATTTTGGACAAGTTGTAAAATTTACTGCTTTTAAACGCCTACTAACTCACTGCTAATAAAAAAAAAAAGTCTGCCAGCTCACGGCTAGCCAAAATTAAGTGTGTTCATCACTGCTTATGCATGTCTTCGAACTCGCTGTTAGTAAAAAAATATATATATATATATAATAAATAAATAAATAAAATAAAAAGGACTGCCAGCTCATTGCTTATCAAAAATGATAAATGAATAAAAGATTTCCAAGCTCCCTTTGTTGAAATTGATGGCTCGGTATACCTTTCTTGCTGCATTTTCGTCGATCAGTTCCAAAGTCATGAGAAAAAGCAAGAGATGAAAAACAAGGTTATTTACAATTTCTCGAAACTGACATTAGCATAGTTTTTTTTTTCTTTTTTTTAAGGTACGACAGGACCGCTTCCCTAATGGACTTTATTTATCCAAGGAAAAAATCGTGTCTCAAAATCAGAAAAATTAAATGCCACTAAAATGTTCAAGAAACTTAATAATACATATAAACAAAAGGCACCACACGAATCACTCTAGTTAAAAGAGCTACTCGAAAAACGCTTAAGATTTGAATACCACAAGTGAAATCTAGGTTATTGAAAGTTATTTTCAAATATTAAAATAATACAATATTCTTAGAGTTTTCTTAATAACACTGGAGATATTCTCAACCAGTTCAAAGCGTCAAATCAAACTTCAGTTAAACTAAACAATCTAATACCTGTTTTAGTACAACTGATACTTTTTAAGCAGTTATTGTGCGACTTTGCATCAAAATTTCAGTAGGTGGTAACCCATGATCAGAACTTTAATTATCATTATTGTTACAGGTACTGTTGTCAATTTATTTATGTGTAACCAAATGATGAGCGTGATACGTCGGAAGTCATATAAAGCCGTTGGTCCCGTTGCTGAATAACCACTGGTTCCATGAAACGTAAAAACACCATACAGACAAACAAATGACGAGTATTTAGATAAACACGAGTAAGTACTTCAAGGCGAAAATATCAATTCTCTAGAATGATTATGTGACTCTTGGGGTACATTGTGTCGATTTCTAAAGTGTTTCTTCCATACTCCCCATTATTTATCCGTGATTTCAAGTTATCCTTCGGGTAACCTGAAGCAGAAACCGACAGAGCTACAATAGTCACCGATGCGCGTATATATTTAGGGCATTGCAGTATGAAGCTCGATATCAGAATGCAAAATCGAATCATATAACTTCCAGATACACCTGTATATGATACTAAACTAGAATGTGAAAAAAAAGCATACAACATTGCAAGCAAAAAAATAAAATGAAAGGAAAGTATAATACCAGTGAATACAAAATTTTGATTTATAAAAATATAAACTTGGCGGGCTAGAAACTAACCTAAGGAGACAAGTAAGAAATATAATTGAAAAGAATAGTATAACTATAAAATATAGAGAAGTTCATGACAACGGAAACAGACAAAAGAACCGCAGAGTGAAATAATTCAGAAGTGACCTTGAAATGAAAAGAAATGAAAACAAACACTGGAAATCTTTATGAAAATGAGATCTGAAAACACTGAAAAGCTACTAAAGCAACATAGGTAAAGTCACGGAAATTGAATTAAGATAAGAGAAAAGAATTTTAAATAACCCCATGACAAACAGCCATAAAAGTTACAGGGCCGCAAAATTAGAACAAAGTTATTATAAAACTGCCATCAAAATCCCATTAAAGTAAAACAAGAGCAATGAAAGTGGAACAATTTCTAAGGAGTTTTGTACACTGAATTTACGAAATAAGTTTCAGAATAAAAGATATGTTGCAGAAGCACTAATTTGCCCTATTATGAAGTATGGGGGGAAGTAGGCAGTTCATAGTTACTATAAGGATCTGGAATTCTCTTATTTCTTACGTAATTTCATTAGCAGATATCTATGCCCCTTCCTTAGTGTATAATCTGTAAAGAAGGAGCGAAGAAATAGTACATCATAGTGTGATCATTTTCAATGGGCCATTGCAAAGATGAATAAATGTTATAAACTGAAAGTTCTAAGAAAGGCATCATTGAAAAATATTATTATTATTATTATTATTATTATTATTATTATTATTATTATTACTATTATTAATATTATTATTTTTTATTTTATTTTTTTTAGCTCTATCACAGTCCTCCAATTCGACTGGGTGGTATTTATAGTATGGGGTTCCGGGTTGCATGCCTCTTTTTGTACTGGTTCTGTGCAAGTGCCAGGCATTCGCTTGCTATGTGGTTTATGGTTTCATTTTTCATATTGCACTTCCTACATGTGGGAGAGATGTTATTTCCGTCTATCGTTCTTTGAACATACCTGGTTCTTAGGGTCTGATCTTGTTCATCAAAACAGGTGTGAGGTAATCATGTAAGTAATTAAATTACTCAAAGGGCATCACTCCATCAACAACTTTAAAAGTCTAAGTATTTCCCTGATTTCAGAAGTCTAAGTACTTCCCTGGTTCCAAGTCACTTCAAGTTAATTGAAGGAAAACAGATCAATTACCACTCTGTGTTTCTACCTAACATCAATATAATCATAATTGAATACTGGTGTAAAATAAAGAAAACACTTATAAACATTTTAAATACAAAAATTAATTATTAAACTCAAAATTTATAAGTGAAATTCACAATATCAGGGAAAATTACTGTTACTTGAAAACAAAGTAAAGTTCAATTAATTATTGAATCAATTAAGTAAAATTAAATCAAAATTAATTTATCACAAAATTCAAGAAAATTAATTAATCAAAATTCGAAAGTGTTAGGCAATAATTGAAATTTGGAAATTAATTCACAAGTGCTAAACAACAATAAATCTTGAAAAGAATTCTAAGTAAATGCAAATTAATTCACAAGTGTTAAATTCAGTTAAATGTGCAATGATCAAGTAATGGAAATAACTAAGTTAATTCAATTGTGAATGTAAATGAAAACACAGAAAAACGTGAAAAATACCAAAATTGTTAAAAGTACTGAACACAGAATATAAAATAAAAACACACTTCAATAAGAAAATGGATAAATGCACCAAAAGTAAACACTTCAATAAGAAGATGGATAAATGCCCTTCATATGAAACAAACACAAAACACAAAAATTTGCAATGTGTAAAAATGTAAATAGTTTCTCTCAAACCATCGTAACTATTAGTTATTATTTCTCTAAACCATCGTAACCAATCAGTTATTAGTTTCTTACCAAACCATCATAACCATTAGATATTAGTTGCAACTAATAAAAATATAACACACTTTACCTTCTTGGTATACCAATTTTCTTTCTTTGCTGCAGCTTGTTTCTTAAAATTCACAAAACTAGGCGCCGTTACACACAATGTTTGTTCAGATTCCACAAAGAGCACTAAATAACACTAAATAAACTCTTAAAAATATCAAATCTGAAATCTACAAGATATGAGTGACCATTTTACATTACTTTAATATGAATTATGGCTAGGCAGAGAGAGAGAGAGAAGAGAGAGAGAGAGAGAGAGAGAGAGAGAGAGAGAGAGAGAGGTCTAAATGGAATGTGGTTCTAAGATGCAATGAAAAACTTCTCCCTTACGGAAGTTGGACAGTGGAGATGACACAAAACGTTTTGGGCAATAATTCTTTCTAGAAGCTTCAAAAACTGACGCAACTTTACAGAAAAAACTGTGAAATCTGCACGTGGCATTCGGCAAAGACATATGCATATGAGACCAGTCAGTTCGACAAAGACACGTATTCGATTGAAACAGACTCGAGCAAAAGTCCCTATCAGACGTGATGACAGAATTCCAAAAACACAACAAAGACCTCGATGTCTCTTATCGCAAGGCGTTGACATAACAGGGAAACAATCCTAGTTTTGAATGGACAAAGATAATCTCTGTCTCTTTTCATACTACGTTATATATTCTTTTTATATTATGTTATGCGAAATCTGAACACACATTTAAAACATCCTAATTCTAAGCTAGCTAGAAATCTGAAAAAATGTTGCCAAACTCTACATAACATTTTATACAGTCTAAGAGGGGATATATGCGTTTTGAAAGTAGCAATATATATATATATATATATATATAGTATATATATATATATATATATATATATATATAGATAATATAAAACCTATATATATATATATATATATATATAATATATAATATATATTATATATATATATTATATTATATATTATATTATAATATATTATATATATATATATATATATATATATATATAGATATATATTATATAGTATATATATATATCATATATATACTATATATATATATAAGTATATATTATATATATATTATATTATATATATATAAAACACAATTTTTTAGTTTTCTGTAAGGTAAAGCTATTGAGATGGCTATTCACTTTTCTGTCAGCACTCAGATCTACTGGGGCTAATCATCAAATATACCAAATTGCAGCCCTCTACCTTGGTAGTTTTTATTTTACACAAGGTTAAAATTAGCCACATTCGTGCGTCAGGCCACCATTGGTCCGGGGTTAAAGTTTCATGGGTCGTGGTTCATACAGCACTATAGACTGCACAGAAAAAATGCAACAAAGTTTCTTCGGACTCATTTTTTTATTGTTATTGCCTGAGACTAGTTCGGTTATGCATTTTTCATCGGGGCAATTGGAAAGAGAGCATTTACATTAGTTTTGTAGTCTTTATACAACAAAATGGAATTATAAGATATAATGGTAATACTGAAAGAAACTGAAAGAAAACATACCCACACAACCAACTCAAAATGTGGTCTTGTCTCTCAAGATGTACAGAGACTCAGCCACTAGAGTTCTGTTAATGGCCCTAACGCTGGTTTGCATAGTGGCCCATTCATCCTATTGGCTATTCTTATATGTTCAGACACGAACGTTGAACTGGCTATTTTATTTTCCCTCATACCTTGCACTACAGCAATGACACTTCGACATGTAATCACTATGTGTCTGCTATGTAGTTAGTATCATATCCAGGAACTTAAACATTGCAGTGTTGTCTTTGGTTTAATAATAATAATAATAATATCCTTTATTTCATCTCGGGGCCATATATATGGAATATATAAAATACAGACAGTAACATACACAATATAGATACATGAGACAACATGATAAAAAAATTATTAATCAGCACTCATCCCCAAAATAGCTGAGGTGGCATAAAAGATAGTAATCATAATATTGGTAATAACAGTAATAATATTGGTGAGAAAAAAAATGCATTGAGAGTTATAATAGTTAGTGCAAGGATTACACGACTTAAATTTCAACTAGAGACCTTAGGTGGTTACAGTATTCGGGTACAGAGGGCTAAATACGAAAATTGAATGTAAAAAACACTTTAACTTGATAGTATTCATACTAATAATGAAAAAGTAAAATATCAGCAATAAATAATAATAATGACAGAATCTGCAGATTACATCTTGCCAATACAGAGATTAAGTCCTTTAGGGGATAAAGGCCTCATTTTCCCATCTTTCTTACAATTTAGATATTCTTCTTGCTTCACTCCTTAGGATGCTTTGCATGAGAGAGTTGCTGCTGTTTCTCACACGGGTTACCAGACTGGACGATGTTCGCCTTACAATGATTTTTAAATTGTCCAGGTGGTTTTCTAGGAACATCTGTGTGTCAGAGTGGTAGCAGGGAGTGTTTGTGAAGCGTCTCAAAATGCCATTGGGCACAACAGTGATACATCTCGTGGTCTCTCGGTATAGTTCGTCCAGAAGGAACACCCATAGATACTGTAGCAGTAGGAGGGGAAGAGCAGCAGTTTCACGTCTCGGTGACAGAAGGCAAACCTCCTTGCAATCATTTTGCCAGTTGCCATATCTTTTAGGTCGTCGGTGACAATGTGACCCAAATACGGAAATTAGTGCACAAATTTCACCTAGTGGTTTCCAAGGAAAATTTGTGGTTCTGCAATATGCTTAAGCGATCTTGGGAGCAGCGACATGCACTGTGTCTTGGTTTCGTTGTAAATTATATCAAATCCCTCTGCATATTGGTGGCAAGTGTCGATGAGTCATTGGAGACCTTGCACTGAAGGGGAAATCAGAACCATATCATCGGCGTAACAGAGGTTGTTTACAATTGTTTCATGGACAGTGCATTCGATTGGGAGTGGGTTCAATTTGACATGCAAGGCATCTGTGTAGGCATTAAACAAGTATGGAGAGAGAATGCCCCCTTGCCGAAGCCCGTTTAGGGAGCCGAAGGTGTACGATAATACGTTACCCCATTTGACACAGAATTGTTGTGTGGAGAACCAGCAATGTAAAATGCCAATTAGATATAGGGGTGTGCCTCTTTTATGCAGTTTCAGGAAGAGCTTCAGGTAGTTTACTCTATCAAATGCTTTTCTCACATCCACAAAACAAAGGAAAACAGTAGTGGTCGATGATAGGTAGTGGTTCAGCAATTCTTTTTGTATGTCGGTTGAGTGGTTTGCTTTAAACCCGAACTGGTTGTCAGTGGTGTGTAGAAAGGAGAAAACTCTCACTATAAGAACCGAGTCAAGTATCTTTGATGTGATCATTGCGATTGCAATCGGCCGGTAGTTGCCAGGGTCAGATGCATCATTTAGCTTGTTTATGATTAATGGTATCAAGTGAACTAAGAGTAGGGAGTCTGGAAGAAACTGGTGAATTATGCAAGCATTGAATTGGGCAGCTAGCAAAATGTAAATTATTGGATGGCAGAATTTGAAAGCCTCTGCGGGAAGACCATCACAGCTGGGCGATTTATTATTGGGTAGGCTGTTTATGGCATTGCTGATGTTACCTGACGTAATACGGTCTGAAAAATGAAATTGAATGTTGTCAGTGAAGAGGTTATCTACATCCCTTTGGGAATCTTGATCATTTATGCAATTCACGATATTGTTGAGGTGATCGCCCAACATACTTGCAATAGACTCGTATCTGACTGCTTCCCCTACTCTCTGTGATAGCTTTTTAATTTAGGATTTAAGGACTGGATATCTTTCCAAAGACGAGGATAATCACAAAATTCTAAGTTTCTAGTCATTGCATTGGCTCTTAGTTGTTTTTCATTTAATCTGTAGTGCTTAAGAGCAAGTTTTAACTTTGCTCTCGCCTGTCTCATTAGTAATGCAATGTGTCCTTCCCTCTGCCTACCATTTTGTCTCCACAGCAAAAACATTTCTCTTGAGTACGTATACAGATCTTTAACCAAGCCATTTCATCCAGGTATATTACGAGAATTACCTTGACAAAATCTATAGGCAGCCCTGCCCGAAGGAAGCATAGCAGAGATTATATTCAAATAGAATTCATTCAGATCCCTCCTGTGATGGTCATTTCCACAATTTGTGTTAGTACAAAGTAAGGCGTCTGCTGGTTGAACTACTGCACAACCTGGTTTCCGTGGTCGCCCTAAAGTATCTGGTTTTCTGTTGGTTTTTAAAATCCCAGTTTACCGCTGGTGGGTGGTCAGTTAGGGGGTCATGGTAGGGAGGGATGGGGTACTGAATGACAACTGTAATGGGATGTGATCGTAGCCTGTTGCAAGATTGTAGCGAATATTACAGGTCATAATAGAATCATGAAGTTGTGGAGATGTGATGCAGTGTTCCAGCCAGGAGGTTATAATTGCGTCCACTCTATTATGTACATATGAATAGGAAGAGGGAGGGAGGAGCATTACATCACTAATTTGGAGAACATGATTTTGACAGAAGCAAGTAATTTCATTAAAAAATTGTTGTGTGGGGTGAGAGTTAAGGTCCACGATTATACAAATATGATCAGCAGGAGAATCATGAATAATACTGTGTAACTCCCCTAGGATCATGCAGTAATGATCAAAATTGTTATTTTCCCATGGAATATAAACAATAATTATTAGGATTTTAGAGTTCCCTACTGTCACTTGAAGCCTCAGGAATCTGTCACTCCTGTAGGTCGTTGCCTTTATCATATTGTCTAATGATTTGTGCCACAGGAAAGAAAGGCCTCTTTTCGGGCGACCGGCTATGATTTCATCTGTAACGTGCATCGATGAAGACGAGAAGGTTCTGAAATCTTCATGTATTGAATTGCAGATGACAAGGTCATGTGGCCAGAGGAGCGTTTCTTGCAATGAAATGATGCCTTTGAAGTTTTTGCAGAACATGTTTAGGAGAGGAATGTTCCTCTTGAGGCCAAAAATATTCCAAGAGATTATGTTTTATGTATCCATGGCTACTCACGGAGATGGAAGATGAATTACCATGATGTTTATTTAAGAGTAGATTTCATTCAATGACTGTCAAGTTTTTATTTAGATTAAAACTCGTCTTCACAATGATGATGATGATGATGATGATGATGATGATGATGATGATGATGATGATGATGATGATGATGTTGATGATGATCAACCTTGAAAAACAGAAACAGATGATAGTAGTAATCTTTAATTCACCAGGCTTTCAAACATGACGGCATTAGGACGTTGTGTATATATACATCTGTGACAGAAGAAATTACTTGAAAAAACAATAATTTCCTAGAAAAATAACAGGAGGATACTCGCACAATAAACAAAACACTCGAAGAAAGTGTAAGCAAAATACTTTTTTCTATTCCCCCTCTTTCCATTGATACCTAAACATTTCTAAGTTGCTCGGAGACTTTCTGCAGTTTTATCGCGGACAAACAAAATTAAATTGAAGCACTATAAATTCATATGAGGAAAAAAATTCTTAACTTCCGTTGGAAGGGCAGGATAATATACCAAGCTACCTGCCAAAATAGAGAAATGGATATAGGTATGAATAGAAGCAGAGAGAGAGAGAGAGAGAGAGAGAGAGAGAGAGAGAGAGAGAGAGAGAGAGAGAAGTCAACTATGAAATATGCAAGTTTTGCAGATACCATACATGTATTTTTCTGTATTATAAGATGAATTATGCATATAGAAAACGATTAACTCTCCCCAAGTGACCAAAAATATATACATAGAAGGAAGAGGGTCATTTATAATTACAATGGAAAACACCTGTATGTACACACTAACATAAAAAAAAAACACACACACAATCGCTGAATCCTCCGATGTTATCCTGTATCAGAAGCCTGAACCACTTGACACAGTAACACGTAACAACACAAAGAAAACAAAACAAAACAACACTTTCAAGTACACCTGTTCCTGTAATCTGAAGAGCTTTGCATATTTTTATCAACTTTTAAGATATTATGGAGGAGTTATGGGAGTTCCATTTGACAAAGTCTTTGAGAGAGAGAGAGAGAGAGAGAGAGAGAGAGAGAGAGAGAGAGAGTGTGTGTGTAATTGTTGAATGGATGGTTTACGATTGAATTGGCTGTTGGTGAGTTCTGGGTTGTCTGCTGGTGCAGTCTTTAAGCAGAGCCTGTGAAGATCAATAGTCTTGGCAGCAGTTTGTGTTGAAGGCATTGAAAGTCATTTACGGTGTGTTATTGGTTGTTGTTGAGTTTGATGTTGTTTGCTTAGAGTTGTTGTGCCTGTGGGATTTGTTGTGCTTCTGAGTTTCTGTTAAGTTATATGTGAGTTTTTATAGTTGAGGGTTGTTGTTGGGGAGCGGTTGTGGTTTCTTAGTATGGTTATGAGTTGTTGAGGGTTGTTGTTGGTGAGCTATTGTGATTCCTTGGTGTTGGCAGTGGGTGTGTGCATTGCCTTTTTGTGTTGTTAAGTTGTGGGGTTGTGGTCCTTGGTGGTTGGGTTGTAGTTCTTGGTTGTTGTCTTTGTTGTTGGTGGTGTCACGGCGACCTCGACCAGCGGACAGCACAGCATAGCCCTGAGTACATGTGTTTTTGTATTTTTTTTGTTCTGTGTGTAGGTATAGGTCAATTTTCCTGCATGTATTTCATAGTGTAAAGAGGAAAGTGTGACCGAGGATGAGTTTGGCAGCTAGACTGGTTAAGTTTATGTCGGGGGATTTTACCCGCTTATTTTTTCAGCTTGTGATCCTGCCACATTTTTTTTTGGAGCCCGAGCAGGGACTTTAGGTGCGGCAGCTGCAGGACGATTGAGGTAGTGAGTTGTGTAGTTGGTAGAGAAAGTGAGGATGGAATGGCTGAAGGAAATGGAGAGGCTGAAGGAGTTGTGGTTGGCAAGGGAAGCTAAGGAACGATTGGAAGTGCAGAATGATAGGTTAGGGGTAGAGTGTGAGGAGCTGAAGAGCGAGTTAGAGGAAAATGAGAGGAATGCTAAGGAGTGCGAAAGTGGAAATGAAAGAAGAGGTGAAAGGAGTGGAAGAGAGAATGGTTGAGAAAATGGACAAAAACCCCAGAGTAATAATGACTGCAGTGTAGGAGAGGATGAAGGGATTCTTGGGAGAGGGAGATGTAGGAGGTAGGCCTACTGGGTCTTGTGATGGGCCAGGAGTGATTAAGAAAGTGAAAGAACAGGTGGATGAGAGTACGAGTGATAAAGATGATTTGGTTGTGATAAGTAAGGGAAAGAAGGGGAAGACACATGATAAGGATAAACCTAAAGGACAAGAATAAGATGGGGGCTGAGGAAAAGAAGAAGACTAAGGGAAAGAAGGTTAGTATGGGTGACGGACAGGATGAGACTAGTACTGAATACATTGGGGAAAGGGCTGAGAGTGATTTAGATAGCGGTGAGTGGAAACAGGTAGGTAGAAAGAAGAAGGGTAAGAAGAGTGTAATCAAGATTATGGATGTGAGTATGAAAGTGGACTCACAGTATTCGGAAGAAGGAAAGAAGGGTTAGAATGGAAGTAGCGAAAGTGAGGGGGAGAGTGAGCAGGAAGTAAGAAAGGCTGTGTAAATAAGAGAGGTACCCTGATGTGCACAATACAAGGAATATGGTAGTAGGGACATATGGGACTTTTTTTAAGGAATATGAGAAGTATTGTGAAGCTAAGTCTGGGTAAGAGAGTTAGGTAGCTTTTTGACAGGATTATATATGGATTGAGTATGTATGCGGTAATGATGAGTGTAGGGAATGTGCTGTATGAGTGTGAAAGCAAGGATTGTAGAACAGGCAAAGAGGATGAAGAGTAGTGTTAGATATAGGAGAAAGCAAGATTTTTAAGAGGCACGAATGAATGTTGCTGAGTCGTTGCCAATGTATGTTTGCAGGTTGGAAAAATTAGCTATGAAAAAGTTTGGGGACAAAGGGAAAAATGAGTGCAAGGAGTTAGTGCTTAAGTTGTTGGCAACTGTACAAGATAGTATATGTGAGTTTCTAAATCTAAAACGTAAGGAGAAAATGTGATGGACAAATGAAAGGTTAATGTTGAACGACATTTTAGAGATTGTAGAGGATTACGAGTTAGATAGATGTATGAAAGAGAGTAGAAGTGTTTGTGTTAGGACTGAAGTACATGAGGTTATAACTGAGTTTAAGAGCCGAGGGGAATGGCAAAGCGAGAGGTTGATAGGAGCGTCACAGCTAGTAACGTGAGTGTAGTTAGCCCTAAAAGAGATAGGAGTGTGAGTGTTGGAAGAGTAGGGTCAATTAGTTGTGAGCGAGAGCAGCAGTGTTACAGATGTGCTAAGCCAGGACACAGGAAGAATGAATGTCGGTGGGCATTTTTTTTAAGTATACAGAAAACCCATGAACAATTTGTCACAGTTCTGTATATCCATTTTTACTCTAACCATGCTAAACAAATTAAGGTGTCAACATTTTCCAGTATGTATCTTAAGAGCTCTTAGAATTTGTAGTTTTGAATTTTTGGAAGATGAGTTTAAAATGATTAATAAAATAGGAGGTTTATTATGTTAAACTCCATATTTTTTGGAGCTTTGTAAAAATAAAGCAAAAAAGAGATATTACAATCCAACCAGTGTTAACAAAGAACTTGATAATATCTGTCTGTACCATTCCATTCTAATTTCATTCCTGCTGTACCCATTTTAAAAACTAATGATATTAACTGTGTACAGTGGTACCTCGTTTATATCGAACATTCCGTTTTCCTAACAAAATGTTTGAGAAAATTCTGTATTGTTTGTCAAACAAATGCTCATACTTCGACCTGACCGAATATCTTGGTCATACTTGTATTCGACAGCCTACGAGAAAAACTGTAATAACAGGTTTTTTCGTCTACAATATATAGTTCAATGATAACCATGTTTGACAGGATGCAATAATGTATTGCGAAACGTTGGAATAAATTCCAATTCCATAATGTCAAAATAATCCTGGGTGTTCCTGCCTTCCTTCATCTACTTTATATATATATATATATATATATATATATATATATATATATATATATATATATATATATATATATATATATATAATATAATAATATAATATATATATATATATATATATATATATATATATATTATATAATTCAAATGAGAGAAATCACTCATTGGCAATGTAACCTACCTTGGCATCCACCAAGAACTGGCAACTCTGCAGCTAAATCAAGTTGTTAGGTCTAAGGCGTTTAAAACCGAACTCTGAGATACAAAAATAGTCTTTATTTCCCTGATTAACGTCCAACAAAAGACATCTCCCAAAGACTCTGGGGTATATGAGATCCCATGCCAGGACTGTGACCAATCTTACATCGGATTTACAGGTAAATCACTTCCCCAGAGATTAATACAACACAAACGGTCAGTTAGGTATGGACAACAGAACTCGGCTATTTTCAACCATATAAATGAACATAACCATAGAATAAACTGGAATATGTCACGTGTAATTTATAGCAGCAACTGCCGGTACAAGAGTCAAATGATGGAATCGGCCTTAATAAAAGAGAAGCAGGTAATGAACATCTCAAAAGGGAATTGGATATACAGATATCGTCGACGCAGTGTTCATTCAACAACGCTTAAGAAGATTAAAGGAAGATTATCAGCGGGGGTGACCTAAATTGGCTTACTTGTGGACGAATCTCTTGGTATAAATACCACCTTTTCTGTAAACTTTTCTCATTCATATACCTGAAGAGAGAGACAGCAGTCTCTGAAATATAGTACTTTTCTCTCTACATTTTGGTGTTTTTATGGGCTCCTTTTGTTAGATGGAATTCTGTTGTTACAGAACATTTTTACCAGTCATATTATATATATATATATATATATATATATATATATATATATATATAGATATATACATACATAAACAGATATATACATACCTATATCTATATATATATATATATATAAGTTATATCTAATATCTAATATATATACTATATATTATATATATATATATATTTTTTTGATATGGTATTATCATATATATATACACACAACCAAGGGGCAGGCAGGTGACGACCAAGGAATACATCAAATCAGGCGTTGACTGTAGGAAACAGGCCAGTCTACATAGTTTTTTATTCCAACGTTTCGTAATAACATTTATTACATCTTCTGGGAATCTGTCAATTAATTAAAATAATAATATTATAAAACAATCTTAAATTTACAAAAAATTTAAAAAATCGTAAAAAGACTAAAATTTACTAAAATATACAATTACAGAAAATTATTATTTAAAAGCTGGAACCGCCAACCAACCTTAAGTTAAAAGAGAGAAAGACTGAATGATAGGAGACAACAAAAAAGGAGACACGTTAACTAAGGTACAGTTGGATGGAGGAGGTTTGGGTATTCAACTGGGGAACCAGCTGCTTAATGAGTAATGACTCTAAAATGGGTAATTCTTGTTTGGTTTGTTTGCCCTATAATGCAAAAATCGTCTCTTTCGATTTGTGTTTTGCAGATTTTTGCATGGTTCCTGATATTTGAATGTTCAGGGTTGGAGAGCCTACTTCCTGTTCGGAAACTTATTCCACGATGAGAATCGATTCTGACCTTCAGTAACCTCTTCGTAGATCCCACGTAAGTCCCAGAGTTACACTTTAGGCAAGTATATTTATATACTACATTTTAGGTCAAGAAGGGACTCAATCGATCTTTATATTTAAAGAAAGACCAAATTGTTAATGGGTTTTTTGGTATTAGTTTAATACTGACTGTACCATAATGTTTTTCCATAATCTGGGTAAACCTTTTTCTGAAGGAGTCATCATGTAAAAATGGAAATTTTGCATAAATGACTAACTTTGGTACCGTGATAAATGTTTTCGTATTGTTAAAAAAACTGCTTATTAAGAAAACTCCGAAGCCTCTTATAAAATAGCTTTTGAGGGAAGCAATTATTTTTAAAATATTCCAATAGGTAATTTATTTCCTGATTGAAGGAATGCCAGTTTGATGTAATAAAAAATGCCCTATGTATAAGAGTTGACAATGAATTAAGCTTAAAATTATAAAAAAACATGAGCTGTAATAATTATATCCTAGACCTGTAAAAGTTTTCTTCCTAAAAACAGAGGGATTAAAAGAACCATTCTCTCGTGTAACGAGTACATTTAATAAGCCAGTTGACTATTTTCCTCTCTTTCGACCGTAAACTCAATATTGTTATGTTGGGAATTAACATACGCTAAGAAAGAGTCAATATCAGAGTTTCTCTTGAATAATGCGAATGTGTCATCCACATACCTCACGTAAAAAATAGGGTGAAACCTGAGAGGACAATCATCAAGCATGCGCTCCTCCAGGGAGGACATGAAGATGTTAGCTAATGTCGGGCCCAAAGGAGAGCCCATGGCTACACCGTCTGTTTGTTTGAAAAGTTTACCATCAAAAACAAAGGCAGTGTCCCGCACTGCTAATTCTAAAAATGTTTTAAAATGAGACCGGTTAAAATTGCTAAAAACAGAATCGGGTTCAGGAAATAATTGATCTAATATGATGTCAATTGTTTCCTTCACGGAGACATTTGTGAATAGAGATTCCACATCTAAACTGGCCATTAATAAAC
Source organism: Macrobrachium nipponense (assembly GCF_015104395.2). Lineage (NCBI taxonomy): Eukaryota > Metazoa > Arthropoda > Malacostraca > Decapoda > Palaemonidae > Macrobrachium > Macrobrachium nipponense. Next base: position 58,162,321 of record NC_061092.1, read on the forward strand.
CTGAGTCTTGTGATAAAATTGTGTCTTTAAAATGGTACGAGTTATTCAGAGTAAAATTATTTTTTGTTAGTGGTTCAAGTAAGGGTACCAAAAATTTAGCTAATTTATAATTAGTCGTATTGTAAGATGCCAGAATGGGCCTCAAAGGAGTATTGGGCTTATGTATTTTGGGCAGCCCATATAGAATTCCATATGATGATCCAATCACAAACAAATCTTGATATGTGTTTTCATCAATGATTTTCTCAGCTTTTAGTGTTCGTAAAAACCTGTTTATTTTGTCTTCATTTTTAATAATATGATAAAAGTCAGGTACTCCAATTTCAGTGAATTTAGTTTGATCACTTAAAATATTATGCATTTTACTTGTTTAGTCAGTTTTTTCCAATATGACTGTCCCTTTTCCTTTGTCTGGTCTGGTGATTATGAGGTTTTCTTTACTTGCCAATTGTTTAAGTGTTTCATGATCTTCCTTTCTGAAAAAAGGAGTCCACCGTGTTTTCAATTTTCTAAAGGCACCCTGAGATAGTTCGAAGAGTTGTTTCTGAAGGTCACTTTTATTTACTTTGAAAGGTAATGCTAATAGCCTGTGAAAGATCGACTCTATTGGAAGAAAGAATTTGGTATAATTTGGTCTTCATCTCGTTGCATCATTTATTTCAATTAGCTATTCCGGTCTATATTTTGGACATTTAGACCATTTGTTTTAGATTATTAGAAACATATGATCCAGCTCTTCAATTATTGTAATTTTGTAACTATAAATCGTCCCTTTACTCCTCAAATTTTAGGTCTTTTACTAACTAAATGTACGTCTTTCTGACATAGTATGAAGAAGATGTGGGAACATGCATGCCACGTCGATACAATATCCCAACTTAGGTTGATATATATCAGTCAAGGCTGAAAAAGCTAGCAACGTCAAAACGTATTTTGGATTCACTATACGAAGAATGAAACAGTAATTGAACCAAGAGACTTCGAAAGAAGAGGCGGATTGTACCCTTTAGCTGCTCCACAGAGGTGACCAAAACCTTGCCTGTAAGGAAGAGAAAGGGGTCAAGGCGTCTAAGATGAGGACGAGATGAGGCAAGAGTGGGATCACTAAACAAACATGTTGTTTTTTTTATCTCTTTCCGCTTATCAAGAAAGGTTTAAATGATCGCATACCTAAACATGAGAACAATTCTCAAACAGGAAAGAGTTAAGTCCAAGTAAGTTTAATAAAAAAAATTAGAAAATAATTTAGAGCAAATTTGGCAATTCAAACAACGTGATCTACCTGAAGCAAGTTAAAAACAGTGATAAATGAGAGGTTTCAACTAATTTCCATTAGCAAATGAGACTTGGAAGAGAAACTGTGGCTTAGAGGCAGTAAATTTGACATGGTTACAGATCTGAGTTATTTGATGGAAAGGAAATTTTGGATTTGACGCTACCAACAGTCAAGAACTGAGTAGTGCTTAAGGAAGAAGAATTTTGCTGTAACATCAGCAAAAGTATGAGTAGAAGAAGTGGCAGACTGGTAAGGTCACTGCTAAAGGAGATGGACAAACATGAATGAAAGACAGAACTCTCAGGAATCGCATTAGAAACGAGAAAGGGGATGTTGAGTTGTCAACACTAGATGTAATATGACTGGACAAAACACAAGAAGTGGGGCTAGATTCCTTCAAATACTTTTTAGGTGGCAAGAGTGGGAAAAAAAATAAATTTTAAATTCCTGCAGAAATAACTAAACAAATAAAAAGTTACTTGTAGATTTGCTTCACAGGACCCATGGTGTATATTCTGAAATAAGGGTTGAATTCCAGGAGCCTAAGAATGATATTTCATAAAAACTACACTTCTTTAGCAATCATAGAAATTAAAATACATGGGTGGTAGTTGGAAGAATTTGAGTAATCATTCTTTACAATGGTTGGCTGCACCAGGACATCATTACAAAGAAACCAGATGCCCTGCTAGTTTTTAAGGGAGTAGGAACACCATGGACTTTATGAAAAGAGAGAAAAAGAAGCAGGAATGGCAACAGACACAAGAGACAATGCTAGGAGTGACATGCAATGACTCTTGACAGTATGTCTGAAACGTATACTATTAAAATCAAGCCTAGTAAAGGTACCATGTAAAGAGAAAAATACACCAAATCAACTATGAAAATATTGAAAACAGCCACAAGAATGAAAATCCTGAGAATGTTTCAAAAGTTCAGTGTAACTTGAACATATTATTACAAAATATTATACAAACTTTTGTGAATAAATTCATTATGAATCATGGGCTAATCTTCTGGTTATAATCCTAATTAGTAATTGAAATATCCAGATATTATCAAATATAGAGGGTCTAGAAGTATAAAATGTTTCTTAGCTGTATGCACATTTATAATTTTTACTATAGATGGATTATTACCTGTGATTCTTTATTCAGCAAGTATCCAAAGATAAAAAATATAATTATAAGCTCTAATTTAAAAACATATTTAACAACCTGAATATTGATTAGTAAGTCACATTTACCATAATTAGTAAGCATTATAATAAAACGACGAAGGTATGACCTAAACTGACTCCTATAATTAATAATATCAAAATGCACAAACTGATGACCGTAAGTACCTCGCTATGCAAACATCATCTAAAAAGGAATTCTCAAAAGAAAAGTAATGCAAAGTAAACACCATCGGAGAAATTAACTGGCTCCTTACTAATTCTTATTTCAAGAATACTGAATGGAATTTTAAGATGCCAAGAATATGTAAAATATTATATAAGTATAGATAAACAAAATCACCAAAATCTAGGTATAAGATTATAAAAAGCTACAATATGAGAAAATATATAGTTGGATGACATAGAGAAATAACTACGAAAAACATTAAAGGAGAAAAAAATCATTCACTGGAAAATATGAGACAGTATTAACAAAAGACAAAGGTGAAAACATAACAGACAAAAATTTCGTGGCGAATCCTTTGTGATAAGCGCAATGTCAGGGGACTGGGCTTTTGCAAAAAAAATCATTATAAAACTGTCATTGGAATTTCTTGCAAATACGAGAGCACAGCTGAGCTGTAAATGAAAAGTAATTCATATTAAATTTGTGATCTAAAGAAAGAGGGTTAGATGCATTGAATGACCGCAAATTTGCGCTGGATGATCACCTAACATTACAGACCTTACAGCTCTTACGGGTTGCCCCAGGTCCCTCAGTGTGAGGCATCTCTAATGCCTACCAGAGAATTGCTAATGTATCTTCCGGTATATTTTGCATCTTCCAATCTTGGATGGTCTGAGATGCAGCTTAGATATTTGTCGAGCTTATTCTTAAACACATCTACGCTCACTCCTGATATGTTCCTCAGATGAGCTGGCAATGCATTGAATAGACGCTGCATTATCGATGCTGGTGCATAGTGGATTAATGTCCTGTGTGCTTTCTTTAGTTTTCCTGGAATATTTCAGGGCACTATTAATCTATCTCTGCTTGCTCTTTCTGATATTTTTAGCTCCATGATGTTTTCGGTAATTCCTTTATCTGTTTCCATGCCTGTATTATCATGTAGTGTTCTCTTCTCCTTTCTAGACTATATAATTTTAAACATTGTAGTCTTTCCCAGTAGTCAACTTAACTTCTTCTATTCTAGCTGTAAAGGACCTTTGTACATTCCTATCTTTGCAATTGCTAATAGTATTGCTATTTGATCATTGCATTACATGTTCCTATTCAACATCACACCAAGGTATTTAACTGCTTTCTTATTTGTGATTGTCTCGTTATTAGGTCCCCAATATGCATATAGCATTCCTTCTTTATCTCCAGTTAAATACCATCCTATTTACCTCTGCCCATACATATATTTTGTTTAGGTCTCTTTGTATCGAGCTCCTATCTTCATCACAAGTAATTTCTCTACTTATTCTTGTGTCATCTGTGAAACTACTCACTACCGAGTCTTTAACATTACTGTCTATGCCTGCAATCATAATAAGAAACAGCAATGCAGATAACACCGTACCTTGTGGCACACCGGATATTACCCAAACTTCATCCGATTTCTCATCGTTTGCAATCACTATCTGTTTTCTGTTTTGTAAAAATATTTTTATCCAACTTCCTACTTTGTTCACTATATTATGTTTACTCATTTTCATCGCTAAAATATTATGGTCTACCTTTTCAAAAGTTTTTGTAATGTCTAAGTAAACCATAACTGTATCTTTTTCATATATCATATTTTTATATAATATTCATGGTGGACTAACAATTGGGTTTGTGTACTTTTTCCAGGTACGAAACCGTGATGACCTATATTAAACATTTTTTTTTTATTAAATGTTTCATTATATTTTTCTTCATTACCTTTTGATACACTTTCATAATATGGGATGTTAGACTCACAGGCCTATAATTACTTGCCTCTAGTCTTGATCCACTTTTGAAAGTTGGGGTAATATATACTAATTTATGTTCATCATAAATCTTACCTGTTTCTACACTTTGTCTTACAAGTGGGGACGCCGTCTGGTCCGGCTGCTGATCTATTTTTAATTTCATTATTAGCCTTCACAATATCGGCTTCATTAATATCTATATCCAATAAATATTCACTATTTTTGTCTCCTATTTCTGTATCATTATCTTCATTATCAATTCTAGGGGTAAATTCTCTCTTATATCTTTCTGCTAATATGCTACATATTTCCTTTTTTTCATTCGTTAATCTCCCTTCATTTCTTGGAGGGCCTATTTCTACTCATCTTTTATTTATCTTTTTTGCATATGCGTACAATAGTTTGGGGTTTTGATTGATATTTTCTAGGGTCTTTTCTTCTAAGATCCGTTTTTCATTTTCTTTTGATTGTATAATCTTTTGTTCTGCATTTTCTATCTTACTTTTTAGTTCCATCACTTTCCATGCATTATATTCTTTTGCAAGACCTGTTTTCCTCTTTCTGATTTTCTGCTAGAAGATCCTTGACTGGTGTTTACTTATCTTTTTCGGTATATATTTATCTATTATTTTCTCTAGTATTTTATATATATCACTATTTACCTGTATATTATCACTTATGAATATGTTTTCCCAATCTTTGTTTAATTCTTCATTTATTTCTGACCATTTTATATTCTTACTATAGAAATTGTATTTTACTTTCCCAATTTTTCATCTTTTTATTATATCTGTTTTCACTTGCTATGGAACGAACTGTTAATTCTATGACATTATGGTCTGAAATACTCGTATCATACACTGTTATTTCTTTAACATAATTCGCCTCGTTCACAAACACTATGTCTAAAATATTACCCTTTCTTGTTTGCAGGTAATTGATTTGTTGGATGCTGTGTTCTAGTAGCATATCTAATAGCTTTTCGAATTGCCTCCTATCTTCAGCACTACTATTACTCTCTTTTTCAAATGTATAAATACAACCACATTCTCCTATTCGTTCTTTCCAATCTATGGAAAGAAAGTTAAAGGATGACTTCTGTCTCTCGTGCCTCAGCTGCCATGAAACTCTTCCATTAGCGGTAATATAACGCATAATAAAGTTTGTAAGGTAAAAACGTAGATAACATTTCAGTAAGTAATTACATATGATTTATTATATATTATATATATATAGATATATATATATATATATATCTATATATATATATATTTAATATATATATATATATATATATATATATATATATATATAAATGAATGGCATTGTCGCTTTTAGAAAGTCGGATCTTCAATAGAAAGAGTATGGCCAGCAAAAACTTGAGCATTTTTCTACATTTTAAGGGGTTCTTGAAGATAAAATTAAATTTAACGTATGAGTACATATTGCTGAGCACTACGGTGAGCTCTCGTTTTACAAGTTTATATGTTGAACAAAAAGGCAAGGATATATACAGTTCTTTTTTAGGTACATTAGAAGTGGGTGTTTTCGGTTTAACAATGTCAATTAGAAACTCTCAAGATTTTCTCAAATAGGTGGGATGGATAGCAATTTCTGCTAAAATAGTTTTGCAAGAAAATTACTTTTTAAAATCGAATAACGATCTGCCATTTTTAGATATAACAATTTCACGATGTAATGATAAATTTTTAAAAGGTGTTTTTAGAAAGAAGACTTTTACTGGTTTGGGAACAAATTTCTTTAGCTTTTGTCCATTGGTTTTTAAACTTAATGTATGCAAGACTTTATTGTTTAGGGCTTATAATTTGTCATGCAACTGGGTCAAATTCCATGAGGAAGTAATTTTCTTGCAAAACCATTTTAGCAGAAATTGTTATCCATCCTACCTATTTGAGAAAATCTTGAGAGAGTTTTTAGTTGACATTGTTAACCGAAAACACTCACTTTTAATGTTCAACATATAAACTTGTAAAACGAGAGCTTACTGTCGTACTCAGCAATATGTACCCATATGTTAAATTTAATTTTATCTTCAAGAACCCCTTAAAAATCAGAAGTCTTTTCAAGTTCAAGGACACCCTACCGCAGTTGATGCGATCATCAACGGTATATTTGTTTACTTGTCCCAAATGTAATTTGGGAACCTATATTGGTAATTCTAGTCGGCTGTTGAAGGTTCGCATCGATTGCCATCGGGGTGTCAGTCACCGAACAGGATTAGCTTTATCTAAGAAAGAATTTTCTGCAATACGCAATCATGCAGTAAAATGTAAACATAGTATTCAGTACAATGATTTTAAAATCTTATCCCAAGCAATAGATAACCGGTCATTACCCATTCTCGAGTCCCTCTTCATTAAACAAATGTCACCAACCCTCAACAACCATTCAACTGCTGTACAACTGAATATTACTTAATAGACCATTCGCCCTTTCTACCTTCTCGCCTTTGTGTTTGACTTCTCCCCTTCTGTCAAAAATAAATAATAACATATTCAGGCTTGTCTATGCTTCTGTACCAGTGAGTTCTCGTTACGCTATTTTTTGCTTTGTGTCCGCCTTTATATATATATTTTTTCTTTTCTTTTTCTTTTGTATTCATATACAGGAATTATTCTCCTGTCTTTAATAATAATGTAATTTTCTTAGTTGTTCACGTGTGGTTTTTGTGTTTTTAAGTGTTTTGTTTATTTTTCTCTTTCTCCTTAAAGTGTCATTGTACTTAGTAGCTTTGCTTTTTACGGTTAATCTCTTATATAGTTACCATCTTACTTTTATATAAAATTCGAATTTCACTGATGTAATGATAATTAATCTATATATTTTTTTTAAAAAGTATGATTTACTACTGTGCCCCATTTTAATCTGATTTAATGTACAGAATTTTAATTTTTTCCCTGTTTTTAGCCCTGAAGATGGGATTCGTATCCCGAAACGTAGGCGTTGGATAAAAATAAAGTTTTAACAGAAAAATGCTGAAGTTTTTGCTGGCCATACTCTTTCTATTACACACACACACATATATATATATATATATTAATATATATATATATATATATATATATATATATAACTATATATATAGTATAATTTATATCTATATATATATATATATATATCTTATTTATATATATATATTATATGTATTACATATATATTATATAAATATATATATTATTAATTATATATATATATATATATTTATTAAATTATATTTTTAATAATATTATATATAATATTATTATATTATTAATGTATATATATAAATCATTTATTATATATATATATATTATAATATATATATATATATATATATAATATATATATATAGATATATATATATATATATATAATAATCTAATATGTATATATATAAATATATATATATATATATCATATATATATATATATATATATATATATATAATATATATAAATATATATATAAATATATATATATATATATATATATAGATATATATATATATCAGGATTTTAACCCAGAACAAGTAAAAGTAAACAATTTCCTAAATTCATAAGTTGCCCCTTGAACTGAAAGCCTCCATTCTTTCTATATCCCTTCTTCTTTCCCATTGGCTGCTCTAGAATTATGTAATCTCCACAGGCGTCCTGAGAGAGAGGAGCCTCTCCAAGCTGAGATTTTAAAAGAATGGGGCCACAGCAGTTCTTTCTCAGCTCTCAGAATTTTTTCAGAGGCCAGACGACTCTCACCTGCTGAACACCCCTCCCACCCATCCCCCCCACCACTTTGCTCACCTGCTTCCCCTGGGGATCCCATAAGTGTTCTTATATCATCCATAGTGCACAAAAATATCAGCAGATGAAGAGATAAAACCCAGGATTTCCAGGCACTGTGAGAGTAATTTCTAGTGCAGTCAGTGAATCATTTTCTTCTTCTCTGTATTTCGTTTCATTCTCCCAAGGTGACTTTCCCCCTTCTTTGTTCAGCTTCTCACTCCTCAATTTTGGATCAATGCTGTTATTAATTCCCCTTGTGATGATAGTAATTATATCAAACATCCCCCTAGTAAAATTTAAGCAATGTAGTATTCCTTCCTGTATAAGCTCCCAGTTATTTTATGCTCCCTTGAGTGAGCTTTAATATGTATATTATATCTGAAAATTATTTTATACTGTCAAGGACATTGTGTAAGTATAACAGCAATCTTCTAGTGTTAAAACGTAATCCATTTATGTACATAGATACATACATATACATGTATGTATGTTTGTATATTTATATGTATTGATGGATTACTTTTTAACATCAGCATTTTGCTTTTATATTTACACAATGTCCTTGGCAGTAAAAAATCTTTTTTAGAATCAAAATATATATTCAAACATCATCAACCTCCTAATGAAACAATGTTACCGGGAATTAATGAGCACAACTTATGCCTTTTGATTAAGTACATCTCATTACAGCGGTATGGTAGTTTTTTTATTGATAATGAGGTACAGGTCTAAAATCACAATATAATTTTCACGTATCAGATATTCATAAAACTACTGTGAAAACGTTTAAATGAACAGTACTAGAGTAAAATCATATATCTGAAACCGTTATAAAAGAAAACATTCCCGTAAAGCCCGTAATGCTGTGAAGATGTGAAAGAAAGCCATTCTTAGTGGATGATGCGAGAATTGTCTTTTAAATGGAAATTGTAAAAATGATGCAAATTTAGATAACTTATGAAAAATGAAAAATAAGCACTTTTTACGCATCTTGAAAACTAATATAAAGAGTTGCAAAATGCTAAAAATCTTATTTATGAAGGAGAATAGTAATTGCAATACAGATATTGTTGTATATGAACTATGGAGAAAATTAAAATATCTAAAGGTGATGAAACTAAAAAATAGCTTTGTGAAATCAGCAAGTAAAAATGTGAAATGGAAATAAAAGGAATGACACCACACAAGCATTAAAAAGGATACGATTCATCATACAACTTGGAAACTTTTAGAATTAAAATTCTGACAAAACCATGAAAGCGAATTGAAGGTGCTTTAAAATTATCTAAAAAATGTCCTGTGAAAGCGATAAAAAAGAAATAAGCATTGATGCTGTTTGGAGATCTAATAGTTAAAGAAGTTTAATATACAACTTCTTTGTATCAAAATAAAGTGCACAGAAGCGAGAAATTAAATGTATAAATATTAAGAAGTTGACCTAACGTTACAATGACCACAAGGGTAATGGTTTTCAGACATTACATATTTCCATTCAGTGAAGCACATTCTATAGAAATATATATTCCCACTTAGTTAAAATGGGTATTTGTCACAGGATCCCTGAATTAATCACACAAATAGGAAATAGGCCGAGACAACTTTGAAAAAAAAATGTAAATGTTTCTATAGATGCCTAGTAAGGAAAAGAAATCCATGTCCAGAAGTTGAAAGAACTGGAGAATTGAGATAATCAGGAAAAAGTCATATTCATTACTTCCATACTTTGACGGGCATATTACAAAACTGCACTTGCAGTATCCTTACGAAAAATATGTATGTGTAACTTTATTTGATTAAACTGTCGAAATAACAGAGGGTCTGCTCAATTTTGATTGGTGACTAAGAGTTCCCATAGCCTTCAGCAGAGAAAGAATATGGAACCAGCAACGTCTTCCAGCCGTCTTGATAAGGAATGGAGTGGTAAAACATGATATAGCCAGCCCTCTAAGGATATACACGTATGAATATAATAGCATAAAATATATTAAAAGTCGCATGTTAGGCAAAAAATCCCAAATAGTTAATAAACATTTTTTGGGAAAGAAAGATTCTATTTTGTATCTTGGAGTTTGGTCTACTCCTAGATTTAATGGTTTTGAGAATAGTAGCAGGGATGCCGCTTGCAGTCTTCCTTTGTAAGGTAGGTGCCAGATGCTCATTCCTCTCAAGATAGTTGTTTTAGTTACATTGGCCAGCATTTTTGAGATTTTACATTTTGCCATTTCTCACTACTTGTTCTTAGCGTGGCTGACTTGTACTTGAAGGGCGTCGGGAGTGTCTCTATTTGTCATAGAGGTCTTGAAAACTATGCATTAGGTTCCAATATCCCTAATTTTTTTTTATTTTTACATGTCACCACCTTCCTATCACCCTTCACACCCCTCTTCCTATTGGTCTTCGGGAGTGTCACTATTCATCACGGATACCTCAAAAACTCTGAAGTCTGCCCGACGTCGAGATAACACGGTAGACCACACCTGAAGACGACTAGACCAATAGCCAACCAACTCTCGAACAACTTCTTTTGATTAATACTTTGTCGGTTCCTTTTTCTCGTATCTCACGGAAGATCTCTGCTGCTGCTGATCTCTCACTGATAATCTGATCTGTGGCTCTCTGTGAATAACTGGTGATCACTCTTTTACGATCTCTCTCTTCTACGATCACTCCTCTCCAAAGTTCGTTCGTCGTATTTATACGGCATCCTGGGGGCGGAGCCTACGGTGAACGTCACCGACTCCAGGGATTTCTAGAACTTCTTAGATGAATCTAGACGAGGTATTGCATCAGAAATCGCAGCGTTTCTCAAGTTCCGACGAGATCCACAACTCTCCTGCCGATTCTAGAACCATCATGATACAGGCACCTCCAACATATTGCGCTAACGCCTCCTTGCTGCCGAACTTCTCGAAAATGCCTTCTCCTTTCCTTTAACTTTCTTTGCTATGAAGCAATTACCATCACACGCCCCCCCAAAAGAGAAAAAAATGAAATCAACTGATTTTATTTTTTTCTAAAGAGGAGCAAGAATTAAACAGCGGGGAAACAATTCTGCATAAAGTTTTAATCCAGTCAAACACGCACACTTCCCCACTCACACTTACTCGTGCGATAACAGAAAACGGTTATTAGGCTACTCATTCCGAGAAATCTCTAGAGAGGCTACTAACTAACTATAACAATATCCTTCTCTCTTACTATTTCCGTTTTCTGAACTCTGATCACAACTTATAAATACTAAAACAACTCTTGTGTTTTTCTCAAAACTAATCTCACTCAGTAACACTTACACGGGCGGAGGCCATGGCACGGGGCGTTGTTTATAATTCTGAAGCAAATTTACATTCATTGCCTTTGCTCTACTCTTACCCACATTAATTCTATAATGTATACTTCCCCTCTCCTCTAACTGAATAAAGACCTTCGTACTTATAAGGTAAAAATCGACTTTCTCTCGAGACTAGTACTAAAAGTTTATCTCTTACACACAAACTTCTCTCTTTGGCTCTAAGATAAGGTTTCTCTTTAGTTTCCCCTTTACTTCTGTTCGGGTTTTCTTTCGCTAATTGCCAAGCGCTTCCGTTCTCCTCCGCAAGCTGCCAAACATCTCTTAGATTGTTTTTATAATAATCAAGATTAGTTATACAATCATCTCTACCCTTACTTCTAGACAAAGTTCCAAACATATTTATAATTACATCATCAAAAGATTCGCCTACTGAAGGAATATTACACAACAGAACTCTGGGAATTACTTGAATCGGTGTCCCTGCAATTTGATATTCAAGACAGCTTAAAACATATCTCTTAAAACATACTTAATTTTTCATCTTAGGCCAAAAGTACGCCCTACTAATACACTTGAAAGTTTCATCTACTCCCAAATGTCCTTGCGCATCATATGCTAACTTCAAAATTAATTCATGAAGCTTCCTAGAAACTACAAATTTTCCTGTGATTCCCCCTTCACTACCTGACTTTGGTCGAATATAACGACACAAAACTTCGTCCTTTAAACAAATAGTTTCCTTACACACATAATCGAGATCGTCATTCAGCTCACATTAAAAAATTCGGGTTAGTGCCTCATCCTCTCTCCGCAACTTGACTAGCTCATCCTTATCCAAAACGTTAGAGCCTAATTCATCACCGTAACTAGGACTACTACATACAGGTACATTTACTACGTTACTCTCGACAGCTACGCCTTCCCCTTGGCTCTCACTGTCCACGATAGAGTTCGGTCTCTCAGCTACACTCATGCTAAGATCAACCTCGCTACCTCTATCACACTCGTTTGAATCCACGAACTCACTCACGTTCGAATCCACGAACTCACACTCGTTCGAATCCACGAACTTACACTCGTTCGAATCCACGAACTTACACTCGTTCGAATCCACGAACTTACACTCGTTCGAATCCACGAACTCACACTCGTTCGAATCCACGAACTCACACTCGTTCGAATCCACGAACTTACACTCGTTCGAATCCACGAACTCACACTCGTTCGAATCCACGAACTCACACTCGTTCGAATCCACGAACTCACACTCGTTCGAATCCACGAACTCACACTCGTTCGAATCCACGAACTTACACTCGTTCGAATCCACGAACTTACTCACGTTCGAATCCACGAACTTATTATCACCGTAGTCTATGTCTAAACCCGACCTATAGTCGATTCATTTAAGGTAGATTCTTGCGCCTACGAGACGTTTGTTTGGCGCCCTCTGATTGGCTGGTAGCGGGAGGCAGACTGCTCGCTCAGTGGGTCATATTTTCGTTTGTAGCTTAGAAAACTAGCAATAGTTTAGCATTTCTTAATTTATCTCATGTTTTACAAAAGATAGGAAAGTTTGGTCATACCAAAGGATTCGGTATAAATGTACAATTAAATAATCTTTTCCTTAAATCAATACGTTAAAATACAAAGGAATTTACAACGAGTGGAAGTGAAGGAGAAACATTTCATTCTTTATACCTGTTTTTATTCATAATCGGATTTTGCATAATTCATGAGATCAAGATAAAATAAAATCTTGTGTTATTAAACAATGAAATCACCCTGAATACGATGGTGCTTTCAGATTTTAGATGCGTGTAATATGTAAAGAGAAAATGAAGAATATGTCTTATTATGTTACATTCGTGCTTGACTCGGTTAGACAATAGTGCCGAGAGACACATCGTTGGGTCTGGTACTCTCAGCTAGAGCGTTGGCGTGTTGGCAGTTGCCAATTGGCGATATGAGAAGTTTGCAGTTTCGAGACTATGTATTTACTGAATTATTATGTCATTACATTTTCTATAAATAAATGCATAGAATTCCCATTATGACTTTTGAACATTTTTACTCAAATATCATAAATGTCCGTATTTCTGGATATATCTGATAAAAGAAAGTAAATAATCAGATGGATGCATCTGGTATCGTTGGCCGCGGGCGGGAAATTCAGTTCAGGAATGAATTTGAAATCTATGGACCTACTTCGCACTCTTCAGCTCATCCTTAGTTTTAATGAGGTTGGTTTCAACATATTGTTTCTAATTTTCTTATATGAAATATATTTTCAAACGAAAGAGATATCAGAGACTTAATTGAGTGATATGAAATAATAATCTCAGTGGGAGCAATAAACAATAATGATGACGTAAGAAAATTTGTAAAATTTTAATTTCTTTTTGTTCATATCGATAGCCTACAATGACATACCAGAAATGTAAACCTACTGTGTATGACTTTCTTTCGTGTTTATGACATAATATATCTGCATGAATTTCCATTCTTTTTGTTTAAAAGATGAAGATATAACAGTCTTCTGATTAGTCTCATTATCCTACTGTACTATATACATATATACAATTATGCAGGGCTGTGGGGGAACGGTTACGAGAGCTATTCTAACTCAGGTATGAATTAAGTGATTCAAGAATAATCAACTACCTCAGGAGAAAACTGAGCAAATTTTTCCTAAACATTGTTGTAGACATGTTGTCAAGTGTAACATGTATATAAAGGAGATAAACATTCTGGTGTAAGAGTAACTCAAGCAATTCTGAAAAAGACAGTATATTATATTCGTTACATCGTCAACAAATTTTTATGGTAGAAATAAACATTTCGTACTTTTGTTAATTGAGTGAACATATGAAAACCATAAGCTTTTGATGCTATTGGCCAGAGAAACAAGTTCTGTTATTTATCAGTGAGCCCAATAAAGCATGTATATTTCTCACTTAGACTAAATTGAAGCCAACACCCAGATGCATCCATCTGATTATTTACTTTTCTTTTATCAGATATGTCCAGAAATACGGACATATATAATATTTTAGTAAAAATGTTCGAAAGTCATAATGGGAATTCTATGCATTTATTTATATAAAATGTAATGACATAATAATTCGGTAAATACATAGTTTCGAAACTGCAAACTTCTCATATCGCCAATTGGCAACTGCCAACAGCTCCAGGTGAGAGGACCAGCCCCACGATATCTTGCGTCTCTCGGCACTACTGTCAAACAGAGTCAAGCACGGATGCGACATAATAAGACATATTCTTCATTTTCTCTTTACATATTACACGCATCTAAAATCTGAAAGCACCAGCGTATTCAGGGTGAATATATTGTTTTATAACACAAGATTTCATTTTATTTTGATCTCATGAATTATGGAAAATCCGATTATGAATAAAAACAGGTATAAAGAATGAAATGTTTCTCCCTTCACTTCTACTCGTTGTAATTCCTTTGTATTTTAACTTATTGATTTCAGGAAAAGATTAATTAATTGTATATTTAATACTGAATCCTTTGGTATGACCAAAACTTTCCTATCTTTTGTAAAACGTGAGATAAATGAAGAAATGTAAACATATTGCTAGTTTTCTAAGCTACAAACGAAAATATGACCCACTGAGCGAGCAGTCTGCATCCCGCTACCAGCCAATCAGAGGCCGCCAAACAAACGTCTCGTAGGCGCAAGAATCTACCTTAAATGAATCGACTATAGTTACTACCATTTCAGGCACTGGAATATTCCTCACAACAGGATTCACATTCTTGGATAAAGCTAAGTCATTACCGACAATAATGTCAACGCCTTCAACGGGCAAACTGTCCACAACTGCAAGTTTTACTTCTCCTGACACTACCTGACTTTCTAAATTCAACTTCAACAAAGGACAAAGAACACAAGTGTTAGGAAATCCACCTAACATAACTTTCTCTTCCATACTGATTTCTGCCCCGTTCGGCACACACTCTCTTCGAATCAGTGAGACAGCGGCCCCTGTGTCTCGAAGTAAGACTACTTCCCTCGAATCTACTCCTCCAAGAGAGGAAACTACCACCTTTCCGACAGAAATACTCAAAAAACGGTTCATAGTTTCTCTCATCACATCATCCCTATTTGACGAAAGGTTAACTAGTGATACTGGTTTCTTACCGTCCTTCCTTTCTACTGCACAATTCCTCGCTAAATGCCCCTTCCCATTACATTGGAAACAAGTGAATTCTGAGCCACTATATGCCATTTCTACTCTTACAAACCTTAGACGTATTGGTGGGGGGGACCAGGTTTTTCGCATGGTATAACAGAAAAATAGTCACTTTTACTCGCATTGCTATTACTAGGACTGCAAACCTTTACTGCTTTGTAATCTACCAGACGAAGGATCATTTCGTTTCTTACTAACACTCAAATTATGAGTTAGACTATATTCGTCAGCTAGCCTAGTTGCTCCTGCAAAAGATACTTCTCGCCTATCTTCTATATAAAGTTTAATCTCAGGGGATACGTTATCTTTGAAGTTTTCTAACAACACTAAGTTCTTCAAACTATCAAAATCATCAACTTTAGCAGAAGTTAACCAATCATAAAACAGCCTATCTAACTTCTTACCGTATTCTACATACGTAATATTTTCATCCTTTCTCAAATTTCTAAATTTCTTACGGTACGCCTCTGGTACTAGCCTATACGCGCTAAGAACAGTTTCTTCCACAATATCATAATTATCACATTCCTCCTTAGACATGCAACTATACACAGTAAGTGACTGCAAATATAAAGTCCATGTTTCTTTAGGAGAACCTACTCGTTCCATTAACTTCTCAAAACACATGAAATATATCGTAACATCTTCCTCATCAAACTTTGGTACTAACTTTAACACTGCACTCATACGAGTCATACCTAATGAATCAGCTTCGTTTTCGTTCTCGCCTGACCGACTGTTACAAGTACTTTCCCTTAACTGAGCAATTTCCAACTCATGCATACGCTCTCTCTCTTTCTTGTTGCTGCTGCATTTCTCTCTCAGCTGCTCTTTCCTCTCTCTCAGCCGCTCTTATTTCATCTCTCTCATACTTTTCCCTTTCTTTCCTTTCAACATACGTCAACGGAGATCATTCTCCTCTAGACCTATTGCTTACCTGACTCAACAAACTCTTTCACCATCTCACTCATTCTGATTCTTTCTATATTCTCCCTGTTTCAAACTGTTATGGTGTTGATAGCCTAGGCAAGGTCCCCACAAATGTTACGAACCCACAGATCTCAGAGACAATGTTACGGTGTCGAAATATCCTGAAAAGGGTCGACACAATGTTACGGCCTCTGAGGGAGGTCCGCTTCAGGTTCGATATGAAATAAAAAATATATATATATCTATATCAACACGAACAGTTGAAACTGGGGATATGAATATAGAAAGAAACACTAACACAACAAAGGTTTATTTACAAGCTTACTAACAAAGGTAAATGCAGAATGGTATCTCCTATTTACATAAATATATAGAATCTTACACTGCATGAACTGGGGGAAACAGTGAGGTAATAAGAATACTTGCTAAACAGTTTGGCACTTCGAAGAGGTGGCTTCATAAATGTAGATCGGTGATTGGGGACACCCTCTTGGCTCCGTATTGCAGAAACTAATCTTGTAAGGCAGGAATTCCTCAACACCTATAACAGGACCTTTTCTTCTCTGAAGTCTGCCCGACGTCGAGATAACACAGTAGACCACACCTGAAGACGACTAGACCAGTAGCCAACCAACCCTCGAACAACTTCTTTTGATTGATACTTCGTCGGTTCCTTTTTTTCGTATCTCACGGAAGATCTCTGCTGCTGCTGATCTCTCACTGATAATCTGATCTGTGGCTCTCTGTGACTAACTGGTGATCACTCTTTTACGATCTCACTCTTCTATGATCACTCTCCAAAGTTCGTTCGTCGTATTTATACGGCATCCTGGGGGCGGAGCCTACGGCGAACGTCACCGACTCCAGGGATTTCTAGAACTTCTTAGATGAATCTAGACGAGGTATTGCATCAGAAATCGAGGCGTTTCTCACGTTCCGACGAGATCCACAACTCTCCTGGCGATTCTAGAACCATCATGATACAGGCACCTCCAACATATTGCGCTAACGCCTCCTTGCTGCCGAACTTCTCGAAAATGCGTTCTCCTTTCCTTTAACTTTCTTTGCTATGAAGCAATTACCATCATATATATATATATATATATATGATATATAATATATATATAGATATATATATATATATATATATGGTATAGATATATATATATATATATATATATATATATATATATATATATATATATATATATATTATATGTAAGTGTTTTACATAATCAAAAAATATGGAATGTTAGTCCATATTATAAAAGACTAACTAAAGAGGTCAACCAGATTGCTTGCAGGATGTGATCAGACTAGAGACGCTAAAGATGACGTATACAATAAGTATGTAGGCTAAGATAACATGCCGTCACCTGTAGTCATTCAATTGTTTATAAAACATTAGTCCAAGCTCCCTGCTTGAGACAACTACCCGACCTATAATTTCAAACGGCCTACGTGATCTGTAGCGTGTCTCATTTTGATTGTGTGTTCGTATGAAACTATGTCATTTGTATGTATGTTTCATATGTTCGAACTACTGTCTGTTCCTTCATAAATTGTAACAGAGATGGTAGACAGGCCAGAACAGAGTTAGCTATCGTCATTAGAAGACCTGTACCTCTTTACCTAAGCTTTATCATGTAGAGGAATAGGATTAGCCATCATCATTGGCAGAAGCGATCAAGCTATCGTTATTAGAAGACTTGTACAATCATACCGATCTTCACCATGTAAAACTTCAGAAGAATATATAATTTTTTATACTTAGTGTTTTCTACAAGACCTCCTCACCGAACCATGAGTTTAACACATCGTCGTAATAACCAACAAGATAATACCGACTTCGTAAGTGATCTACAAACCCCAAGACACTCCTTGAAGTGGAAGTGCAATACCAACCGACTTGCGTATAGATGTATCGAAGTCTAACATTAACCTCATAGGAGCGCCTATCATACTAAGGACAAGCCTTAATATTGTGTGGCCAGCGTACCAGAAGAACTCTACAACGTCCTACGACTGAAAAACCAGAATAATAAATCATGTATCATAAGAAGTCAACGACGACGGAAGCAGCAGATTCTTCAAGCAACCTAGTTATCATCGTTAGTGAGCGACTTCAGAAAACAATAAGAACTCTTCAACGACGACGAAAGCAACAGATTCTTCAACCAACTTAGTATCATCGTTTAGTGAATAACTTCAAGAAACAAACCAACGTGTCTTTATCCTACGGCAACGCAAGCTTCGCTCTCATTAGAATCATTCAAGAAAACATCGTTAGTGAGCGTTTCCGGCACTTCAAGAAACAAACCGAACGCGTCTGCAGGCATCGGATCTTTCAAGGGCTCGAATCATCGAAACAACGCGCACGGAGGAGACTCAAGCCAAACCAGGTCATCCGCTCAATAGAGAATGGAGGACCAAGGTCCGTGTGTCGTTTATCGGAACACCCGGGCGACTTCCCACAAAAAGCAAGCTAAGTACAATTTTTTATTCATTTGGTGTAACTTTGAGTGCTTCCTTTGCAGGTCGAATTTCGTTATTCCTGTGGCTGAAGTTACGAGACATTCTTAATCTTACTTTTTTACGGAAATTATCTACATCATTGAGATTTCGCTACTGCGAGTTTTTTATCTGTGAGTGTCTGTTTCCAGAAGTTATACTGAAATATAATAATCATATACTATGTTAATTTTTATAATTTTGGGTGATATTTTAATCCCTTACGTAACAAATCATATTAAACAGTGAATATGCGTTACACAGTGACGTCTGTATATCAGATGCATGGAGGTAGGGTCGTTAAGCACCGTAGTGATTAGAAAACACACAAAAAACAAGTGGAACACCCGTACAAATCTATATAAATTAGGGTAACACTATTTCGGGTCATGACAATAAATGCTCCTTTGCAAAGTCCCGATCGCAGTTTTAGCCTTGAGTTTTTTGAGTTATATAAAATATCGAACCTCAATGACTCAACTTAACTTTTAAAAATGGCTGGATTGCAGGAATAACATGTCTGTAAAAAAATTTCTTTCATCAGCTAAATGCGCTGACCAGGATCCCTCACTATTTCAAATTTTAGCAAAGAATGAAGTACAAACAGTTAATACTGAATGCAGTAGTGATAACTTGTCTTATTAGTAATCGCTCAGTTCCTAATAGTTCGTCATTCATTGCTTTATACGTAACCAGCAACATAATGCTAACAACACACAATACGTTGCCGATGGTAATAAAGAGAAGGATCCTGCCGAGTGTTCAAAGCATAGCAAATTCCACACAATAAGCGACTCTAGCAGAGTGGGGAAAAGCGATGTTGGTTCATACATGCCAATATCTTTTTGAATTAAAAAGGATTTTTCCTATGAAACACACACCGTATCAAGTAATCAGAGCAGGTTCTAGTAATTTTAATACAATAAGTTATTATAAGTAGTGGTGGATAAAGACCCGACTGTA
Source organism: Macrobrachium nipponense (assembly GCF_015104395.2). NCBI lineage: Eukaryota > Metazoa > Arthropoda > Malacostraca > Decapoda > Palaemonidae > Macrobrachium > Macrobrachium nipponense. The sequence goes on from NC_061092.1 coordinate 58,182,415, forward strand.
CGCGCCGTAAAAATTAGAATATCTTGTATATTCCTTTAGTACACGTATATCCTGTATTTACGGACTCACCGTCTGTTGTTCGAACTTCCCTAATGAGACGTCCGGATAAGCGAGCGTTTTACAGATACCTCTATATTAAAAAACATTGATCTGTATCTAGTGAATTGTAAGATTCATCTGGGGGTATACAAAATATTATCTTACATCCTGCAAAATAAGGCGTGTTTATCAAATGAAAATCCTATAAACCTTCAAACATATTAAAATCCGTTTGAACAAAAATGAGACAGTTAATCACATAATAACTTATATAAAGGAACTATACATCCTCATAAATCGTAACATTGTTCAAATGACCCACAGAATTCTCCCACAACCGCAGTCGCACTTTGCACAAAATCTCGAGAAGCATGCACCCTCGAATGTCTTAGTGCGTGTAAAAGTACTTTGCTGGGAAATGAAATTTTAATCCTTCCCGACACTCTGAAATATAACGATTTCCGCGAACAAAGCCCTAGACACGGTTTGACACAGCAACAAGTAATCTAGTGATCACAACGTATACATATCGTGGATACGGAAGTTATAAATATCGCATTTTTTTTTGTTGCTAATTTTTAATCCCGCCCAAACCAGTCGTAGATGAATCTCTCTGATAATCTATCTAAAGTATATCCGTAAAGTCATTCAAGCAGAGGTGATTCAGCAGAAATTTTTTTTTATCTTTTACCTGAATACCAGAAGTTTCTCCACTGGCGAGTGATCTCTGGAAAAACGGATGTAATTTAACACAAAACACGGTCTAATAAGGCAAACATAAAGCTATTTACGTACCTTCGTATAGATTCTCAATGAACTTTCAAAATAGAGATAAATGACGAAGTTGCAAAAATGTTAGTAATAGGAGTCATTAGGAAATCAAATAAGCCCATATAATTTTTCCCTCAAATGTCATACCATAAAAGATCGGACTTGGCGTATCTAGATTTCTGTCGCTTAAACAAGGAAACGACTCCCGATAGTTTCCAGTGCGATGTACCGACGACATCTTATCTCTGTTAGGTTAGAATAATTTTTTTTTTTTTCACCAACTTGGACTTACTTAAATGTTTTTACCAGATACCATTACCTAAGTGATTGTACCTCATACACCGTTTTCAGCACACTCAGGGGACATTATCAATTTTACGTACCCTCCGGCTTAAGTTGCACCCCAATTAATTAATATAGTTTGGAGACTTTTAGGGATACCCTACATGCCTATATGGATGATCTTGTAATCTTTTCTAATACCTTAGAAGTACATTCACATAAACTAGAGATAGTGCTACAGAGACAAAGACAAATAATCTCAGAGTAAAATATCTAAATGTGAGTTTTAAAAAAACCGAACATGTTTATCTAGGTTTTTATGTGTCTAGTCAAGGTCTTAAAGTAGTCCATGGTAAGGTGTCGGCTATTCATAACTTTCCGGCCGGTACCTATAACGTAAAAGGGGGAGGGTACAGCACTTTGGCGCTGTAGTGGGTATTGCAATCGTATGTAAATATGTACTCTTCAATCATGACAGCTCCTTTAACAGATCTTACGAAGAAGAGCGTAGATTTATTATGGTCTCAAAAAGCATCAACAGGCGTTCGAAATCTTAAAAACGGATAATGCAGCTCACCTAACTTAAAAAATCCCTGATTTAAATAAGGAATTTTTTTTTTTTTTGCAACAGACGCCTCCAGACCAAGGGGTAAGAGGGTATTACTTCAGTAATATGATAACAGTTTTCCTATAGCTTTTTTATTCACGTAAACTAAATGCCCTCTGAAAGTAAATATACAGTAATAGGCAAGGAAGGGCTAGGTATCTTTAACTCACTAGTACATTTTAATTTCATAATCTATGGCTATCCTGATAAAGTCCTTACTGAACATTAGTCCTTTACCGAGTTTTTCAAAGGCTTTAATCACAGTCCAAAAGGAACTCGGTGACAAATGATCATTCAGGTCTTTGGAGCCAAGATAAGATATCTACCTGGGAAAGCAATTATCATAGCTGACGCATTATCCCGCAAATCCCGCACCATACTGCAAAGAACCATTAATTAGACTAAAAGATATAGAAACATCCGTGCCTATTGTTAAAACCGTATCTAAACAAGAAAATTCCTAACCCAAGAGATCGCGAGCATTGAATATCTGGGTTGGAGCGCAGAACTGTTACAAACTGAACAAAGCAAGAGTCAACAGACATAACCCAAAACAATAAACACTTCGAACGGAAACAGAGTCAGCAGCAATAAACACCAAACAATAAACACTTCGAATGGAAACAGGGTCAGCGGCTAGGCAAAAACAATAAACACTTCGAGCAGAAACCCTAAAGCAAAAGTATATAAAGTTTATTGTGTATCAAATAATGTAATCAAATGTAATATTATATGTAGGTCCGTGACGAGGAAAACCCGAAGAACACAGCAGATGACTAACGACCAGGTAGTAGTAATAATCTCTTTCATACCAATCGTTATAAAACTGGTTGCATTCCGTCATCCAGGTTTCCCTACTATGTCACAGAAAGCCAAAACACCTGTTTACTGGCCTACAATGCTTACAGATATAAAAAAGCTCATAACTGATTGTAACACGTGTCATGAAAACAAGGGACACACTTAAGACACCTGTCAGTTTAAGGGCCTATCCTGTGCCAAATCAATCCTTGAAAGAATATACTTAGAATTATTAACAGAGTTACGAGTCTGACAGAGGGAATAAACACTTCTTAGTGTTAATAGTTCCTTGACACGTTATATAGAATTAAATAGCACTAAAAACAAACACCGCAATTGAGTGCGTTAGGAATATTTATGAGAGCTAAATCAGTAAACATGGAATTCAACACATGATAATCTGACTCGGGCGGTGTAAATCAATAATAATCTCCTTAACATGTTGTGTGAATTCTTTCCATAAGAAAACCATAATATATTTTTATCACCCAGAGTCAATCGGTTTGGTAAAATAACGGATAATTAAATAGGAAGTGTCAATGTCTTACGAGTTACAACTCGTGATATTGGATCCGAACTGGATTATAGCGGTTTTTCTCGCGGTTTTAAATACCTTTATCATTTATATCTTGTATCTATAGAATTGATGCCGCAAGTAGCCTTATACGGTACGCCGCTAGAACACTTTCCACATATTCAAGCCAACCATTAATTTATCATATATATATATAGATATATATAAATAAATATAAAAAATAAAATAAATATGGATACAAGTGGAGTCAATATAATACACTCCGTAAGAAGTCGGAAGGGTTACAAATTATAATAAAAAAGGAATCACGATAAAATCAATAACGCTTTAGTAATGACAAATAAAGCTAAAAGTTCAAAACATATCAAAACCTACTGACATATTGTCTGTCCCGGTAATTTATATTCGTAGTCAATGAAAAAAAAAAAAAAATAAAAAAAAAAATAATAATAATAATAAATAAATAAATAAATAAATAAAATAAAATAAAAGAGATTTTAAAGTCAGGAAGTCTAGAAGTGAAAATGTTATCTATGGAATAATCCTATATGAATCTTATACAGGGCTAATAATATATATAGAATTTGTATGGAAACCTTTTTCATTAGTTTAAATAAGGAATATTTAATTTAACATAATTACAATTATGCAGATTTCCAACATGAAAACTAATATATTGTTCAATTTTGGTACTGTTTTTTTTTTGCAGACATTCTTCTCATGTGGGTCGAGTATTAAAAAACAAAAAACAAAAAAAACAAAATAAAATTTATCCTAAAGTCGTATTTATTACAGCAAGTAACGTAACTCTTAGCTGGCTGAGAGCAATCTCCTGCCAAGTGACGACGTCATCATTGCCGTATCAGCATTTGTTCCTTTAAACCTCAATAATCTGTTTACACAGGCTTCATCGTGTGTCGTCTCTGCTTGCGGAGCAGATTGACTGAGAAAGGAATGCCTAGCCCGAACTTCTCATGGGCGAGGCAGAGTGTCTAAATTAATAACAAAATAAGCAAATAGAATTTCTATAACACAAAATGGATTATTTTTCTGACCTCATAGACATTTAGAAGTATCAAGATATGTATATGATATATTTACTTGCAACATTAGCCTATTGCAATTCAAGTAAAACATTCATGGGAAAATGTCACATTTTCTTGAAAAACCCAAAGTTTATTTAGAAATTAGTTACATAGTGGGTTTTTTCGTTGCATCTCCTACCTATTAATAATGTTTTAAAATTAACCTCAGAGGATGCGCGCGGGAAATTGAATATGAAACTTTTGTTAGGGCACATAGGATCGGATTTATCACAACTTAATTTCAGTTAGCATAGAGAAATACAGAATCATGATTAATCTTCTCTTTGACTCTTATGTTGCCTGGCAATCTTACAATTAGCTCCGTTTTCCACTTCTTTGTCTAGTAACTTACTACCAGTAATATCGAATTTCCTTGGGATTCGTATTAATATCTGTTTATTTTTTATAATTATGGATATTTTTACAGTCATCAGAGACCTGGATAGGTTCACTCATTATTAATGCCATGGATAAAAAAGTTTGTACAGCTCTCTTTTGAATTCCAAAAAATATCAGCGAATTCATGTGGGTTAAGTCTGGTACTAAATGGCTCTCTTCCCTCCCTTGTATTTGGATGTCGTCTGAATTTACTTTGCCCTTGTGACAAGTATAATTTCACTTGCAGGCTGATTAATGGAACCTGTTACAGCATCCTGCAGTACGAGAGTTTCACATCGCAACTTCAAAAAATCGTTCGTCGCTGCGGACGACGGCAGTCGAGTAACAACCGCCTACAATGTGAAAGGAATAAGCACCATCCTGGACTTCTTCGACCGACACCGTATCTCGTCGTTAATCTCGTTTTAATGCGGAATGCTCCGGCGGCTGTCGGAATCGACTACGAAAGGGACATACTTCCGACAATTACGACCCGAAGGATATTCAACTCTACTTTGCTGGCAAAGGACTCGTGCTGGGATGATCTATTCATCGCGAACGTAATCGTGTAGCTTAGGATGCAGAGAATAAGTATGAGCGCAATATAGAATGTTGGACCCGCCCAGGCAAATTTTCCCCTTGTTTTAACCCTGTGAAATAGGCCGTTTCATGGGCTATAGGTGGTTGTCTGGAACTGTGTAATGGACGAAAAGTTGTTCGACGCTAGTTAAAAGTGAAGTAGTCTAACCTCGGTCATGTATCCTATATATATAAAGTATCATGTATCCTATTTATAAATGATCATAAATACAGAATCGAAATATATTTTGCGTGTACGCACTAGGAATCTATATATAAATGATCATAAAATAACAGAATCTAAATATCTCTTTGCGTGTACGCAATAGGAATCTATTTTCAAAGTGCACATATATTAATCATAATTATATGAATCCATATACATATGTATAAAACAATCATGGCCATAGCCTATAAATCAATCTGATACCTTTTATCTTACCAATATTCTGCAGTTATTTATGAGTTAGTATATTGATTAATGAATCAGATACATAACAGTTAGCATAAAAATCAACGAATCAATCAGCATAAACATTAATAATTTTATCAATTCATATATGAAAATTGTTATCAGTTAAAATATGATTTTTATCATGTTATCTTCATTCTATGCAATTATCAGAGTACATTTAGTATTTTCTGTAGCATATGTATCTTAATGAGATGAAGTGAAAAACTGTATCAATTATATATCACGTGATCACTATTATTTACCAATATCATTGTTTTATATTTTATTACTTGAATCAATTCATGTACACCATGAATTTTTATTTACTAATAATATATATATATATATATATATATATATATATATATATATATATATATATATATATATATATTCACATAGTGTCTGTATCACACTCCTATAAGTCAAATGCAAGTCAAGTTTGAGTAATATTTCAGTAGTTGGTTTTGGTAGACTGACGAGCTGATGTAAGTGTTTACATAATAAAAAAATATTGAATGTTAGTCCATGTATACAAAAGACTAAAACTAAAGAGGTCAACCAGATTGCTTGCAGGAATGTGATCAGACTAGAGACGCTAAAGATGACGTATACAATAAGTATGTAGGCTAAGATAACATGCCGTCACCTGTAGTCATTCAATTGTTTATAAACATTAGTCCAAGCTCCCTGCTTGAGACAACTACCCCGACCTATAATTCAAACGGCCTACGTGATCTGTGAGCGTGTCTCATTTTGATTGTGTGTTCGTATGAAACTATGTTTCTTTGTATGTATGTTCATAGGTGTTTTCGAACTACTGTCTGTTTCCTTCATAACTTGTAACAGAGATGGTAGACAGGCAGAACAGAGTTAGCTATCGTCATTAGACGACCGTACCTCTTTATATAAGCTTTATCATGTAGAGGAATAGGATTAGCCATCATCATTGGCAGAAGCGATCAAGCAATCGTTATTAGAAGACTTGTACAATCATACCTGATCTTCATCATATAAAACTTCAGAAGAATAAATATCTTATATACTTCGTGTTTTCTACAAGAACCTCCTCACCGAACCATGTGTTTAAAACATCGTCGTAATAACCAACAAGATAATACCGACTTCGTAAGTGATCTACAAACCCCAAGACACTCCATTGAAGATGGAAGTGCAATACCAACCGACTTAGCGTATAGATTATCGCAAGTCTAACATTACCTCATAGGGCGCCTTATCATACAAGGCACAAGCCCTAAATATATATATATATATTATATATATATATATATATATATATATATATATCATATATATATATATATATATATATATATATAATATATATATATATATATAGATATATATATATCTATATATATATATATATATATATATAGTCGTTCAGTGGAGAAATTATATACGAGTCTTCAGAGGGTGTCCATGATACGAGTTGTAAATCAAGTTTATTATAACGAAGCATTTTGCACATGAAACATCTGTGCATCATCAGTCTGCAAAGAGCAATAAGACAAATAAATAACACATAAAACATGAAACACAAACCGTCCATGAAGAGAGAAGAAGATGTATTACCATTTAACAAAGGAACAAGTCTCGTAATGTATAATGACTCCAGGGTATTTAATTGATCAGGATGTTTGACATGATCTATTAATGTGAACTGTTCTTTCTGGAGCTCAATTTTACAATTAAAAGCATGGTTCCAGATATTAGAAAATTCAGGTTGTTTTATTCTTTGTCCTGTACAGAAACTAAAACCTAAATGACTGCAATATCGAACCCTCAAGGCTGAATGCGATCTTTGAAATTAAAAAAAGAACCTATTGTACAAGGAGTGTTTGATATTAATTTGAACTTGAGACACGGAATTTCTTGTGTAATAATTTGTTTGAACTCTGGATGAATATGGAAGTGTTCCGAGAAACATACAGTTATCAAGAAAGGATGAATAAGTCTGAAGAAGGGTGTTTTTCCTGGAGAGGGTTTATATGTTAATGATATCACCTTCAGGATTGAGATCATTTCAGCCTTTAAGGAGAATTAATAGCAAATTTAGACTTACCACAATGAAAATGCAAAATGAATTAATAAATGAAAAAAGACATGAAAGGTAAATTTCGCACATACTCCAGCCAACAAAAAAATGTAAGGCACCTAAATAGTAAACAAAATAAATTAATGTAATGTAACGCATCTTAATGACTCAAGTCCGCACACCACTTGCGCATTTTGCTTTTGCAAGCAAAGGCAGCAGCTCTCGTGGGACAAGTCTTCAAACACACTGGCTCCCTGATATGGTAGTACAGAATAAGAAATGACAGCCTCAGGGTTTGGAAGATTATTCTCTGTACCCAATCTTCCATGACATCACCAGATACATTACCATATCACCCTTTTCAACATCTTTGTGATTATGGGTAAGAGATAGATCCATGAACTAGGATATCACCTCAAAAATCTGATTTTTCCACCTATGATTGTAACCTAAGACAAGCTATAAAGCACGTCCAAATAATCAGTGAGGTCTAGTTTTGTTGAGCATTTTGACAAACATTACATCACAAGCAATTCCTTTATACACCAAATATCTTTGATGGAGTTATTGGTAGTTGTCTTTCAAACTTAAAGAGATCGTTCTTATACTACAGTTCTCTAAAGTTATAAAAGAACTTCTCCAGCGGATAAGGTTAATATAAAAGCTTCCTTTACGGTAAAGGCTGACGCCACACGTGACCTTCTGGTTGATTTAACAACAAATAAAAATTAGCATTGCAATGGAAGATATTACTACTAAATAATTTTCATATGAACGGTTGCGATACATTAGAGGTGTGGAATTAATCACCAAGGCAAAACTTAATAAACAAATGGAAATAACTGAAAAGAACCCACCTGCAAAGTGGCACAATAATGAATACGAATAAACTATTCCTTGAGTGAATGTAAGAAATTGCAACGGTGTTTTCTAATGATGCAAGTCCCAGAAATCCATGGTCTTCAAGAGAACACGTAAGACATACGTTTAATGCACCTGGGAAAAGAATTAACCGGAAAAATTAAGTGAGTAGCTTCGACAGAAAAGATAAAGATAACAGTTATCAGGCACAGTTCTTTACTTCTCAAACATACCTTTGCAAGCTGAGTTTTGCTCTTCCTTCTCTCTGTGTGTGGTAGGACGTTTAGTGGGTGATGGATTTCTGTCAGGACAAAGGCCCCTTGGGGTTGGAAGGACAGCTTGTGACTCCGATGATCGTTAACTAATTATTGACTTTCCGACGAGGTTTCCCCCGATTGGAAAATGAATGTTTGTCTCTTCAGAGCTTGCCTCTGGCCATCTCAACTCATCCGATCACTGGTAAACAAAGCGATCCACCGGCTGAGGATAGCAAAACAGGGGCTTGACTGGCAGAGAAATGCCATTAGCATACAGTTCACAAAGCCTACAGGTCTTTTCCCTTGAGAGCTTATAGATTAACACATGAGGGTCATAAAAGGGGAGCACAGCTTGATACATGTACCTTCTCATTCCAATTTTACATATTGTTAATTCTTCTGAGCAATGTTCAGTTTATCATCGGTATAAGACCGGATAATTGTTACAATATAATATACGCACAAATATATATATATATATATATATATATATATATATATATATATATATATATATATATATATATATATATATATATATATATATAATATATACAGTATATATATATATATATATATAAAGAGAGAGAGAGAGAAAGAGTGAGAATGACATATCTTGCTTCTTTCCCAACCAATAAATAACCAAAGTCACGGCGACTGACATACTGTCATCAGATGCAATGAAGCCCTGGGGTGTGTTAACAATTACTTCGACAGGAAGAGTCCGGGATTCCTGCTCTGGTAAACAAGGTAAAGTTTCGATTATGTTGATAACAAATACGGAGTTCCTGCAGAGCGCGTAATAGAATGTCTGCAGTGTTAACTTATAAACTGGCCACAGGGAATGAATATGCACTATTAAATATACTTTGCTCATTTTGGTGATCATTGAAAATTTTCATTTCTGTTTATCAGCTTAGATTACAACCCTATTGGCAATCTTTTCATATTTTGTCTTTACTTGATAAGTAAAACTGATTGGAAATTTCGGTGCAATTGCATCATGTGTTTTATGTCGCTATCTGTCTATATATCTGGATGTCTCTGTCAGTCGTATCCCACACAGGAAGAGCTATAATGTAAATTGTTAAAAAATGCTCAGTAGTTTCGTCCGTCAATGGCATCATGCAAGGCGTTAGGGATGAACTGGAACTACAGGATCTGGAAACTGGCCAAGTTTTGAAAACTGCTTCCCTCTTTTTGATACTGAGTAAGCTAAATGTTACCAGTTCACTTCACCTCAAATCCATAAATATTTTTTCCTAAGGTATATGAAGCGAGACCTATTGACGTTCAGTCGTACCAGACATATCAAATGATCCTTCGTATAATGTAGAGGAGAGTCAATAAAGATTATGAAGCATCCTAAAAAATCTTCCGTAGAAGGCAATAAAGACCGTTTGGAAGAATTTCATTCGGGGAAAAGGAAAGGCGTGAATGATCGATGAATTGGCAGAGGAATGAACGCACGTCTAGTTTTTGCCCTTTTCTCTCTCCTCCCCGTTCTTTCCACACCAGTTGTAACTCACAACGGTAGACCAACAAATATGAACCTACGTCGATACTCGGGTTTCAATAAGAACAACAGATTTTTTGGAAACGCGTTTATTCTTCCAGCATAGCCCGGGTGGAGCCTAGTATAGTATATAGAATGAAGGGTCTTCAGCTTGCGAAATGGGTGCTTATTGCTGCATTTCAAGACAAACATTCACGATGAAAAGCCGTAAAAAAATCTGTATTATTAATAAGCGTATATCCAAGGGTCAGTACAAAAAGTTAATGCATGAAATAAATTGCCAGCGTTCCTCATCCAACAACTATAGTTCAGCATATGTTCGATAATAAAATTAAACAAGTAAAATATTCATAAGTTTCATCGATGCAATAGATGAAACTTGTGATTTTTCTGTACAGCATATAATGCTGTAAGATCTGTGACCAATGAAACTTTCAGCCATGGTCCGGTGGTGGCCTGTCCTATAGAGCTGACTGACGGCCGATCATGGCTGACTTTAACCTTAGTCAAAATGAAAACTACTGAGGCTATACGGCTGCAATTTGGTATGTTTGGTATTGGGGATTGGGTGATCAACATACCAATTTCCAGCCTTTTAGCCTCAGTAGTTCTTAAGATCTGAGGGTGGACAAAAAATGTGCAGACAAAAATGCCATCTCAATTGTTACCTTTTACAGAAACTAAAAAGTACCTATACTATAGGAAATGCGAGAGAAATTCACATATGAAAATAAAACTAAACTCAAATTGTAAGGAAAGCGCATTTAACCACAAGCAAGTGTACTAGTAACTCAACATAGTGTCTCTACGTAGAAGCATATGCAGCTATCTAATTAAAAGAACACATACCAGCACGCACATACATGCACACACACACACACACACACACACACACACATATATATATATATATATATATATATATATATATATATATATATATATATATATATATATATTGTAGTAGAAATTACATAAAAATGGAAATGTAATCCATTTCCTTATTATAAAACAAAGCTGTGTTCTGGGTCACAAAATTATCTAGTTCATCAGGATGTGAGCGATGCTAGCAAACCATAACCACAGACAACCGAACGGACATCCTTCTCACGCTCTGAGATGCTAAACTGGCTCTCACGAGAACCGGATGAAATTGTTTAATCAGCGCGACCTAAATGGGAAGTACGTGTGTTCGTTTGTCTCCTACTGTTATCTGTTTCAATCCACAACTTGCAAACTTGTATCACTTATGACATCTATGACTCTTCTCCTTGAAATAACTCTCTTCATAAAACTCTATCTCAAGATGTTAGTATTGTAAGTACTTAAGGAAAGATATGTGTTTTTATAAGTCCAAGAGTTTCTCGACACCGTTCAATATGATTGATGTGTGTGAACGGAAGAATTCGATAAATCTATGCCTGCCGGCCAAGAGAGAGAGAGAGAGAGAGAGAGAGAGAGGGAGGGGGGGGGGGGGTGGGGGGGGGGGGGGGCGTGGGGGGACCAAGATATATCTATGATACAAACTGCAGTTTGCTTTTTAGCGAATCCTAAAGAAAAACAAGGCGACTGTCTCTGTCACTTTCATCGAAGTGAGTCAGTCGTTATATATATATATATATATCTATATATATCTATATATATATATATATATATATATATATATCTATATATATAAGCGTGTTTATTCAACATAACTGTTCCTTTTCCTTTGTGGGTCGTGTGATAACGATGTTTTTGTCGTTGGAGAGTTCCTTTAAGGCGTCGTTATCTTCTTATCTGGGAAAATGTCTATAGAATACTTTAGGATCTCAATAGGAAGGGCTTTAAATCGATGAAATATGGGTGGTTCTGGAGAGAAAGCAAGATAATAGTTTCAATTTTGAATCGTAGATGTGGCACCTATGCAGAAAATTTTCACAATACAAGACACTTCATAAGCTTATCAACACTACACTGAAAATTCCTCTGCAGATGACCTTTTATACCTTGAACTTGCTCAGACTCTTGTGGTCAATAGATTTCACAGCCTTTCGTTTCCTATACCTCTTCCTGCTTCCTATCCAGAACTTTTTAGATTTTCTTCTCCTCTAATACTTCTGAATTATATACTCACTTTATCAACCTTTATTCGTCTACACTTCATATGTTAAGCAACAATTCACCCATATTGCATCAACCTTTTTCTTCTATTAATGATGCTTACTATTCCGTGATTCACTTCGTTCCTTATTTTACCATCTGTCTATTTGTCCCTAAATTTTATTCCAAATTAAGAGCTTCCCTTCTTCTATCATTCGCAAAAACATTCAATTCCTCATTTCCTCTTTCTTTCTCTCTCTCAACTCTTTCATATTCTTATTCACGTTTATTTTTATCTTTTTCAGCCTTCAGTTACTTTTTACTGCGGTTAACCTTTAAATTCTTTCGTCAGTTTCTGTAGTTTCTCTTCAGCATCACCACTCAGCAAAAATAAAAAAATTATGAAAAAAAAATTGCTTTATTACTTTTGAAGTCATTCATGAAACATGGCAATATGTCATCAAATAATGTATTGTCTTCTGCCGGACTTACACTGAGTTTTTACAATTTTCTGAGAGAGAGAGAGAGAGAGAGAGAGAGAGAGAGAGAGAGAGAGAGAGAGAGAGAGAGAGAGAGAGAGAGAATCAACCTGAATATTCTGATGTGGATGTACATTTCGAGACTTTCAGAAGAGAGGCAGAGTGATGATGAAAGGTACTGATTTGAGAGTGACTGGGAAACATTGACAAACGCTATTCCGTGGAAAAAGGGGAAGGGGAACGAAATGAGAAGAGAACAAAGGTTAAAAATCAAAACTGAAGCTTCATTGAAATTGGACACATTGTTTTGAATAGCAGATTTCGAAAATAGATTAAGATTAAAGCAAAGAAATAGATTTTCACTTACGTCTATGTAATTGTTCCCGTCTATGTAATTGTTCTGCATTACTTCATGACAAAAATGTCACTAGACGTCCTTATCGTATCTCAAGGCCTTTTTATTTAATATGAGAACTATCCAAGACCATATCCGCGGATTATCTATGAATTTTAAAGGAAAGCTTTCTGTCAGAAAGAGAAATTACGAATATTATGCAGCTTCTTTAGTGAGCTAAATTCTGACAGACTCTTTACTGTCATTTTCTTTTATTCTTATAATACAATGTTCCCTTTTTTCAATGTGTGAATGTACAAGGTTCTATGATTCAACTAAAGGTTTTCTATTTTCATCCGAATTTTTCTGAAAATCTCTTTAATTCGCATTGAATTTCTTTGTATGTTTTGGTAATTAACTATCATGGAGTGTTTAAGTTTTTATTTTTTATTTTTTTTAAATTTTTGATGCTATTCACGCGAAGAGAAATTACATCACGTTAAAAGTGATATAACGAATCTCTGTCATTTTATATAAGTGATTCAACAATTCACACATTACACATATGTGATCATTAGAGGCCTTGACAATATACGTATAGATTATCAAGATTTTCCTATCATTTTAAGCAGACCAGCCTATTAGAAGGTTATGTTTTAAAATGATAATAAGTCAGTTCATTAGGGTGTGATGAAAATCAGATATAAAACCAAAATCACGAATTAAATATTAAACATTAAAATATGTGAATAAGTAGCGGAAGGATACTATTTATGTAGTCGAGAATGGTGATACCATAAAATAACTAAACAAATCACAGTCATTGAACCTTAATGGGAATTTGACAACAGCATTAGCTCGTGTATGAAATGGTCAACTGTAAAACTGAAAAACATTCCAACAGCCAAAAACATCAAGTTAAACAACAAACAAAGTGAATCCCATGCAAATCAAGAGAAAGAAGCGACAAGAGATAGATCAACTTCAACGAACACATCAATCGGAAGTGATTTCGAAGGCAATCTCTCCCTATCTCTCTCTGGTCTTCTGATGTCCCGTCAATCCACTGGAACCAAAATCGAATCAAGTTATCACAAATGGAGTTGAATCTCTTGGATGCTGGAATAAATCTCTTTCACTGATACGTAGTTTTTACCGCTTAAACTCAGGATAACGATGAGGAAGTTTTCTTCCATCTTCCAAAAAAAAAAAAAAAATTCGATAAATCTTCCGAAATGGAAACAACGGACTGCAGTTCCCCTAGAAAGTGGAAAGGATATTTCCACCCGTAATGTGCTTATTTAGGGTTATCATTATCATTAAGTATAATGGATGAGAATCAATGTTTCCTCTTACCGCGTAGTGACTTTCCTTAAAGTATTTAACCTTCACTGATATCAGAATGGTGTGATTAGTGCAGTACAACGTCGTCTTCAATTTAGGGACCTTGAGGTTCATGTAAAATGGCACTAAGGTGCAGGCGAATGGTCACAGTTATAGTCTGTGGGCTGAATTGGCTCACCTTGCACCCTCCTAAAATCAACAAAAGTACACTTGTAAGTGATTACATAATGAAAATATGGAATGTTATTCCATATATATAAAAAAACTAAAACTAAAGAGGTCAACCAGATTGCTTGCAGGAATGTGATCAGACCAGAGATGATAAAGTATTCTAAGATGACATGCCATCACCTGTAGTCATTCATTTGTTTTGAAAACATTAGTCCAAGCTTCCTGCTTGAGACAACTACCGCGACCTATAATTCAAACGGCTTACGTGATTTTTAATGTGTCATCTGTATGTATGTTCATATGTTCGAGCTACTGTCTGCTTCCTTTATGATTTGTAACAGAGATGGTAGTCAGAATAGAGTTAGCCATCATCATTGGCAGACCTGTACATCTTTACCTAAGCTTCATCATGTAGAGTAGAATTAGCCATCGTCCTTAGAAGACCTGTACAATCCTATCTGATCTTCATCATGTAATCTCAGAGAATAGAACTATTTTTTATACTTCGTGTTTTCTACTAGAACCTCACATCAGAAAGAAGATATCATCATGAGTTTAACACATCGTCGTCATAACGAAAGAAGATACTTACTTCGTTACTTATCATGAAACCCCAAGTCTAACATTACCTCATAGGGCGCCTTATTATACAAGGCAACAGGCCTAATATTGGTGGCAGCGTCTAAGAAGAACTCTTCAACGTCTTCCGAAGAATAATGAATAATTGATCATCAGAAGTCAACGACGACGAAAGCAACAGATTCTTCTTGCAACTTAGTATCATCGTTTAGTGAGCGACTTCAGAAAACAACAAGATCTCTTCAACGTCTTCTGAAGAATAACGAATAATGTATCATATCAGAAGTCAACGACGACGAAAGCAAGAGATTCTTCAATCAACTTAGTATCATCGTTTAGTGAGCGATTTCAGTAGTGCATAACTTCAAGAAACAAACCCGACGTGTCTTTTTCCTTCGGCAACGCAAGCTTCGGCTCTCCTCTCGTTAGAATCATTCAAGAAAACATCGTTATTGAGCATTTCCGGCACTTAAAGAAACAAACCGAACGCGTCTGCAACATCGGATCTTCAAGGGCTCGAATCATCCAAACAACGTGCACGGGGGAAACTCAAGCCAAACCAGGTCATCCGCTAAACAGAGAAGGAGGGCCAAGGGCGTGTCGTTATCGGAACACCGTGACTTCCCACAAAATCAAGCTAAGTACAATTTTTTTTATTCATTTGGAGTAACTGAGTGTTTCCTTTACAGGTCGAATTTTCGTTATTCCTGTGGCTGAAGTTACGATACATTCTTAATTTTACTTTTTTACAGAAATTATCTACATCATTGAGATTTCGCTACTGCGAGTTTTTATCTTTTGAGTTTCTGTTTCCAGAAGTTCTACTGAAATATCATAATCATATACTGTGTTAATTTTATCATTTTGGGTGATTATCAATCCTTTACGTAACATATCATATTAAACAGTGAATATGCGTATACGCAGTGGACGTCTGTATTTATACAGATGCATGGATAGGGTCGTTAGGCACCATAGTGATTAGAAAACACACAAAAACAAGTGGAACACCCTTACAAGTCTAGATAAATTAGAGGTAACACTATTTCGGGTCAGGACAATAAAGACTCCTGTGCAAGGTCCCAATCGCAGTTTTAGCCTTGAGTTTTTTTAGTTATATGCGTAAAATATCGAACCTCAATTACTCAACTTATCTTTAAAAATACGGCTGGATTGCAAGGAATAACATGTCTGGAAAAAAAGTTTCATTAGGCTAAATGCGCTGACCAGGATCCCTCAATATTTCAAATTTTAGCAAAGAATGAAGTAAACAACAGCAAGTACAAACAGTTAATATTGAACGCAGTAGAGATAACTTGTTTTAATAGTAATCGCTCAATTCTTTATAGTTCAAGTCATTCATACGTTCGTTCCTTTATAAACTAACAGCAACATAATGCTAAAACACACAATACGTTGCCGATGGTAATAAAGAGAAGAATAGTAATTATTATCAAAAGAAATAGGTAAACAGTAGCCTTAATAAACAGAAATCAAACAAATTGTGCTTAAGCAAAATTGGTTATTGTGTCATCTAGTCAGATGGTCAGGGTCAGTTAAATCTGCCGAGTGTTCAAAGCATAGCACATTCCACATAAGCGACTTCAGCGGAGAGGAAAAACGACGTTGGATCATTTATGCCATAGCTTTTTTTTATTCATGCCAATACCTTTTTGAATTAAAAAGGAATTTTCCTATGAACCACACGACCGTATCAAGTAATCAGAGCAGGTTCTCGTAATTTTAATACATAAGTTATTATAAGTAGTGGGGAATTAAGCCCGACTGTACGCTCCGTAAAAATTAGAATATCTTGTTTTTATGCCTTTAGTCCACGTAATATCCTGTATTTACGGATTCACCGTCTGTTGTTCGAACTTCCCTATTGAGAAGTCCAGATAAGCGAGCACTTACAGATACCTCTATAGTTATAAAAAACATTACCTTACCTCCTGCCAAATAAGGCGTGTTTATCAAAGGAAAATTCTATAAACCTTCAAACATATTAAAATCCGTTTTGAACAAAAAGAGACAGTTAATCAAATAACTTATATAGAAGAACTAATCATTTGTCTCATAAATTGTAACATTTTTCAAATGACCCAACAGAATTCTCCCACAACCGCAGTCGTAGTTTGCACGCAAAATCTCGAGACCCATGCACCCTCGAATGTCTTAGTGCGTGTAAAAAGACTTTGCTGGGATCTGAAATTTTAATCCTTCCCGGCACTCTGAAATATAACGATTTCCGCAAACAAAGCCCTATACACAGTTGACTCGCAGCAACAAGTTAAATCTAGTGATCCACAAACCTATATATATTGTGGATACGGGAGTTATAAATATCGCCTTTTTTCTTGTTGCCAATTTTTAATCACGCCCAACCAGTTGTAGATGAATCTCTCTTATACTCTATCTAAAGTAATATCCATAGTCATTCAAGCAGAGGTGATTCAGCAGAAATTTTTTTCATCTTTTATCTGAATACCAGGAAGTTTCTACACTAGCGAGTGATCTCTGAGGAAAAACGGATGTCATTGAAAACAAAATACGGTCTAAGGACAAACATAAAGCTATATACGTACCTTCGTATAGACTCCCAATGAAATTTCAAAATAGCGATAAATGACGAAGTTGAAAAATGCTAAGTAATAGGAGTCATTAGGAAATCAAATAGCCCATATAATTTTTCCCTCAAATATCATGTCATAAAAGATTGGATTTGGCGCATCTGCGTATATTTCTGTTGCTTAAACAAGGAAACGATTCCCGATCGTTTCCAGTGCCATGTACCGACGACATCTTATCTCTGTTAGGTTATAATAAATTTTTCACCAGCTTGGACTTACTTAAAGGCTTTCACCAGATACCATTACCTAAGTGATTGTACCTCATACACTGTTTTCAGCACACTCAGGGAACATTATCAATTTTTACGTATGCCTCCGGCTTACGTTGCGCCCCAATTACAATATAGTGTTTGGAGACTTTTAGGGGATACCCAACATGCTTATTGGTTGGTCTTGTAATCTTTTCTAATACCTTAGAAGAACATTCACATAAACTAGAGCAAGTGCTACAGAGACAAAGACAAATAATCTCAGAGTAAAATATCTAAATGTGAGTTTTTAAAAACCGAACATGTTTATCTAGGTTTTATGTGTCTAGTCAAGGTATTAAAGTAGTCCATGGTAAGGTGTCGGCTATTCATAACTTCCATTACCTATTAACATAAAAAGGTGATACAGCACTTTTGCGCTGTAGTGGGTATTGCAATCGTATGTAAATATGTAACTCTTCAATCTTGACAGCTCCTTTAACAGATCTTACAAAGAAGAGCGTAGATTTATTATGGTCTGAAAAGCATCAACAGGTGTTCGATATCTTAAAAAGCAGAATAATGCAGCTCACCTAACTTAAAAATCCCTGATTTAAATAAGGATTTTTTTTTTTCTCATTGCAACAGATGCCTCAGACCAAGGGGTAAGAGGGGTACTACTTCAGCAATATGATATACAGTTCTTTCCTATAGCTTTTTATTCATGTAAACTAAAGCCCTCTGAAAGTAAATATGCAGTAATAGGCAAGGAAGGGCTAGGTATCATTAACTCACTAGAATATTTCAAGTTCATAATCTACGGCTATCCTGTTAAAGTCCTTACTGACCATAAGTCACTTACCGAGTTTTTCAAAGGCTTTAATCACAGTCCCAAAGGAACTCGTTGGCATAATGATCATTCAGGTCTTTGGAGCCAAGTTAAGATATCTACCTGGGAAAGCAAATATCATAGCTGACGCATTATCCCGCAATCCCGCAATCCCGCACCATACTGCAAAGAACCATTAATTGGACTAAAAGATATAGAAACATCTGTGCCTATTGTTAAAACCGTTTCTAAACAAGAAAATCCATTAACCCAAGAGATCACGAGCATTGAATAGCTGGGTTGGAGCGCAGAACTGTTACAAACTGAACAAAACAAGGGACAGCAGCTAAGCAAAAAAATAAACACTTTGAAAGGAAACAAGGTCAGCAGCTAAGCAAAACAATAAACACTTCGAACAGAAACAGGGTCAGCAGCTAAGCAAAACAATAAACACTTCGAACGGGAACCCTAAAGCAAAAGTATATATAAAGTATGTGTATAAGAATTATGTAATCAAATGTAATATTATATGTAGGTCCGTGACGAGGAAAACCCGAAAAACACAGCAGGTGACTAACGACCAGGTAGTAGTAATAACCTCTTTCATACCAATCGTCCTAAACTGGTTGCATTCCATCATCCAGGGTTCTCTATTATGTCACAGAAAGCCAAATCACTGTTTTACTGGCCTACAATGCTCACAGATATAAAAAGCACATAACTAATTGTAACACGTGTCATGAAAACAAAGGATACACTAAGACACCTGTCAGTTTAGGGGCCTATCCTGTGCCAAATCAATCCTTGAAAGAATATACATAGAATTATTAACAGAATTACGAGTCTGACAGAGGAAATAAACACTTCTTAGTGTTAATAGTTCCCTTGCCATGTTATATAGAATTAATAGCACTAAAAACAAACACCGCAATTGAGTGCGCTAGGAATATTTATGAGTGCTAAATCAGTAAACATGGAATTCAACACATAATAATCTCTGACTCGGGTGGTGTGAATCAATAATAATCTCCTTAACTCGTTGTGTGAATTCCTTTCCATTAAGAAAACCAATACTATATTTTATCACCCAGAGTCAATCGGTTTGGTAGAACGGATAAATAGGAAAGTGTCAATGTCTTATGAGTTACAACTCGTGATATTGGATCCGAACTGGATTATAGCGGTTCTCGCGGTTTTAAATACCTTTATCATTCATATCTTGTATCTATAGAAATGATACCGCAAGTAGCCTTATACGGTACACCGCTAGGACACTTTTCCACATATTCAAGCCAACCATTAATTTATCAAATATAAAAAATAGATAAATAAATAAATAAATAAAATAAATAAATAAATAAATAAATAAATAAAATAAAATAAATATGGATACAAGTGGAGCCAATATAATACACTCCGTAAGAAGTCGGAAGGGTTACAAATTATAATAAAAAAGGAATCACGATAAAATCAATAAGCAAAACGTAACCATAGGTTAATAAAATATCCAAATATATATGCGTAAAGATTTGAATGCTTTAGTTTAGTATTCCATTCAGTATTCTAGGGATATTAATGACAAATAGGCTAAAAGTTCAAACACATATCAAAACCTACTGACATATTGTCTGTCCCAGTGATTTATATTCGTAGTCAATGAAAAATAAATAAATAAATAAATAAATAAATAAAATAAAAGAGATTCCAAAGTCAGGTAGTCTAGAAGTGAAAATGTATATCTATGCAAATAATCTTATACAGGGCAAATAGTATATATAAAATTTGTATGGAAACCCTTTTCATTAGTTTGAATAAGGAATATCTAATTTAACATAATTACATTTATTTTACAATCATGCAGATTTCCAACATGAAACTAATATATTGTTCAATTTTGGTACTGTTTTTTTTTCAGACATTCTTCTCGTGTGGGTGGAGTATTGAAACAAAAAATACCCAATTTATACTAAAGTTGTATTTATTACAGCAAGTAACGTAACTCTTAAGCTGGTGATGAGGTCATCAGTCTAGAAGGTGCATGGCGCATTTGCCGAATCAGCATTGTTCCTTTTAACTTCAATAAACCGCTTGCAAGGCAGGTTGGCTGGAGAGAGGAATGCTTAGCCCGAACTTCTCATGGGCAAGGCAGATGTTAGGTAAAAATTTCTATCCGTATGTGCAATGCAACTTTAGTTAAGGAATTGCAATCTTTTTAAAATTAATTAACAAAATAAGCAAACAGAATTTCTATAACATCAAACTGAACTAATTTTTTCTGAACCTCATAGACAATTAGAGTCAATAATTCAGCTTATGACATTGGTAAACAGACATTTAGAAGTATCAAGTCATGGATATGAAATATTTACTTGCAACATTAGTCTATTACAATTCAAGTAAATCACATTCATGGGAAAATGTCTCATTTTCTTGAAAAACACAAAGTTTATATAGAAATTAGTTACATAGTGGGTTCTTTCATAAGCATCTCCTGCCTAAAAATTAACCTCAGAGGATGAGCGTGAGAAAATTGAATATGAAACTTTTGTTAGGGGCACATAGGATTGGATTTTATCATAGCTTAATTTCAGTTAGCATAGAGAAATACAGAATCATGATAAATATTCTCTTTGACACTTATGTTGCCTGGCAATCTTACACTTTGTCTAGTAACTTACTACCAGTAATATCGAATTTTCTTTGGGATTCGTATTGATATCTGTTTATTCTTTATAAGTATGGATATTTTTACAGTCATCAGAGGCCTGGATAGGTTCACTTATTGTTATAATGCCATGGATAAAAAAGTTTGCACAGCTGACTCTTTTGAATTCCATAAAATATCAGCGAATTCATGTGGGTTAAGTCTGGTTCTTAATGGCTTTCTCCCTCCCGTATTTGGATGTTGTCTGAATTTACTTTGCCCTTGTGACAAGTATAATTTCACTTGCAGGCTGATTAATGGAACCTGGTTACAGTATCCTGCAGTACGAGAGTTTCACATCACAACTTCAAAAACCTGTTCGTCGCTGCGGACGACTGCAGTGAAGTATCAACCGCCTACAATGTGAAAGGGAATAAGCACCATCATAAGTGAACAAGCTTATTTCGTAGACTTCTTGGACCGACACCCGTATCCCGTCGTTAATCTCGTTTTAATGCGGAATGCTCCGGCGGCTGTCGGAAATCGACTACAAAAGGGACATACTTCCGACAATTACGACCAGAAGGATATTCAACTCTACGTTGCTGGCGAAGGACTCGTGCTGCGAATGATTTTATTCATCGCGAACGTATTCGTGGGGCTTAGGATGCAGAGAACAAGTATGAGGCCAAAATAGAACGTTGGACCCTACCCAGGCAATTTTCCCCTTGTTTTAACCATTTGGGATTGGCCATTTCATTTGGCTATAGGTGGTTGTCTGGAACTGTGTAATGGACGAAAAGTTGTTCGAAATGCTAGAATGTGCAGTGGGTATCACCTCAGTCATGTATCTCATATATAAAGTATCAGTAAAGAATCAGTATCCTATATATAAATTATCATAACTAACAGAATCGAAATATATCTGTGCGTGTACACACTAGGAATCTATTTAAAGTGTACCTAGATTAATCACTTAGATTAGTTTTTTTATGTTAATCAGTTGTATCAAGTGCACACATATATTGATCATAATCATATGAATCCATATACATATATATAAATAAATCATGTAGCCTATAATCAATCTGTTACCTTTCATCTTACCAATAACTGCAGTTATATATGAGTTAGTATATGGATTAATGAACCAGTTATATATGAGTTAGTATATGGATTAATGAACCAGTTATATAAAAGTCAGCATAAAAAATTAATCATTTTTATCACTTCCTATATGAATTTTTATCAGTTAAAATATGATTTTTATCACGTTAATCTTTATTCTATGCAATTATCAGAGTACATTAGTATTTTCTGTAGCATATGTATCTTAATGAAAAACTGTATCAGTATATATCTAGTGATCACTATTATTTACGAATATCATCATATGCATATTGTGTCTTATATCTTATTACTTGAATCTGTATTTGTGTACACCATGAATTTTTTTTTACTTAAAAGTATTTTTTATATATCTATATATATATTCACATAATGTCTGTATCACACTCCTATAAGTCAAATGCAAGTCAAGCTTGAGTAATATTCAGTGGTTGGTTTTGTAGCTGACCGAGCTTTTATGTAAGTGATTACATAATAAAAATATGGAATGTTATTCCATATATATAAAAAACTAAAACTGAATGGGTCAACCAGATTGCTTGCAGGAATGTGATCAGACCAGAGACAATAAAATATTCTAAGATGACTTATACAATAAAGTAGGCTAAGATGACATGCCGTCACCTGTAGTCATTCATTTGTTTTGAAAACATTAGTCCAAGCTTCCTGCTTGAGACAACTACCGCGACCTATAATTCAAATGGCCTACGTGATTTTTAATGTGTCATCTGTATGTATGTTCATATGTTCGAGCTACTGTCTGCTTCCTTTATGATTTGCAACAGAGATGGTAGTCAGAATAGAGTTAGCCATCATCATTGGCAGACTTGTACATCTTTACCTAAGCTTCATCATGTAGAGTAGAATTAGCCATCATCATTGGCAGAAGCGATCAAGCCATCGTCATTAGAAGACCTGTACAATCCTATCTGATCTTCATCATGTAATCTCAGAGAATAGAACTATTTTTTGTACTTCGTGTTTTCTACTAGAACCTCACATCAGAAAGAAGATATCATCATGAGTTTAACACATCGTCGTCATAACGAAAGAAGATACTTACTTCGTTAGTTATCATGAAACCCCAAGACACTCCAATGAGTATGGAAGTGCATAACCAACCGACCTAGCGTAAGATTATCGCAAGTCTAACATTACCTCATAGGGCGCCTTATTATACAAGGCAACTGCCCTAATACACTCAGGTTACAAAGTATAGTATCAGCTACCTTAATTTTTTGGACAATACACACACACACATATATTATATAATATATATATATATATATATATATATATATATATATATATATATATATATATACTATATAATATATATATATATATATATATATATATCTATATATATATATATATATATATATATTATATATATAATATATATATATATATATATATATATATATATAGTCAGGATTAGTCGTTTTGTTTGAACGATCCTGGTTGGGTAGTAACCCTGTTTCTCCTGCTTTTCGGTATTTTCGTCTAAATGACGAGTTTACTTTTGTCACACTGTGAGTGACTGTGTCAGTCAGGTTCTGGGTGGCAGACAGACAGGTTCTTGGCAATACTCAGTCAAGAAGGCAGTAGCTGTATACCAGTATGGTTACTTGATTTGAGCAGCAGGTATGGGTCACCTGTTGTCTTTGGCAGTTGAAAGCAGTTGCAGCATGGTTACTGGATTTGGACAGCGGGTGTTGGTTACCTGTTGTTGTCTTCGGCAGATGCAGGATGTAGTCATCTGTGGAGCAGAGTGTTTCCTGGGAGACCGCCAACCGGTTGTCTTTTCGATTTCGCCGCAGTCATGTTTATTTTTGAATATGTTCCTGTCAGCAGTCATGGCTGTTGTGGTGACTTGATAGTGATTGTCTGGTGATGTACTACATCCTCTTTGACAGTAGAGACTGTCTTGACGTCTCTGTAGAGATGGTTATTTTTGTGTGTGGCGCTGCCTGAAGTTCTGGTATTACCTTTGAGGTATTGTTGTTAATGTTATTTATACTGTGTATGTAATTAAATGTCTTATTATTGGTGCTGTGTGGATTTAATAATTCTTTATGCTGCCTTGGTGATTTATCACTGTTATTATTATGCTGCCTATTTTTGGCGGTTTACTGATTTAATCAATTGAACATTTTATTGTGCATGATATTTGTTTATTTAGGGTGGAGCAAGTATATGACTCAGAAATTGATTTTGCTATTTAAATGTATATTTTGAATTGGATGTTCATTGATTTTTCACTGCTGCTGTTAAGCATTTACTTTTGTTTATGAATGTTTGTTGTTCTGTCTGAGAATATGAATTATCTAATGATTCATTTATTTGACTTTAAATGTTAATGATCATTTAATGTAGTTTCGTCGCCTAGAACATGTACTCATTTGTAAATATGTACATATACATGTAATAAATTAGATTTAAGGCTTTTCTGATTTTTTTTTCACACCCTCTTCTGTGGTATGTCTGTTCCTCCGGCCATTCCAGTCCCATATTTTAATTTTTATTGAAAGAACCTGATGAACCATCAACGGTTCATAACAATATATATATATATATATATATATATATATATATATATATATATATATATATAACAATATATATATATATATATTATAATATATATATATATATATATATATATATATATATATATATATATATATATATATATATATATATATATATATATATATATATATATATATAACAGAAAGATCTTTAAACAAATGCTAACCTGATAACATTAGATAAGCCAAACTCCACTAACTCACGTATTATTTGCATAAAATGACAATCTTTATAATGATGATAATTATAATCTGTTGACATGATTGGTAGGTCTGTTCGGATCTAAACATAATGAAATATTTCATAATGATTACGACAAAATACCTAAACATCTGCATAAAACAAGGTTTTTCCATGCAGTTTTATTTTTCACTTGTGATGATAGATAACAATTTTCATATTATAAAAAAAAAAAAAAAAAAAGATCCGAACAATATATTTCGTAAAGTGATGCAATATATTATAGCGTAATTGTACATGTAAGATGTAGTATTTTATATTCGGTTTGTGTTTTAATGCCAATGAAAATATAGGAACTCAAACCACTGATAAAATTGAGTGTGGTACCACATTTCGTCGATGACGTTTTTAGGGTGGGGCAACAATTGACGTAACCCTGGACTGAACAGCCACAGGGACGTAGATGACTTATAAAAATGTTTGTTTTTGGCCAATCTATGTGGTAACCTAGATTTATAAGCAAATTGTTCTATAATCAGGTCAACAGAGGTCAAAAGGTCACACATTGTAGGGAATACCTATACCTGACATATTGTGTGTAGCTATATAGCCATAGTAGTATTGAACTAGGATATTATTCAGCTAGTAGCCTATGCTTCAGAGACATTCGTTTGCACATTTGACCAACTAATGTTCAATTGTTTTCGAAACTAAGGAATCTGTGACAAATGGAAAGAGGGCATGTTTTAAAAAAAAAACGAGGTAAATTTCCAGTTCTGTGGTGGTTACAAATTAATTATTATAGGCAAACATAAGTATGCTACAAGAAATGAACAACTGCCATCAAGTTGATGCTTTATCAGTCTATTCCTAACAATCATTTATATGATTAACTTCATAATACGTAAATAAGGTGCTTAAAGAGGTCACCAAACGTAAAAAATTCAATGTTTCATCATTTGTCACTCTGTAAACTCACCAATCTTACATATCTGAAGGTTGAATTAGAATGAAAGATTGGTGAATTTGTGTCGCTGATTAATTTCTTCTTCAAGTCATTCTGTTTCTGCACTGTAGCTCCATCTATCAATACTGGGAAAAACAAAGTGGGTGAGGGCAATTTGGCTGCTTAAGTAAACTGCACACGGACAATAGTAATGCATCGATATAAATGTCTGAAAGTAACATCTGTTCAAAACTTTTTGCCAATATTGGTTGGCTTGCTGCTTCATAAAACAATATTTAAATGCTGATTGCAATAGATAATGCACTATTTACCTTATCAATAAATGAACTTACTGTGATTATGGAAGTGGAAGTAGACCTACCCGAAACATGTGTGTTAGTGATTTGAAAATGGTACAATTTGTTAATACATGTCACACAGTAAAATATTTTGAGGTCTACGTTATTACAGTTCTTGTTACAATGGAGAGTAGATGATAGTTCCCTTCATGCTTACTCCAGATCATCTTTACAGCCAAATATTGCCGAATGCAAAAAAAAAAAAAAAAAAAAATATCCTTGAAAGCTAGTGAGTGACAGCGACTGTGTTTGCATCATTCACTACAGTAAAGCAAAAACCACATACATTATCCATTTTGCTGACCTTCAAAATCCTGGGAATTGATGCAGTGTCATCTATGAGGTCAGCACGTCAGTGGAATATCCTTTATGAGCAAATTCCTGATGAGATAGTGGAAAATCACAAGTATTTTTAGTCTCAAACCTTCCAGTAACCTTACTGATGAAAGTCAGAGTATGCAACATAGTCGTAATAGTTCACCAGACTTGAGACTATCTAAAATCAACTGCATCTTGTGTTGAGGCTATGGGCAAAAGAAAGCTTACTCAAAAACTCTTGGAAGGGCAAAGGTCTGTCATACTTTGTTTATGGTTGTGGGGACACATTTCTCGTTATATCAGAGCTCAGCGGTGATGACGAACTCTCCAGGAGTATTCAGAGATATTATCTTATTGCTTCTGGGGCACGATACAGTAAACAACGATGCATGAAGTATTGTGACAGATAAACCCTATAAAGTACTGGTGAAGAAGCTAAATAAGAAGCAAAAGACTGCGAAAAAGCACATGAATTTAGTTTCTCAAATGTATATGAGGTTATTGACCAGTAGCTTGTCATTGGTAAAGAAATAATGAAAATGGCTGAATTTAGAAACCTATCCATAGAAGATTTATCAAAGACACATTTTGCAATTCTTAATTACAGAACAGGAATGTTAGAAATAGGGTACAAGTATTATGAAGTGAATTCAGAAAAAGACAGAGTATAGTTTCCTGTGATAGAAAGGGTGAGAAGTGGCAGCCTGCCTTGATATTCAGCAATGACTACGATCGTGTTACTGTTGGCATTGTAGCTATTACATTTACTAATTTATTTGGTGAAGATGACCAATAGAATCTACACACATACACACACACATTCCACATATATATATATATATATATTATATATATATATATATATATATATATATATATATGTGTGTGTGTGTGTGTGTGTGTGTGTGTGTGTGTGTGTGTGTGTAGATTCTAGTGGTCATTTTCACCAGATACATATGTAATTGTCAAAACCATAATGCCCTCTTAATTTTTCAAATTCTATTCTCTTTTTTCGATACGTTTGTCACTACAAAGCCTCGAGTTCCAACTTCAAAGAAATATGAAGAAATCGTGATGTCCGGTAGCAGGAAACGAACCCGCGATACCATAATCACGATGAAGTCACCTGACCATGAGAAGGATAAAATGTCCAGTAGATTCTACATATATATTTCAGCTAAAGAGCAATAAAAACGATTACCCACTTGACTCTTATAAATATATATCTGAAAACGATAGGGATATGTATATACGAGAGGAAGTAGACTGTATGTAATGAACAATAGTAGTGAAAACTACCAATAATTTAAAGTTGTTTAATTTACATTATCTGGTAAAAGTTTCAATTGGTTTATCACAACAACAACAACAGCAGCAATAATAATAATATTGGGTACTAGAATCCGATATAGAACTATAATTTGGGTGTAAAAACTAAAACAAATTGACCCAATTCGCGCGTAATGAGACTTAAAAGCCATTAACTGGAAAAGAAAACTTTTACATAACTCAATGCAGTCATATGAACGAGGAAACAAGGAAATAAATAATTTATTTTTTTTTCTTCAGTTACCATGAGATTTAAATAAAAATATTGTGTCATCGGTTTATTTTAAAAAATCATAATAATAGTACCAGTCATAATGAAGAGAATAGGTAGTAAAATTGTAAATCTTTCCCTTAATCCTGAGAAAAGTTGCAACGAAGTTTCTTTCGTTCAGTAACAATTTTCAAGTATCTAACCATTATTTTGTTATTATTAGATATGCATCTCTAATTTACTCTTCCAGAAATATTTTTGCACTCTCATAGACGTATGATGATGTTCTATTATTTTTTCAATTATTTACCACCTTTTTTATTTTATTTTAGGTATAGTGAAACGTACTTCGTTTGCATAACAGTGAACGACAGTGTGTGTGAGATTATTGTCAATCTTATGCAATTTCGTAACAATTGCATTCTTTTTTTATATTAGTTACCATAATGCATTATAATCAGTAAAGTTTATAGTCGACTAATTGAGCCCAATTCAAGATCTAGTCTAAAATTATTATTTTCTTTTTGAAGTAGAGTGCAACATACTGTGCATTAATAAGTTACGTTAAGAAATAAACAAATTATTCTTGGAACTTCTGAGACGGTGCACAGTAATCACTGACGAACTAATGAGTCAATAAATTGCTGAAATCCATAGAAAGGGGAAAGGAAAGGGAGTCTTTGGTTTTGTTTGATGATTCGCTCCTTAGAAAGAAAAATCGCCTCGGAATTCTTTTCGACGAACAGAAGAGAGAATGAAACTAAAAGTATAAGAAACGCAAAGAATCGAAAAATCGACGGGAATTGTTCCTAAAGATACCGTAAATTACGACCCAAAATGTTAAAAAAAATTTATTTGATATCTCGTAGGCGAAAAGAATAAAAGTATCTGTAATGAACAACGCCTATTTTGGAAAAAAGCCAATGGAATGCTCAGAGTGACTGAAGCTTCCAAAAAGCTAAGTTCCGGAGCAGCCAATACAGACAGGAAAATTCCAGTCGTGCATGTTCGAGCTCTTTTGAACTAATATGAAAAAATGTGCGCTAGCTGGTTACTTTTGGCAAATTTTGGTACCTGAAAGGCCAAAAGCGCAGCCGACTGAGACTTCCTGAACAACAATCTAGAATATATTACAGAGGTAAAATTACAATAGGCCGTTTGGTTTATTATTATTAATTTTAAGCATAAAAAATTCTTGTAGAAAAAAAGCTAAAAACCCAAGGACCTACTGAATAAACTTCTACCAAGCTGAGTGTGTCAGTGAACAAAAGAAAAATAGGTAGAGAACAATAAAAAAATGATGTCATTGAATATACCTGCATAAACAAAGCAAAAACAGTAAAAATTAAACGTATGCAGTTGATATGAAAGCAATGTGGAAAAAGTGATGACGGTATTGCGACCTGATTTGAAATCTTGATTATTATTATTATTATTATTATTATTATTATTATTATTATTATTATTATTATTATTATTATTTATTTTTTTTTGCTCTATCACAGTCCTCCAATTCGACTGGGTGGTATTTATAGTGTGGGGTTCCGGGTTGCATCCTGCCTCCTTAGGAGTCCATCACTTTTCTTACTATGTGTGCCGTTTCTAGGATCACACTCTTCTGCATGAGTCCTGGAGCTACTTCAGCCTCTAGTTTTTCTAGATTCCTTTTCAGGGATCTTGGAATCGTGCCTAGTGCTCCTATGATTATGGGTACGATTTCCACTGGCATATCCTATATCCTTCTTATTTCTATTTTCAGATCTTGATACTTATCCATTTTTTCCCTCTCTTTCTCTTCAACTCTGGTGTCCCATGGTATTGTGACATCAATGAGTGATACTTTCTTCTTGACTTTGTCAATCAACGTCACGTCTAGTCTGTTTGCACGTATCACCCTATCCGTTCTGATACCATAGTCCCAGAGGATCTTTGCGTGATCGTTTTCTATCACTCCTTCAGGTTGGTATTCGTACCACTTATTACTGCAAGGTAGCTGATGTTTCTTGCATAGGCTCCAGTGGAGGGCTTTTGCCACTGAATCATGCCTCTTTTTGTACTGGTTCTGTGCAAGTGCCGGACATTCGCTTGCTATGTGGTTTATGGTTTCATTTTTCGTATTGCACTTCTTACATATGGGAGAGATGTTATTTCCGTCTATCGTTCTTTGCACATATCTGGTTCTTAGGGCCTGATCTTGTGCTGCTGTTATCATTCCTTCAGTTTCCTTTTTTAGCTCTCCCCTCTGTAGCCATTGCCAATTTTCATCGCTGGCTAGTTCTTTAGTCTGTCTCATGTGTTGTCCGTGCATTGGTTTGTTGTGCCAGTCCTCTGTTCTGTCTGTCTTTCTCCTGTCTCTGTATATTTCTGGGTCTTCATCCACTTTTATTAGTCCTTCTTCCCATGCACTCTTTAGCCACTCGTCTTCACTGGTTTTCAGATATTGCCCCAGTGCTCTGTTTTCGATGTTGACGCAGTCCTGTATACTTAGTAGTCCTCTCCCTCCTTCCTTTCGTGTTATGTATAGTCTGTCCGTATTTGCTCTTGGGTGTAGTGCTTTGTGTATTGTCATATGTTTCCTGGTTTTCTGATCTATGCTGCGGAGTTCTGCCTTCGTCCATTCCACTATTCCTGCGCTGTATCTGATTACTGGACTGCCCATGTGTTTATGGCTTTTATCATATTTCCGGCGTTGAGTTTGACTTGAGTATCGCCTTGAGTCTTTGCATATATTCTTTCCTGATCGTGTCCTTCATCTCTTGGTGTTTTATATCCCCTCCTTCCATTATTCCCAGGTATTTGTATCCTGTCTCATCTATGTGTTTGATGTTGCTCCCATCTGGTAGCTTTATCCCTTCAGTTCTCGTTACTTTGCCTTTTTGTATGTTGACTAAGGCGCATTTTTCTATTCCAAACTCCATCCTGATGTCCCCAGATACAATCCTTACAGTCTGGATTAGGGTATCTATTTCCTTGATGCTCTTACCATACAGCTTGATGTCGTCCATGAACATCAGATGGTTGATTCTGTTGCCTCTTTTCTTGAGTTGGTACCCGGCATCCATCTTCTGTAGTACTTTTGTCATGGGGATCATGGCTACTACGAAGAGTAGTGGGGACAGTGAGTCGCCCTGGAAGATCCCTCTCCTGATATTAACCTCTGCTAGTCTTATTCCAGAGCTTGTAAGTATTGTATTCCAGTTGTGTATTGTATTTTTGAGGAAGCTGATGGTGTTTTCCTCTGCCCCATATATTTTCAGGCATTCTATTAGCCATGTGTGTGGTATCATGTCGAAGGCTTTCTTATAGTCTATCCATGCCATGCTTAGGTTGGTTTTCCTTCTCCTACTGTTCTTCATTACCATTTTGTCTATCAGGAGCTGGTCTTTTGTGCCCCTACACTTCCTTCTGCAGCCTTTCTGTTGGTGGGGGTAGGTGTTGTCTCCTCTAGGTAGTTGTATAGCCTTTCACTGATGATACCTGTTCGTAACTTCCACATTATTGGTAGGCATGTGATAGGCCTGTAGTTACTGGCTATATTTCCCTTACTCTTGTCTTTTTGTACTAAGGATGTTCTTCCTGTGGTCATCCATTTGGGTGCTTGGTGATTTGAGATACAATGCTGGAGTTGTTCTGCTATTCGTGGGTGTAGGGCCTTGAAGTTTTTTGAGCCAGTATCCATGGACTTCATCGGGACCTGGGGTTTTCCAGTTTGGCATTTTCTTTAGTTGGTGTCTGACTGTGTCTGTCGTGATCTCTGTGAATCTTTGTTTTATTCTCCCTGTTTCTTCTTCCTTGACTTCCAGGAGCCATGTTGCATGTTTGTTGTGTGATACTGGATTGCTCCATATGTTTTCCCAGAGTCTCTTACTTGGTTCGGCTTCAGGAATTTCTGGGTGGTTGTCTTAGTTGGCTGTATAGTCTTTTCTGGTTGGTTCCGAATAGTTTGTTCTGTTGGTATCCCTTATTCCTGTTCATGTACCGTTGGATCTTATGTGCTTTGGCCTTAAGCCTCTGTTTTACGTCTTCTATTGTGTTGTTTAATCCCCTCTCTTGTACTTTGTATTTCTCGTTGAGTTCCTCCCTTGTTTTCTTTCTTCTTAGCCTTTTTTCTGCCATCTCTTTCAGTTTACTCAAGTCAGATCTCATCACCATGATTTGCTTTTCCAGGCGCCTTTTCCAAGGAGGTTGCTGTTTTGGTTTCTGTTGTTGGTTGTGCTGGTGGTGTTGGTGTTCGAATCCCCATCAGTTCTGCTACTAATCTTGCTCCTGCATATGTCAAGTTATTTGTTTCTGTGATACTGGTGGTGTGTATTATGCCCATTATTTCATTGACCTCACTTGTTTTCTCCCTTAATTTCTTGGTGTTGTAGGCTTTCATGGAGGGGATCTTTGTTCTCTCTGTATCTGGCTCCATCCATTGTTTAATCTTTTCTACCCATTCCGTCCTCTCTGTTACTTCGTCGGTGTTTCTTCGTGAGTCGTTGTTTGATACCTCATCTTCCCTGTCGTCTTCTGTGGCATCGTCTCTCAGTTCGTCTTCGTGTAATTCGTTGTCGTGTGACATTTCCCTTTCCAGTTCTTCTCTTTCTGTTATGTTCCTTACTTGGTCTGCCAGCCTCTGCTCTGTTTGGGGGTTGATATTCCTCTCATTCCAGATGTTGACCAATCTTCTTCTATATCCTCTCTCTGTCGGGTTGCTTCTGATGTAGCATCTCCATATTTCCTTATTTTCTCTCGTGTCCATTTCTTCCTTTTTGCCTCTGTAGCTCCAATCTCAGGCTGTTGATTACTGTCGTTGTGGCGATCAGTTGCTGGATGACGACCTCCAAGTACCTGACCGTCTTCCCCTTCAATTGGGTTGAATACCTGGTTGCCGGACGAAGCTCCTCTGTTGCCAGAGGTTCCATTTACGTCGTTGTCGTTTATTCCTTCATTTCTTTCCATCATTGCTAAGTTTTGCTATTTAACCCATAGCTGGACCCTACCCCATCAGGGATAGGTACTCATTTACAGCTGAGTAGACTGAGGAAAGTATGGTAAGATCCTTTCCCAAAGAATCAACGCCGAGGAGAGCGGTCACCCATCCAACGACTGACCAGCCCCAATGTTGCTTAACTTGACTTAAGTCTATTGACGACCTAACCCACTCCTCCACGGCGCCACACATTATTATTATTATTATTATTATTATTATTATTATTATTATTATTATTATTATTATTATTATTATTATTATTATTATTTAAAGCACCCGTTTAACATCAATATTTATCTGTCTTTCACCTTATGATTACACTGCCTAACATACTTCTGTTACGAAATAAGCTGCATATGAGGGTGTATTTAGGAGAGAGAGAGAGAGAGAGAGAGAGAATGCTATCACAAAAATCCCCATTAAGGGAAAGTCCCGGCAACTCCCTTTTATAATTCCCGTCACGGAGTTGCTAAGCTTTATTAAACTGCAAACTTTCCCGAACTGTATTTAACTTTTTTTGTTTCTTTCTGTCCGCTGTCACACTGCTTCCACCAGCCAGGATCCTAAGTCTTCTAATCCCTCCTCCTCTTCCCTCCTACTTTCATCCTGGTCTCCCTCTTCCTCTCCTCCTCCATTTCTTATACCATATTCACTTAAGAGAGAGAGAGAGAGAGCGAGAAGAGAGAGAGAGAGAGAGAGAGAGAGAGAGAGAGAGAGAGAGAGAGAGAGAGAGAGAGAGCTGAACATTCTCCCAGTGACTAAATTGGAAAGTGATGAACAATTGCCTCATTCCCCTAATCATTTCCATATTTACGAAAACAAATACAGTTGTTCGCGAATCATTGCGGATGCTTCAGTTTCGAAATTTATACATACTTTTATTATCAAATAAAAGATGTACACAATGTTGTTCCGGAACTTTTTTGGTCTGTAATCTGATCGTAATTAAAAATGGTGGCAATGCTATTATGTTCCATGGAAAAGTTGAAATCATTCTCTCAGCTCGTTGAAAATCAGCTGTATTGATTTCTTGGCAAGAAACACTTTAGTATTTATGATCTCAAGTGATGTATTTTTTGTTAAGTAAGTAAAATGGGTTCTTTAGGTCTAATTATTTTCTTATTTTGTTCTCCTTTCTCCTTGTCATATGTGGTCATAGTATTCAGTGGAAATTTACTTATTTGCAACAAATGAGAAAACATAAAAAGATAAAAATATCATGTCTCAAGGTAAGTTTTTCAGTAACGGTAAGTGTGTAGTTATCTTTACTAGCACACCAGGTTGATATTATACAAGATGCGGATTACAAAGAAAGCTCAGAAATGTTTGATATTCGAGTCATACAGTATAGGAAACTAATATAGAGAAATATCGGGTCATGGAGGAAGGAAAAACGAAATCTAG
>NC_061092.1:58224863-58229714 GCF_015104395.2 Macrobrachium nipponense
ATCGCAGGTATACACAAAGGCCACCATCATCGGACAATGCTTGAATGGAAGAGGTGAATGCCCAGAGACCCGTAAGCTGTCGGTAATCCACGCAGGCCTTTACTCACTGTACCAACTACCTGGATGACTACACATCTGGAATTCGACAGAATTCAGCAACTTCTCACAAACAACGGATTTGAAGACAACATGATGCGATCAGAAATATCCAAGTTTTTGATAGATACTACAAGCAAGACAACACTACAGGCATGCATGAGGAGAAGACAGATAACAATATTGTACAAAACTAACTTTAACACCTGCAGTAAGATCATTAAAAAGAACGTAAGGCACGACCCGTTACACACTGACATAACATATCTGCTTGCATCACTTGTAATGAAAAACAGTGCATGCGCCCTCACATCCATGGAGATGACCACCAATGTAGTTTATGAATTCACTTGCCCCGAGGAGGAACGCAGTCCTTCCAAAGAAATCTACATTGGGCGAACATATACAGCACTCGGACAAAGATTACTTGCCCACAGAAACACCGGAGCCATCTTACAACATTACACCGACAAACATAACAAGAAACCATCATTATAAGACTTGATAAACAACATTAAAATAAAATACATAAGCAGTTCATATAGGGACATAATAATAACAGAAGCAGTTTTTATTGCCACAAGGAATCCAAGCTTAAACACCCAAACCGAACCCGAAATTAATAAATCTATTCGAGATATAAGATGTGGAAACCGACCGATCAGTGCTATTTGCGATGAGAAGAAAGGAAATCCAAGGTCAAGGTCAACGACGCCCAATGAAGCCCCAACTGGGCACAACACAAGAAGAAATTTATAAATCTATTCGGGATATAAGATGTAGAAATAGGACGCAGAATTAATATTGTAACATACTCTCAACATGTAATAACATATTATGTAAATATTATGTAAATAACCCATCACCCCATTAGAATTTGTAAACCTTTTGGCAACCCCCAACTCCCCCATTAATCCAATCCTACCGTTATAACTAGAGCAGAAGACGCCTGTATATTTTAATTCTTGCTTGGAAAAACCCGAGATAAGCGAAACGGACTGTAGTAATAAATGGAGAACACATCACGAATCTGTACACTTATCCAGAACTTAGAAGAATTATTAAAAGCAGAAGTAAGAAATTGTAATAAAAAGACTGCATCCATAAAGTCAACGGCAAAAAGGCGGTTACCTACAAAAAAAACTGGGAAAGAGAGAAACTCTGCCTAAAGCACACACACAAAATAAATAAATATATATATATATATATATATATATACATATATATAATATATAGATATATTATATTTATATATATATATTATATATATATTATATATATATATATATATATATATATTTGTGTGTCAGTATGTATGTATTCATAGGTAAAATATTAATTATTTCAAGGAAAACTTACACCGCTTTCGTAAAATGTAATTTCTAAAACTTGTCAAATCGGTGTTTGGTCATTGTTGAAAATATCACCAATCACTGAGGGCTATTATGTATTCAGTGATATGCTAATTAGCAAATATTGTTTTGACGCGTCTACTAAAATTAAAGGATGTTATCCTACCGTTCTATCCTATGCTACTGGTGTTGAATAATTAGAAGGAATAAATCAATGGTAGATATTTTTAGTCTGCTATCTTCTTTCTGTATTTTATAATAGACAATCTCAATTGCGCACAAGAAACTTTCACGCATTTGTTTTTATTTGTTCATTAGTATTTTTTCCGGGTTGATTTGAAAGAAAACATTCAACTATAATACTAAAGTATTATATAGCTGGTTTTCGCTGACTCAAACAGAATGAGAGGAAATGGAAAAAAAAGATAAAAAAAAGGGCTGCTTATATCCGACAGCAGAGAAGTGCTTCAACCTCTGCTAACAGATCTTTGGTACTTGTCTTATTTGCATTTATGATGTTATATTACTTACATATTATACATAATATAGATGGCTGTTATCATAATGTCTTAAAAAAATAAGCTGGTTCATTCGTAGTGGAAAAAAGGTGCCATCACAATTATCCTGATCCTTGTCGTAATCAAAGGCTTAATTGGATCAGACTTTGACTTCATTTGCATAACTTACAGGCATATGAAGTTAAATTTCAATAGTTATTTCTTATCTTGAAGGATTTTCCTGATATGATAGCACATCTCAGAATTTTACTGCATAATTTTTTTTTTTATTACGAAGCTTTTTCTAAGACCTTGAAGGAAAAAAATAAATGCGACGTTTCCGCGCCTTTATCCCGAAAATTGAAAGTAAGAATAATGACATCTAAGGGAAGCTCAGTAACAAGGAAATTAAACTTAGGTAATAATTCGGATCAAACACTCAACAACAATTTACTGAAATCTTTCTTTTCTGTTATTTTCGAGTATATTATATGTAGTACTTTCCATCAAGACTTCTGGATCTCTTTCCTCAATTTCCTGTTTTTTCTTCAGCTTTTTGAGTTATTTTAATTTTGTCTATATGTACACAAAATCCCAATTTCTTCTAACGATTCCGTATATATAGAAGCGTCCAAGTAACTTATTTACTTTGTTGTTGCTTCCTGAACCTCTACGATTTTGAGTGGCTAACCTATAGTTTATTCCACTTCTAAATTATCTTTGTGTGTATATTTCTTCCCCAGACATGTAATCGTTCTTGATACCTGTCTAACATAACTTTCTGTGTTTGTTCAAGGTTCATATGCAATGGTTTATGTATCACCCAGAAGCTACACATTCTGTTTTTCATATCTGGCGTTTAATTAAGCTGAATCAGCTGATTTAGTCATATACGTAATAGCAGCCTTGGCTCATATCCGATTAAAGCGTTCATGAATGTTTCTTGGATGCCAGCAGGATATTAGCATTTAATGACGATTGGACCAAAGGCAAATTAACATCTCAATGTGGATCTTGCCCAACTGTATGCCTTAGGCTTAGAACGTCTAAACTCTCCTGTTATTCCTCTCTACTGATCTATTACTTTGAACGCATCACAAATCTCTAATTCATGGTCAAAATTTACTAGTTTTGGGATAGAATATCTACTAAATACCTTATCAAAAAAGGAGATCCACACACCTCGTATAACCTTTACCTGTGATAACTACCATTTTGAGCAATATATCTCGGCAACGCATCTACAACCTTATCTACTTTGCTGGAACATACTGTATCATAATCGTGTGCAGTCATAAACAATTGTGCTACGTCCAGAAAAATTTAGATTCTTCAGCATCTCTATGACAACCGAGTGATTAGTGAAAACAATTATCTTGTATCCAAATATATATTCATCATGCCTTGGAGCGCCAATAGCCGCTAAGGATTCCTTGTCGGTTACTGAGGAGTCAATTTCTGTGAGCTTCAGTTTTCTACATCTGCAATGTTTGTACATGCTTGACCCTGATACTTGCTGCACATTGAGGTGCAGTGTAATCCACCTTTCCTGCATCCACAACCGTGTCCACCATGACCTTTGCACCAGTATGCCACAAGTTTGAGTTGACATTCTGGTGCCTCTGGTTTATCTGTTCCAACTGGGACCATCATGTCGTCTTGATGTCGCCAACCACATTCTTTGAGATTTAACAGGTTCCCTTTCCACTTTTAAACTGTCAGATACATTCTAAATGAGTGCTGTCTTGCTGCTGCACTGGTTAGGGGTGGTGATTCTGATTTCAATGATGACATCAGGGAGGATCTGCTGATGGAGCTGCTGTGGCATGTGAAGCGGTATATGTCTAGGGTACCAACTATCTGGGCAACAAAGAGTTTTAGAAGGAACTGCTCTCCAGCCGTTTAAATATTGTCATTAGAGCTTTGAGACTTTTTGAACACATCAAGCATATCAAGACTTTCCTGTTGAGCAAGTAAGAATGCTTTCTTCTTTCCCTGACCAAAGAAACAGATGTTGTGTTGCAAACACTACTGACATACATTGTCATCAGATGAATCTTCTTACCACCAATGGCATTCTGTATGAATTGGATATCATATATGATGGGTCGGCTTTGACCACACATGCAGACTCTCATTCCTGGAGTTACTTGTGACCAGCAAATCAGTGTCAGTACCAAGCACACCAAGTGGCTTTGATTCTGATCTTTCAAGTGTAAATCTAGTTGTAGCAATAAAAAGATCACCACCCATATTAGAACTCCTCTTAATAGCACAGGTTATTATGTTAAATAAAAATGTGAGATTAACAACAACAGATTGCCCATGGATCTTGATTGTATTCATACAACTACTTATGGTTATGACTTGATCACTGCACTGCAGCTTTACATCAGAGAACACTGTACCATCTATTGAGGTAGCCGCAGCATCACCTATTTCATGGGGTCAGTCATTGTTAACAGATGTATCTACCACTAGGCCTGTAGATATACCAACTTGTAATGGCTGGTTAGAGCATGCGAAAGGAGAATGGGCATTCAACCTATGTAGAAAGGTTGCTAGGTCTTTGTGGTCTTGGAACTGAAAATTTTGTTGTAAGTCATTGTGTTGTTCAGATGATAGTGTACAGATATTTGTAGAATGTTCAATTACTTCATAGAGAGGAATGCAGTGGGGAAATGCGTGGATCCACTTTGTTACAGTACAGTACTGTCAGTAATTCCACATCCACGAATCATGGCCTCTGAGGATTTAAACATTTGTATGAGATTTTGTTCAATAGTTTGATCTGTGAAGTTTCCATTCGATAGGTGATCTATTTTTCTCACAATAAAGTAACCCCCCCTCAGTAAACTGTTTGTATTCAGTTTCAGACATCATTGATTCTTATTAGCCGTTTGTTG
>NC_061092.1:58230214-58267714 GCF_015104395.2 Macrobrachium nipponense
TACTACACACACCCACGCGCGCACACACACACACACACACACACATATATATATATATATATATATATATATATATATATATATATATATATATATATATATATATATATATATATATATATATATATATATATATATATATATATGGGGATACAATCCACAATCTTCTTTACGTCTTTATTCCATCTTTCTTCAAAATTCTGGACTGAAACAACGGATTTTCTGCAGATGACTGCGACAAATGAGGAAACCCAATCGAGTACTTAAACACAGAGAGAAAACAAGATATCGGATAAGAGCCAGGTAAAATTCAAGAAAAAATCGCAAGAAGACTCTAAGGATTAAATCTATAGGGTATGTATTTAGACCTAACGTTAATCTGCTAATGACCCTCCACGGCCGATCGAGTATTGGAAACAATTGCTTGGGGCAATGAACAATGGTTCGGGGACACATGGGCTGATTTGCAACGAGAAAGGTAAGGCAGAGCTCGTACACGGAAAAAGAGTTCCACCTCACAGCAGGTAGGGATGCAACAGGCAAACCTATAACACGAAACGTTTTATAAACAAATATGTGCGATACACACACAGGGGTTAGAAACACACTGTGAGGTCACCAGTATTTTGATTTCCTTAAGGTAATGAGAAGGAGGGGATATGAACACAACCACATTCAAGGGAACCACAGCTCTTAAATCAAAGTATCTTCTAGAATAAAGAACCACAGCTGTGGGGGAATTGAAGGGGGTAACAATGAACAATCGCTCAGGCACCGGCACAGGAAAATTATCACCGCAACAAATCGGTAGCATTTCACGAAAGAGCCCTTAAAATTCCTCGCAATGGAACGTCATCATCTAGAATTCCGAAAGGAAGAAAAAACTCTGAGCATCCAACTCCAAAAGAAAATATCAACAATTGGTCTTATCAGAAACACCACAACATTGTGAGCACCAAATGACCTGTTTATTCAAAACATCCCCAAACAATGACATTGCTCTGTCTAGTTAGCCTTGTAAATTCCATTAACCTCAAATTAGCACCAAATTCTCATTAACCCTCACCGGGGAATCCACAATAAATCCTCATTGTTACCACATAACTTCATTAATCCTCAAAAATCTTCAAAAAATCTTCACTAATACCACAGAACCACATTAATCCTCATAAATCTTCACTGATACCACAGAACCCCATTAATCCTCAAAATTTCCTCATTGTTACCAGAGAACCACATTAATCTTAAAAAATCCTCATTGTCTCCACACGGGTATCCAATATTGTCCACCTCCATTACATAACCACCAATTGAAAAAGAAACCCACAAAATCACTTTGTAACTTGTTTACTTCTAAGTATTTACATTTAGTTTTACTCCACACTCGAGTACTTTCAGGCCCTGTCTGTGGCCCATTCTCAAGAGATGTTTGGGATGTTAGCCTGGGTCAAGGCCCAGCAGTCTTCTGGAACTTCTCGTTGACCTGTCATTTATGTGATGGCTGTTCTGGTTTTCTTGAGAGTTGCCAATCCCCTCTTGTCGCTCTGATATCCTGAGCTGATGGTCAATGGGATTCACCCTTGTGGTAAGGGTGTGGTCAACATAAGTATGTTGGGCAGGAAACCTAATCTCCAGGTCAGCAGGGTCAATCTTAGCTTCTTTTGATATCAAAGCTCGGCTTATGGGATCTTCTGAGGTAAAACTTTTGTTTCCTTCAATTACTTTAATCTCTCTGATAAGTGCACCTTCTACTACCCTCCTGTGACTAATTTTGTTGCTTTTGTATATAAGCCTACTGTTTTTGAAATCCATCCTATGGTCATTTTCCCAACAATGTCTAGCTATAGCACTCCCCTGAGAGTTAAGCTGTACTGCCCTTCTATGTTCTTGGACTCTAGTCCTTATTCCCCTACCTGATTCCCCCATATATCTGTCTCCACAATTGTTGCAATTGATTATGTATACCCCCGCTACATAATCTGTATTACTGTGTATTTTATATTGGTGTATAACCACCAATATGAAATACACAGCCACAGGCTAAACCCTCAGCCATTTAAACAACGCCAAATAATCCTCAAAGGAATCC
This sequence comes from Macrobrachium nipponense, assembly GCF_015104395.2. Lineage (NCBI taxonomy): Eukaryota > Metazoa > Arthropoda > Malacostraca > Decapoda > Palaemonidae > Macrobrachium > Macrobrachium nipponense. The sequence goes on from NC_061092.1 coordinate 58,232,304, forward strand.
ATTGGTGCTATCGTCACACACACACGCACACACACACACACACACACACACACACACACACACACACATATATATATATATATATATATATATATATATATATATATATATATATATATATATATATATATATATATATATATATATATATAACACCAAAGAAACCACCTCGGCCAGTACCACCCCAAGAGCCATAATGCCACAAAGAACCACAATCACCACCCCATTGGCTCATAAAACCACAGATCACCATCACGGCCATGAATTGTTTTTTTCGTTTAGACAGCGGAAATTTACACATACCCGGACAGAGCTGTCCTTCTTAGGTACCGCCTACAAGGGATAGATTAACCCCTTTGGTAAGTGAGTTGGCAAAAAAACCTCCAGGTCGGCGACTTTGAAAACTCTGGATTAGACACATCTGTCGTTTTCGGTTATTTTTACATGTGACCCCTTCCCACCCATAGCCCCTTTGGTACTAGTGATGTCTTACCCCCACAGGATTCTTTTCCAGATAGTAAGTCATATGTATACCAAGTTTGGTTGAAATTGTTCAATGCACTTCAGAATTATGCTGGAACATGCATACATAAACATACATACATAAGTTTATATATATAAAGGATTTTAAAAAAAGGTAGTTCCATATTTTCTTTAAATACACCCTGTTCGTTAATCTGTAACTCACCAGGTCGTTCCTTATAGGCCCTTTCTTATAAATATATCTCAATGGATCACTTTTATGAAGATTCTTCTGCCAGATACAAATTGAATTAACAGTATTCCTATTCACATATTACCAATATCCCTAATAAGTTTTGGTTTAAAAAAATATACAAGTCCTTTGACAAGTATTAAAAACTCTGCTAATCATGATGTTCTAATGCTGTATAACCACCTTCACAAAAATAAAATAAAGGAACAATTGTCATTAACATATCAAGAAGGAAGAAAATTGTCTTACCATCTCTTCTGAATGCAACATAATCAGAAAAAAAAATTCAACTATCAGGTGACAAGAATTTTTCTGATTTCAATACAGGAAATCGTCTTTTGAAATGAAATGAAAAGTTTTACCTTCCTTTAGCGCATAATGGCTTAAGCGTAACTCCATATAAAGCCAGTATTTCTACATGTATTAGAAATAAAATTTTCAAAGTTAAAAGATGACTATACAGCCCCTAAAAACCCTTCCTTTGTTCCATAGATGACAAATCTTTTAAATTAATACGTATAATTCATTTTTCTTACAGCATAAAGAACATAATCTAATAATGACATCCTCTAATTAATGCAAATGCCATTATGGTCCTGAAAAATCCCCTTCTTAATGAAGGGGATTAAATCCAACACTGATATTTCTTGGTAATGATAACTTTCCCAGTTGCTAAATTTTCTGACAGGTTTTGGACAAAGAAGAGTATTCCAGACTTTTGCATAAATAATATGACTCAAATAATTACAGTAAGAATTAATAATCTCTAACGATAACTAAGAACTTCACGGTATGACTACATCAATGATCAGAGTCAGTGTTACTCTATATTTTGTTATCTAGACACTGATGACTAAATTATTGAATAACTTTCCATCATTTATCTTCCGAAATTGGGTTTGGTGTTTTGGATGATTCATTATGTTTTGGATCGGATCATCTATAGAAGCCATTACATTTTCTCCAGCTTACAACTTCAAAGGAGGAAGAAGCCTGTGTCTGTTTCATTCAATAGCTTTATTTATGCTAGATTTCGTTTTTCCTTCCTCCATGACCCAATATTTCTCTATATTAGTTTCCTATACTGTATGACTCGAATATCAAACATTTCTGAGCTTTCTTTGTAATCCGCATCTTGTATAATTTCAACCTGGTGTGCTAGTAAAGATAACTACACACTTACCGTTACTGAAAAACTTACCTTGAGACATGATATTTTTTTCATTTTTAATGTTTTCCCTCATTGTGTTGCAATAATAAATTCCACTGAATACTATGACCACATATGACAAGGAGAAAGGAGAACAAAATAAGAAAATAATTAGACCTAAAGAACCCATTTTACTTACTTAACAAAAAATACTCAACTTGAGATCATAAATACTAAAGTGTTTCTTGCCAAGAAATCAATACAGCTGATTTTCAACGAGCTGAGAGAATGATTTCAACTTTTCCATGGAACATGATAGCATTGCCACCATTTTTAATTACGATCAGATTACAGACAAAAAAAGTTCCGGAACAACATTGTGTACATCTTTTATTTGATAATAAAAGTATGTATAAATTTCGAAAATGAATCATCCGCAATGATTCGCGAACAACTGTATTTGTTTTCGTAAATATGGAAATGATTAGGGGAATGAGGCAATTGTTCATCACTTTCCAATTTAGTCACTGGGAGAATGTTCAGCTCTCTCTCTCTCTCTCTCTCTCTCTCTCTCTCTCTCTCTTAAGTGAATATGGTATAAGAAATGGAGGAGGAGAGGAAGAGGGAGACCAGGATGAAAGTAGGAGGGAAGAGGAGGAGGGATTAGAAGACTTAGGATCCTGGCTGGTGGAAGCAGTGTGACAGCGGACAGAAAGAAACAAAAAAAGTTAAATACAGTTCGGGAAAGTTTGCAGTTTAATAAAGCTTAGCAACTCCGTGACGGGAATTATAAAAGGGAGTTGCCGGGACTTTCCCTTAATGGGGATTTTTGTGATAGAATTCTCTCTCTCTCTCTCTTCTCTCCTAAATACACCCTCATATGCAGCTTATTTCGTAACAGAAGTATGTTAGGCAGTGTAATCATAAGGTGAAAGACAGATAAATATTGATGTTAAACGGGTGCTTTAAATAATAATAATAATGATAATAATAATAATAATAATGTGTGGCGCCGTGGAGAGTGGGTTAGGTCGTCAATAGACTGAAGCCAAGTTAAGAAACATTGGGGCTGGTCAGTCGTTGGATGGGTGACCGCTCTCCTCGGCGTTGATTCTTTGGGAAAGGCTCTTACCATAATTTCCTCAGTCTACTCAGCTGTAAATGAGTACCTATCCCTGATGGGGTAGGGTCCGGCTATGGGTTAAATAGCAAAACTCAGCAATGATGGAAAGACGTAAATGGAACCTCTGGCAACAGAGGAGCTTCGTCCGGCAACCAGGTATTCAATCCAATTGAAGGGGAAGACGGTCAGGTACTTGGAGGTCGTCATCCAGCAACTGATCGCCACAACGACAGTAATCAACACCCTGAGATTGGAGCTACAGAGGCAAAAAGGAAGAAATGGACAAGAGAAGAAAATAAGGAAATATGGAGATGCTACATCAGAAGCAACCCGACGGAGAGAGGATATAGAAGAAGATTGGTCAACATCTGGAATGAGAGGAATATCACCCCCCAAACAGAGCAGAGGCTGGCAGACCAAGTAAGGAACATAAAGAAAAAGAACTGGGTCTCCCCAACAGAAAGAGAAGAACTGGAAAGGGAAATGTCACACGACAACGAATTACACGAAGACGAAATGAGAGACGATGCCACAGAAGACGACAGGGAGGATGAGGTATCAAACAACGACTCACGAAGAAACACCGACGAAGTAACAGAGAGGACGGAATGGGTAGAAAAGATTAAACAATGGATGGAGCCAGATACAGAGAGAACAAAGATCCCCTCCATAAAAGCCTACAACACCAAGAAATTAAGGGAGAAAACAAGTGAGGTCACAGAAACAAATAACTTGACATATGCAGGAGCAAGATTAGTAGCAGAACTGATGGGGATTCGAACACCAACACCACCAGCACAACCAACCCAACAGAAACCAAAACAGCAACCTCCTTGGAAAAGCCGCCTGGAAAAGCAAATCATGGTGATGAGATCTGACTTGAGTAAACTGAAAGAGATGGCAGAAAAAAGGCTAAGAAGCAAGAAAACAAGGGAGGAACTCAACGAGAAATACAAAGTACAAGAGAGGGGATTAAACAACACAATAGAAGAAGTAAAACAGAGGCTTAAGGCCAAAGCACATAAGATCCAACGGTACATGAACAGGAATAAGGGATACCAACAGAACAAACTATTTGGAACCAACCAGAAAAGACTATACAGCCAACTAAGAGGGGAAGACAACCACCCAGAAATTCCTGAAGCCGAACCAAGTAAGAGACTCTGGGAAAACATATGGAGCAATCCAGTATCACACAACAAACATGCAACATGGCTCCAGGATGTTTCTATATCTTTTAGTCTAATTAATGGTTCTTTGCAGTATGGTGTGGGATTGTGGGATAATGCGTCAGCTATGATATTTGTTTTCCCAGGTAGATACCTTAACTTGGCTCCAAAGACCTGAATGATCATTATGCCAACGAGTTCCTTTGGGACTGTGATTAAAGCCTTTGAAAAACTCGGTAAGTGACTTATGGTCAGTAAGGACTTTAACAGGATAGCCGTAGATTATGAACTTGAAATGTACTAGTGAGTTAATGATACCTAGCCCTTCCTTGCCTATTACTGCATATTTACTTTCGGAGGGCTTTAGTTTACATGAATAAAAAGCTATAGGAAAGAACTGTTTATCATATTGCTGAAGTAGTACCCCTCTTACCCCTTGGTCTGAGGCATCTGTTGCAATGAGAAAAAAAAATCCTTATTTAAAGGGATTTTTAAATTAGGTGAGCTGCATTATTCCGCTTTTTAAGATATCGAACACCTGTTGATGCTTTTCAGACCATAATAAATCTACGCTCTTCTTCGTAAGATCTGTTAAAGGAGCTGTCATGATTGAAGAGTTACATATTTACATACGATTGCAATACCCACTACAGCGCAAAAGTGCTGTATCACCTTTTCATGTTAATAGGTAATGGAAGTTATGAATAGCCGACACCTTACCATGGACTACTTTAATACCTTGACTAGACACATAAAACCTAGATAAACATGTTCGGTTTTTAAAAACTCACATTTAGATATTTTACTCTGAGATTATTTGTCTTTGTCTCTGTAGCACTAGCTCTAGTTTATGTGAATGTACTTCTAAGGTATTAGAAAAGATTACAAGACCAACCAATAGGCATGTTGGGTATCCCCTAAAAGTCTCCAAACACTATATTGTAATTGGGGCGCAACGTAAGCCGGAGGCATACGTAAAAATTGATAATGTTCCCTGAGTGTGCTGAAAACGGTGTATGAGGTACAATCACTTAGGTAATGGTATCTGGTGAAAGCCTTTAAGTAAGTCCAAGCTGGTGAAAAATTTATTCTAACCTAACAGAGATAGGATGTCGTCGGTACATGGCACTGGAAACGATCGGGAATCGTTTCCTTGTTTAAGCAACAGAAATCTACGCAGATACGCCAAATCCGATCTTTTATGGCATGATATTTGAGGGAAAAATTATATGGGCTATTTGATTTCCTAATGACTCCTATTACTTAACATTTTTCAACTTCGTCATTTATCGCTATTTTGAAATTTCATTGGGAGTCTATACGAAGGTACGTATATAGCTTTATGTTTGTCCTTAGACCGTATTTTGTTTTCAATGACATCCGTTTTTCCTCAGAGATCACTCGCTAGTGTAGAAACTTCCTGGTATTCAGATAAAAGATTAAAAAAATTTCTGCTGAATCACCTCTGCTTGAATGACTATGGATATTACTTTAGATAGAGTATAAGAGAGATTCATCTACAACTGGTTGGGCGTGATTAAAAATTAGCAACAATAAAAAAGGCAATATTTATAACTTCCGTATCCACAATATGTATAGTTTTGTGGATCACTAGATTTAACTTGTTGCTGTGAGTCAACCGTGTATAGGGCTTTGTTTGCGGAAATCGTTATATTTCAGAGTGCCGGGAAGGATTAAAATTTCAGATCCCAGCAAAGTCTTTTTACACGCACTAAGACATTCGAGGGTGCATGCGTCTCGAGATTTTGTGTGCAAACTGCGACTGCGGTTATGGGAGAATTCTGTTGGGTCATTTGAACAATGTTACGATTTATGAGACAAATGATTAGTTCTTCTATATAAGTTATTTGATTAACTGTCTCTTTTTGTTCAAAACGGATTTTAATATGTTTGAAGGTTTATAGAATTTTCTTTTGATAAACACGCCTTATTTGGCAGGTAAGGTAATGTTTTTTATAACTATAGAGGTATCTGTAAGTGCTCGCTTATCTGGACTTCTCAATAGGGAAGTTCGAACAACAGACGGTGAATCCATAAATACAGGATATTACGTGGACTAAAGGCATAAAAACAAGATATTCTCATTTTTACAGAGCGTACAGTCGGGCTTAATCCCCCACTACTTATAATAACTTATGTATTAAAATTACGAGAACCTGCTCTGATTACTTGATACGGTCGTGTGGTTCATAGGAAAATTCCTTTTTAATTCAAAAAGGTATTGGCATGAATAAAAAAAAAGCTATGGCATAAATGATCCAACATCGTTTTTCCTCTCCGCTGAAGTCACTTATGTGGAATGTGCTATGCTTTGAACACTCGGCAGATTTAACTGACCCTGACCATCTGACTAGATGACACAGTAACCAATTTTGCTTAAGCACGATTTGTTTGATTTCTGATTATTAGGGCTACTGTTTACCTATTTCTGTTGATAATAATTAGGATTCTTCTCTTTATTACCATCGGCAACGTATTGTGTGTTTTAGCATTATGTTTCTGTTAGTTTATAAAGGAACGAACGTATGAATGACTTGAACTATAAAGAATTGAGCGATTACTATTAAAACAAGTTATCTCTACTGCGTTCAATATTAAATGTTTGTACTTGCTGTTGTTTACTTCATTCTTTACTAAAATTTGAAATATTGAGGGATCCTGGTCAGTGCATTTAGCCTAATGAAAGTTTTTTACAGACATGTTATTCCTTGCAATCCAGCCGTATTTTTAAAGATAAGTTGAGTCATTGAGGTTCGATATTTTACGCATATAACTAAAAAAACTCAAGGCTAAAACTGCGATTGGAACCTTGCACAGGAGTCTTTATTGTCCTGACCCGAAATAGTGTTACCTCTAATTTAGCTAGATTTGTACGGGTGTTCCACTTGTTTTTGTGTGTTTTCTAATCACTATGGTGCCTAACGACCCTATCCATGCATCTGTATAAATACAGACGTCCACTGCGTATACGCATATTCACTGTTTAATATGATTTGTTACGTAAAGGATTAATAATCACCCAAAATGATAAAATTAACACAGTATATGATTATGATATTTCAGTAGAACTTCTGGAAACAGAAACTCAAAGATAAAAACTCGCAGTAGCGAAATCTCAATGATGTAGATAATTTCTGTAAAAAAGTAAGATTAAGAATGTCTCGTAACTTCAGCCACAGGAATAACGAAAATTCGACCTGTAAAGGAAACACTCAGTTACTCCAAATGAATAAAAAAAATTGTACTTAGCTTGATTTTGTGGGAAGTCACGGTGTTCCGATAACGACACGCCCTTGGCCCTCCTTCTCTGTTTAGCGGATGACCTGGTTTGGCTTGAGTTTCCCCTGTGCACGTTGTTTGGATGATTCGAGCCCTTGAAGATCCGATGCTGCAGACGCGTTCGGTTTGTTTCTTGAAGTGCCGGAAACGCTCAATACCGATGTTTTCTTGAATGATTCTAACGAGAGGAGAGCCGAAGCTTGCGTTGCCGTAGGAAAAAGACACGTCGGGTTTGTTTCTTGAAGTTATGCACTGCTGAAATCGCTCACTAAACGATGATACCAAGTTGCTTGAAGAATCTCTTGCTTTCGTCGTCGTTGACTTCTGATATGATACATTATTCGTTATTCTTCGGAAGACGTTGAAGAGTTCTTGTTGTTTTCTGAAGTCGCTCACTAAACGATGATACTAAGTTGCAAGAAGAATCTGTTGCTTTCGTCGACGTTGACTTCTGATGATCAATTATTCATTATTCTTTGGAAGACGTTGAAGAGTTCTTCTTAGACGCTGCCACCAATATTAGGGCTGTTGTCTTGTATAATAAGGCGCCCTATGAGGTAATGTTAGACTTGGGGTTTCATGATAACTAACGAAGTAAGTATCTTCTTTCGTTATGACGACGATGTGTTAAACTCATGATGATATCTTCTTTCTGATGTGAGGTTCTAGTAGAAAACACGAAGTATAAAAAATAGTTCTATTCTCTGAGATTACATGATGAAGATCAGATAGGATTGTACAGGTCTTCTAATGACGATGGCTAATTCTACTCTACATGATGAAGCTTAGGTAAAGATGTACAGGACAAAGAATAAAACAACCTGAATTTTCTAATATCTGGAACCATGCTTTTAATTGTAAAATTGAGCTCCAGAAAGAACAGTTCACAATAATAGATCATGTCAAATATCCTGATCACTTAAATACCCTGGAGTCATTATACATTACGAGACTTGTTCCTTTGTTAAATGGTAATACATCTTCAGCCACTCTATACCTGGCATAGTTAACGTCGTCACCTGCATTTGACGACAGGTCGTCTTCTCTCTTCATGGACGGTTTGTGTTTCATGTTTTATGTGTTATTTATTTGTCTTATTGCTCTTTGCAGACTGATGATGCACAGATGTTTCATGTGCAAAACGTTTCGTTATAATAAAATTGATTTACAACTTGTATCATGGACACCCTCTGAAGACTCGTATATAATTTCTCCACTGAATGACTATATATATATTTTTTTAATATATTATAATATATAGATATATATATATATATATATATATATATATATATATAGATATATACATATATCTTATATATATATATATATATATATATATATGATATATATATATATATCCTATATATATATCCTGCATATCTAAATATATATCTATCTATATATATATATATATATATATATATCTACATTAAATATATATATATATATATATATATCTATTATATATAGATATATATATATATAGAGCTATATAGATATAAATAAATATATTATATTATATATTATATATATATATATATTATACTATATATATATAAGATATATAATATAATCTAATATATATATATATATTATATATATCTATATATAATATATCTATATATATAAATATATATATATATTATATATATTTATATGTATAATTTATATATAGTTATATATATATATATAATATATATATTATATATATATATAATATATATATAGAGAGATATATAAATATATATATATATATATATCATATATATAGATTTATATATAGGAGATATATAATATTATATATATTATAATATATATATTATATATATATATATGTGTGTGTGTGATGGTAATTGCTTCATAGCAAAGAAAGTTAAAGGAAAGGAGAACGCATTTTCAAGAAGTTCGGCAGCAAGGAGGTGTTAGCGCAATATGTTGGCGGTGCTTGTATCATGATGGTTCTAGAACGTGAGAAACGCCGCGATTTCTGATGCAATACCTCGTCTAGATTCATCTAAGAAGTTCTAGAAATCCCTGGAGTCGGTGACGTTCACCGTAGGCTCCGCCCCCAGGATGCCGTATAAATACGACGAACGAACTTTGGAGAGGAGTGATCGTAGAAGAGAGAGATCATAAAAGAGTGATCACCAGTTAGTCACAGAGAGCCACAGATCAAATTATCAGTGAGAGATCAGCAGCAGCAGAGATCTTCCGTGAGATACGAGAAAAAGGAACCGACGAAGTATCAATCAAAAGAAGTTGTTCGAGAGTTGGTTGGCTATTGGTCTAGTCGTCTTCAGGTGTGGTCTACCGTGTTATCTCGACGTCGGGCAGACTTCAGAGAAGAAAAGGTCCTGTTACAGGTGTTGAGGAATTCCTGCCTTACAAGAAGATTAGTTTCTGCAATACGGACCCAAGAGGGTGTCCCCAATCGCCGATCTACATTTATGAAGCCACCTCTTCGAAGTGCCAAACTGTTTAGCAAGTATTCTTATTACCTCACTGTTTCCCCCAGTCCATGCAGTGTAAGATTCTATCTATTTATGTAAATAGGAGATACCATTCTGCATTTACCTTTGTTAGTAAGCTTGTAAATAAACCTTTGTTGTGTTAGTGTTTCTTTCTATATTCATATCCCCAGTTTCAACTGTTTGTGTTGATATAGATATATATTTTTTTTTTATTTCATATCGAACCTGAAGCGGACCTCCCTCAGAGGCCGTAGCATTGTGTCGACCCTTTTCAGGATATTTCGACACCATAACATTGTCTCTGAGATCTGTGGGTTCGTAACATTTGTGGCGACCTTGCCTAGGCTATCAACACCATAACAGTTTGAAACAGGGAAAATATAGAAAGAATCAGAATGAGTGAGATGGTGAAAGAGTTTGTTGAGTCAGGTAAGCTACTAGGTCTAGAGGAGAATGATCTCCGTGAGTATGTTGAAAGGAAAGAAAGGGAAAAGTATGAGAGAGATGAAAGAGCGGCTGAGAGAGGAAAGAGCAGCTGAGAGAGAAATGCAGCAACAAGAAAGAGAGAAAGAGCGTATGCATGAGTTGGAAATTGCTCGGTTAAGGGAAAGTACTTGTAACAGTCGGTTAGGCGAGAACGAAAATGAAGCTGATACATTAGGTATGACTCGTATGAGTGCAGTGCTAAAGTTAATACCAAAGTTTGATGAGGAAGATGTTACGACATATTTCATGTGTTTTGAGAAGTTAATGGAACGAGTAGGTTCTCCTAAAGAAACGTGGACTTTATATTTGCAGTCAGTTTTGAGTGGTAGGGCGCTTACTGTGTATAGTTGCATGTCTAAGGAGGAATGTGATAATTATGATATTGTGAAAGAAACTGTTCTTAGCGCGTATAGGCTAGTACCAGAGGCGTACTGTAAGAAATTTAGAAATTTGAGAAAGGATGAAAATATTACGTATGTAGAATACGGTAAGAAGTTAGATAGGCTGTTTTTTGATTGGTTAACTTCTGCTAAAGTTGATGATTTTGATAGTTTGAAGAACTTAGTGTTGTTAGAAAACTTCAAAGATAACGTATCCCCTGAGATTAAACTTTATATAGAAGATAGGCGAGAAGTATCTTTTGCAGGAGCAACTAGGCTAGTTGACGAATATAGTCTAACTCATAATTTGAGTGTTAGTAAGAAACGAAATGATCCTTCGTCTGGTAGAGTACAAAGCAGTAAAGGTTTCAGTCCTAGTAATAGCAATGCGAGTAAAAGTGACTATTCCTGTTATACATGCGAAAAACCTGGTCATACGTCTAAGGTTTGTAAGAGTAGAATGGCATATAGTGGCTCAGAATTCACTTGTTTCCGATGTAATGGGAAGGGGCATTTAGCGAGGAATTGTGCAGTAGAAAGGAAGGACGGTAAGAAACCAGTATCACTAGTTAACCTTTCGTCAAATAGGGATGATGTGATAAGAGAAACTAGGAAAGTTTTTGGCAAATTTCTGTCAGAAGGCGTAGTTTCCTCTCTTGGAGGAGTAGATTCGAGGGAAGTAGTCTTACTTCGAGACACAGGGGCCGCTGTCTCACTGATTCGAAGAGTGTGTGTGCCGAACAGGGCAGAAATCAGTATGGAAGAGAAAGTTATGTTAGGTGGATTTCCTAACACTTGTGTTCTTTGTCCTTTGTTGAAGTTGAATTTAGAAAGTCAGGTAGTATCAGAAGAAGTAAAACTTGCAGTTGTGGACAGTTTGCCCATTGAAGGCGTTGACATTATTGTCGTTAATGACTTAGCTTTATCCAAGAATGTGAATCCTGTTGTGAGGAATATTCCAGTGCCTGAAATGGTAGTAACTAGGTCGGGTTTAGATACAGACATAGACTACGGTGATAATAAGTTCGTGGATTCGAACGTGAGTAAGTTCGTGGATTTGAACGAGTGTAAGTTCGTGGATTCGAACATGAGTAAGTTCATGGATTCGAACGAGTGTAAGTTCGTGGATTCGAACGAGTGTGAGTTCGTGGATTCGAACGTGAGTGAGAGTTCGTGGATTCGAACGAGTGTGATAGAGGTAGCGAGGTTGATCTTAGCATGAGTGTAGCTGAGAGACCGAACTCTATCGTGGACAGTGAGAGCCAAGGGGAAGGCGTAGCTGTCGAGAGTAACGTAGTAAATGTACCTGTATGTAGTCCTAGTTACGGTGATGAATTAGGCTCTAACGTTTTGGATAAGGATGAGCTAGTCAAGTTGTGGAGAGAGGATGAGGCACTATCCCGAATTTTTGAATGTGAGCTGAATGACGATCTCGATTATGTGTGTAAGGAAACTTTGTTTAAAGGACGAAGTTTTGTGTCGTTATGTTCGACCGAAGTCAGGTAGTGAAGGTGGAATCACAGGAAAATTTGTAGTTTCTAGGAAGCTTCATGAATTAATTTTGAAGTTAGCATATGATGCGCAAGGACATTTGGGAGTAGATGAAACTTTCAAGTGTATTAGTAGGGCGTACTTTTGGCCTAAGATGAAAAATTATGTATGTTTTAAGAGATATGTTTTAAGCTGTCTTGAATATCAAATTGCAGGGACACCGATTCAAGTAATTCCCAGAGTTCTGTTGTGTAATATTCCTTCAGTAGGCGAATCTTTTGATGATGTAATTATAAATATGTTTGGAACTTTGTCTGGAAGTAAGGGTAGAGATGATTGTATAACTAATCTTGATTATTATAAAAACAATCTAAGAGATGTTTGGCAGCTTGTGGAGGAGAACGAAAGCGCTTGGCAATTAGCAAAAGAAAACCCGAACGGAAGTAAAGGGGAAACTAAAGAAAAACCTTATCTTAGAGCCAAAGAGAGAAGTTTGTGTGTAAGAGATAAACTTTTAGTACTAGTCTCGAGAGAAAGTCCATTTTTACTTTATAAGTACAAAGGTTATTATTCAGTGTTAGAGGAGAGGGGAAGTATACATTATAGAATTAATGTGGGTAAGAGTAGAGCAAAGGCAATGAATGTAAATTTGCTTCAGAATTATAAACAACGCCCCGTGCCATGGCCTCCGCCCGTGTAAGTGTTACTGAGTGAGATTAGTTTTGAGAAAAACACAAGAGTTGTTTTAGTATTTATAAGTTGTGATCAGAGTTCAGAAAACGGAAATAGTAAGAGAGAAGGATATTGTTATAGTTAGTTAGTAGCCTATCTAGAGATTTCTCGGAATGAGTAGCCTAATAACCGTTTTCTGTTATCGCACGAGTAAGTGTGAGTGGGGAAGTGTGCGTGTTTGACTGGATTAAAGCTTTATGCAGAATTGTTTCCCAGCTGTTTAATTCTTGCTCCTCTTTAGAAAAAAATAATATCAGTTGATTTCATTTTTTTTTCTCTTTTGGCAGGGCGTGTGATGGTAATTGCTTCATAGCAAAGAAAGTTAAAGGAAAGGAGAACGCATTTTCGAGAAGTTCGGCAGCAAGGAGGCGTTAGCGCATATGTTGGAGGTGCCTGTATCATGATGGTTCTAGAATCGGCAGGAGAGTTGTGGATCTCGTCGGAACATGAGAAACGCCGCAATTTCTGATGCAATACCTCGTCTAGATTCATCTAAGAAGTTCTAGAAATCCCTGGAGTCGGTGACGTTCACCGTAGGCTCCGCCCCCAGGATGCCGTATAAATACGACGAACGAACTTTGGAGAGGAGTGATCGTAGAAGAGAGAGATCGTAAAAGAGTGATCACCAGTTAGTCACAGAGAGTCACAGATCAGATTATCAGTGAGAGATCAGCAGCAGCAGAGATCTTCCGTGAGATACGAGAAAAAGGAACCGACGAAGTATCAATCAAAAGAAGTTGTTCGAGAGTTGGTTGGCTATTGGTCTAGTCGTCTTCAGGTGTGGTCTACCGTGTTATCTCGACGTCGGGCAGACTTCAGAGAAGAAAAGGTCCTGTTACAGGTGTTGAGGAATTCCTGCCTTACAAGAAGATTAGTTTCTGCAATACGAACCCAAGAGGGTGTCCCCAATCGCCGATCTACATTTATGAAGCCACCTCTTCGAAGTGCCAAACTGTTTAACAAGTATTCTTATTACCTCACTGTTTCCCCCAGTCCATGCAGTGTAAGATTCTATCTATTTATGTAAATAGGAGATACCATTCTGCATTTACCTTTGTTAGTAAGCTTGTGAATCTCAGTGGGTCCATAACAATATATATATATATATATTATATATAATATATAATATATATAAATATTATATATATATATATATATATATATATATATATATATATATATATATATATATATATATATATATATATGTGTGTGTGTGTGTGTGTGTGTGTGTGATACTCGATATAGAGCGAGTCAGGATTTGTTAGTTCTGTAGTTTTGGAACTCGATAAGACTCGTTGATTGCATAACGGCAGAGTCAAATACTACTGATATCAAAACGTGATTGCTGAACGCTTGTTAAGGATTATGACGGCTTTCTCTGCAGCTGAAGTGGTCGAAGTATTCAATAATGGTAGTCTGTATAATAGTAATTAACGAATCACGGTACATATTTATCTCATGTATCAAGGTAGACCAAAAATAGACATATTTTTTCTTACGTGATTGGAAAAGAGATGGAAAGAAATAATTCGCTTCATGAAGGCTAAAACGATCATTTTTATAATATTCTCTTACCAAGATCATCCTTTTTTATTTCATACCGTTTTCTCAAAAAGAAAAAAAATCTATATTTGTCGACTTATGCCCAATATTTATTTGTAAAAACCCTTCAGTTCCCAGTGACCCACTAAAATCTTACGAAGAAAAAACTCTTGTAAGAAATATGCTTCTGACCTAGACTAAAGGTTTCCTAATAATGTCATAGAATTTCACCAATGCCCTACTTATATACAGAGAGAGAGAGATAGAGAGAGAGTACACGAAGATTGTTGAACTCCGACAAATATTTTCCGTAAATGAATATTTACACAATATTCTTTAAATTGTGCAAAGATAAAGTCTTTTAGAGGAATCTCGAGCATCACGCAGAGAGCTGAAGCGAAAGCAAAGGCTCTGGATAATCCTTGTTAACTCACAAAGAGGAGAAAAGAGAAGAATTTTAGTCACATATTCTTTTCTTATTATTATTTAACTGTGAAAGGAAGAGAAATTGGAAGAATCCTTGGATGTTGGTGAGAAGAATAATTTTAGGATTTTGGAGAGTCGGTGAAGAACCCATGCATTATCATGAAAATACTACTAGCCATATACACTGAGACCTAAATGTTTTCTGTTATCTCCTTTCAAGAATTTGTTTTCTGCTAAAAGATTTCTCGAAGGGTGCCTGCATTTCCAAAAGATCTCAGTGTAGTGCAACATCCTTCTTTTTTTTTCTTTCTTTTAAATCCTAGATAGAGACTATCTCTACAGAATATGACAACTCTTATCTTTTATTTCAGGCCCGTTACTGATATGTTCATAAAGACTTGTCGTTTATAAGTCCTGTAAATATAATTTTTTTATTTTCTTTATATTGCAAGAAATAAGTTTCGTGCAGAGCTAAAACACAAGACAAACTATTTCATGGCGGTGTTTAAGAGAACACAGTTCCTTTATGGACTTTCTAACTAATGTTTTAATTTCCATCTAAATCTCAAACACAGGTCCTTTTTTGGACTTTCTAACTAATGTTTTAATTTCCATCTAAATCTGAAACACTGTTCCTTTTTGGACGTTCTAACTAATGTTTTAATTTCCATCTAAATCTGAAACACTGTTCCTTTTTGGACGTTCTAACTAATGTTTTAATTTCCAACTAAAACTTCAATGGAAAACTTGGTCATATTCTTAATAATCAGGTTCCCAAATCATTTTTATTTGCATTTTGCAGAAATTCATAGATGTGTGATTGGAAAACTTCTGTCATAGTGTTATCATGTAATCTATGTATCTAAGTCAACTTCCTTTCTAATTGTTTGTTTTCGTGGAGTTCTCTCTGCTGAAATTTGTCCATGTTCTGATTTCAAAAGATCTTTTCTTTATAAAAATAACAATTGCTATCTTCTACTTATTTAGATGAAGGAACAAACAATGTAAATTCCTTAAAATTCTACGATATTTACTAAAATTGAAATTTCACTTTCTTCGGGTCGTCGCGTTCTTTATTCAAGAAGCATTATGTAGACATAAATCTTGTTACATATTGTACCAAATAGAAGCCATTCATTGATTATTAGGAAAGGCAAAAACGATCAGAATTTACTAATAATGGAGCGAACCCTCACTTGAAAATTTATCAAGGAAGATAGAATAATCTCCAAGAGACTCAAGAAATGTAAAGTTTTAGACACCGTCAAAAGTGAAATCTTTCTTCATCTTCTTCCTCTTTGGCTGTCACATCTGTACAATAACTATTTTGGTTTCTTGAGTATCATGAAATATGCAAAACTTACTTTCAAATGTTCTCCACAGTGATGCATCAATATATCTTTTATAATTAGAGAGAGATCGCAAATTAAATTGTGGAAATTGCTACAGCTTTCTTCAGCAAAAGGTTTTCTCCTTGATATAAGCGGATGCATGAAGGTTTCCATTCGTTTCAACTGGTTTAGGACAACGATAAAAGAAGGGAGAACGAGAAATTCACATGACAAAACGTGACCTAAATCTCTCTCTCTCTCTCCTTCATCTGGAGGAAATTATAGCCATGTATTTTGCTGCCAAAGATCGTTATCAAGTTTTCAGAAGCCATAGTTTTGTAGGAAGCGTAGTTTCCGGGAGAAGCTCCGCCAGTAACAAATTGCCGAAGGATTTGAAGTCAATATTAACTCTCACGATTAGTCTTACCACTAAATTTTGGTGGATTTACTTCCACACTTATCAAGCAGTGAATGACAGGAGAAGTTTCATTAGTGAATTATATAACAGGAGATATGTCCTTAGGTGATGCATGGGGACGTCGGTGAGCCATCTTGGGTTCTGTTAATTGTCTTAATTCGCTTCACCGTTGCCTTGAGGAAGATTTTATCCTATTATCTTGTTGTTTTATTAGTGAAGATTCCACCATTTGACATTTGTAAAGACTGATCCTCTTGTATAAAATTTGGGATGAGTCCCGATCCATGGTATGGCTCGTGTTATTTACATGATTGAAAATTGCTGAACTATGTTGTACATATCTAACTGATCATTTATGTTGCGTTAATCTTTCCCAGAGAGATTGACCAGTGAAACCGAAATATGACTTATCACAATCCCTACAAGGTATTTCATGAACTCTGTTTTTGGAAACTGGTTTCTGTTGAACATTAATTAATGATTTCCCTAGTGTATTCGGATAAATGAAGATAAACAGGTTCTAGGAACCTAAGGTTTATGTGATCTCTCGTAAATTATCAACGTGAGGAATTATGATTTTGTTTGTATATTTTTTCTTTTCTTTGTTTTATGTAGGATTGTAAAAAATTATCTGCTTTATGTATGGTTTCTTCTATTCTGTGCTTGGGGTAATTTAACAGGATAAGTTAATTTCTGATTGTTTCAAGTTCTTTGTCAAGGAAATTTGGGGGGCAAATTCTCAGGGCTCTAAAAATAAGTTGGGGTTTAAAGAAAAGGAAAGTCCCGAAAAGTTGGTTAGGCTGGCCGAGATGATATATAAAAGAACGAGCACAAAAGGGATAACAACAGTTGGGGAAACATAAAACTTTGAAGTTAGTGTGGGATTACGCCAGGGGTCAGCATTAAGCCCATTTTTGCTTTTGCTGGTCATGTTGAGTGAACAGATCAGGAACGAAGAGCTGTGAGAATTGTAGTGTGCTGATGATCTGGCGATTACTGCTTAAAATGAAGAGGACTTACGGAGAAGGGTTGGAGAGTGGTAAGAGTCTTTAGAGAGGGGTGGCTAAAGGTGAATGTGAATAAAGCGGAGGTTTTGCTGAGCAGTAGGGAAGATAGAGACGGATTAGTAATACAGGAATGAAGAGGCTCTATTATAAAACAGGCAGAAAAGTTTAAATACTTAGGATCTACTTTAAGCCAAGAGGGAGGATGTGAGGCTGAAGTTGATTATAGGATAAAAGCTGCATAGGGGAAGTGGAAAGAGATAGCTGGAGTGGTATGTGATAAAAAAATGCCAATCATGTTAAAAGTCAAGATATACAACACAATGATAAGACCAGTGTTAATGTATGGAGCAAACATGGCCTCTAAGAAGAAACGAGGAAGTAAAGCTTGAGAGAACAGAGATGACAATGCCGAAGTGAATTATAGGAATAGCGCTGCTTGAGAGATTGGAAAATGATGAAATAAGAAGAAGGGGAGGCTTAGTAAAGATCATAGAGGTGATAAGAGAGTAACAATTGAGATGGTATGGGCATGTGTTGAGGATGGATGACGAGGAGAGAGTGAAGAATCTTGGGAAGAACTTGTTAGAGGAAGAAGATCGAGAGGGAGACAGAAATTTAGATGGCGAGATAAAGTGAAGGAAGATATGGAGAGAAGAGGTTTGGTGGAAGATGATATCTTAGATAGGAGGTAGTGGAGAAGGCGCATCGGGCAACCGACCCTTTAATGTAGGGATAACAGTGGGAAAGAAGAAGATTAATCGATTTATCACCTTTTCCTGTAACTTTTCTCTATCTGCAAGCTTATTTCCCTTTGAAGCCCCCTGATTTTATATTCCGTTGACTTTATCCATATGGGTTTTCAGATGAAAATATAAATGAAGAAAGGAAGTAGGTCTAGGTGTTCCAAATCTCCCGGTGTGCACATAAGTCAGATTGACACTATCATGAACTATGTGCTCCTGAGTGGTTAGAATGACAGACAATTCATCCCCATGTCCCCTTCAGCATCCACTTGTGTATATGTATATATATATATATATATATATATATATATATATATATATATATATATATATATATGTGTGTGTGTGTGTGTGTGTGTGTAAATACGTATAACCCTCGTAATTTTCTGCACGGTATCTCTCATTTTATCTGACGCCTAATAATATTAATATATAATCTCTATTCTCAAATTGACAAAGTACTTTGGTTCTTTCATAGTTATACTGTAATTCATGTCTATAGAACTATATTAGATACCCATATTAAGAAAACACTTTTACTTTTATCAAAATATGCACTCATGTTAGGATAAAGAATATTAGAAATTGTATGTTCAGACTATGAATAACAAATGGTCTTTTTTTTCCATGGAAAACTATTTTTAGGCGATTGGGTGCACTTCAAGAAAAAATCCTTTTTGTACAGTATAGAAGGCAGGAAGACTTCTTCCTAAAGAGAGAAAAAAAATTGATAAAATGTCTTCCTCTCTTCCATTTCAGAATTGAGACGTCAACAAACCCACCACATAAAACGTAAACAAACTCACGAAGTTCACTCCTCAGTTTGGAAAAAAAAAACGAATGTTATCCTAAGGAATACTTTCTTCGAACCACCTTAGGTTTAACCTAAGGTAGCAAGAAAAGGGTATTGAAACATCCTGTTCTAGGCTGAAATAAGGGTAGATAGTACGACAGGGATAAAAATTTTGGTTAACTCATATAATGCTACACATACAGATTCATTTCTCTACTGTTTCTTTATAATCGGTTGAATGGGCCATTTTACATATTATGAAATATAATTCAGCATGGGTCTATTTATTAGCAAGATGTTTTCCATTCGACCAAATCTTAGATAAGTTAAATGAAAGAAAACATGAAAAAAGTTTAACTTGTTCTTTTTCATATCAGTTTTATAACCCTTGTTTTAAAACCGTGTGAATAGAGGTGATACATATACAAGGAAAGGACTTGAAATCAGAGTTTAACTAGTCAACTGTCAGTTGTACATGCTCCGTATTTTGAGCCTGACTATAGAGAGCAGAAGTGCCAACGGCTTTTAGGCTTCCTTTGTACTTCATCCAACAACATTTTAATGCGCCTGTGTCATATTAAAAGAAAACTCATCTTTATAACAGCCAAAGAAACCCTCCACAATCTACAGTTGTCCTGTATTGCCTAAAGTACCTGGCAGTGATGGAACACCCTCTTAGCTCCTCAACTCATGCGACCCATATTCTTGTTGCTACTGTGGTCCCTATTTCCATTAGAAATTTTCCTGATCTTCAATAAACATTCTTTCAAAGGCTTCAAATAACCTGGGGAAAATGGCGAAGACTGGAATACAATTTCACAACAATTTACTGAAATATCTAAATAACAAAACTTATACATGGAACTATGTACAGGCCGGCCCTTTTGTACTGTACGGTTCCACATTGTTGTACGTGGGGCCAACGTGGAGGTGACGTAAGTCAGCAACGTAGAATGTTACACTTGTGGCGTAAGTACATCAATGTTACATGCTTTGCCATGCACTACCTAGTGGTTGTGCAGGGGTTAGTCAGGCCAGTTCCAGTAGGCGTCACGCTATGCTTGCTTAGTGCGTACATTTGTGGCGCACTGTAAAGTGCTGGCTTTACGCCCATCGGCCTTTGTTACATTACCAACTGTTCAAGGCCATTTCACCGAGCAGATGCCCACGTTCCACATATGTGAGAATGCGCCGTCATGATACATGGATGTGCGACTCCAGCGCCATAACTTTTTGGCCGTCCCCTGCATATAATTACACTGGCCTGCGCTGTTTTCAATGTCTAACATATAATACCTGATTTTGGGCCAGTTTATTACACTGAATTAAAAAATCATGCTCATTTTACTCAATCAGATTAAGTTAGGGAAATATTAGTTCATTAAAAATATCCTTAATTCTGATCTATTTGTAGGTGAATGAAACACAATATTGAAAATATTAGACTGATTTATTCACAGAAGGCTTACAAAATATTTTGAATAGATAGCAAGACGTGTATAATGAACTAAGGAAGTTACTCATGGATGAATGGTCTCGTTAAGGAGAGAAACCAGATAGTTCGAAATCGAAAAAGAAGGGCTAGTATAAGCTGCCATAATAGGTCTTATTGGAATTCTTGGAATTCCATCTTTATGAATTTTTAGTAGCCCATACAAAATAAGACCTATTATAGCAGCTTATAACAGCCCTTCTTTTTCTATTTCGAAATATTTGGTTTCTCTCCTTAACGGGTATACTTCTAGTCATTTTATTTTAAAGAATGGTTATGAATTTCAGAACCAAATCATTAGTCAGGATGGTGACTTGTATATGTCAAGCTTTGATGTTGAGTCTTTATTTACGAACGTTCCCTTAAACGAGACTGCAGGGATTATTTTAAACAAGGTTTTTCCAGATGGCAATTTTACATTTCATAGTTTTACTAGGTCTCTTTTTAAACAACTTCCAGAACTTGCTGTGGAAGATTCTATGTTTATTTTTAATAAAAAATTATATTATCAGGTAGATCGTGTTGCTATGGGTTCTCCATTTGGACCTTTATTTGCAATTTTTGTATGTCTTATTTAGAACAAAGATTTTTAGATTGTTGTGACTCGCCTTTTAAACCTTTGTTTTACAGAAGATATGTAGATGATACCTTTGTTCTTTTTAAGTATCAGTGGCAGGCAACTCAGTTTTTAGATTTTTGTTAATCAGCAACACCGTAACATTAATTTTACTATGGGATTGGAGAAAGATAATTGTTTACCATTTTTAGAAGTTTTAATCACGAGAGTTAATACTTTTTTACTACTTCCGTTTACAGAAAGAAAACTTTACAGGCCTTATAAATAATTTCTACAGTGCTTGTCAAACCAGTTTTGAATTGAATACCATATATACTTTAGTTTATGGGGTTCTTAGATACTCGTCCAGTTGGGTCATATTTCATAAGGAGATTGAATTTTTAACTACTTTCTTTCAGCAAAAATCATTTCCAAAGGATTTAGTTTTTAGAATCGACAACAAACTTTTAACTAATTATTTTCATCCTGTCGCACCGATTTTTAATGTTCCGAAAAAATTTATGTATGCTTCAGTCGCTTATATTTTCACATAAACTGAAACAAATTATTGAAACAGATATACCGTGCATTAATTTACAATTGATATCAAATAATCCCGGTAAAATTAGTTCCTTGTTTGGCTTCAAGGACGGTCTGAAGTTTACATGCCCAGGATGTCCTGGTACTTATATTTGATCAACGAAAAGGTTATTGCAGATGCGTTATTGCAGTCACTTAGGGTTTAGTTTTAGAAAGGGGCAAAGATTGAGCAGACCTGAACATTCGAATATAAAAAATCATGCTATCAATTGTAAAATTGAGATCAAGAAGCGCCACTTTACCATATTAGGGTATTCTAAGAATGCAGATTATCTGACTACCTTAGAGTCAATTATATATTAAAAGACTTATTCCATCGTTAAACGGTGGTTGCTGCTCTGCTCAACTATATCTGGCATAGTCGTCTTTGGTCACTCTATCTTCTTCCGTTGTACCTGAAGGTTGGTGTAACAGAAGTTGTTTTTACTTTTCTCTTTTTTTTTGGTCTTTAAACATTTTTTAATTGTCATTTTAAGAATCCTGTGTTTTTTTTTTAGTATTTTTAATATTATTACTCTGTTAATTTGCAGATTGATATATATACATATATATATATATATATATATATATATAATATATATATATATATATATGTGTGTGTGTGTGTGTGTGTGTGTGTGTGTGTGTTTATAACATACACACACGAATGTTAGTGTAGATAGCAAGGAATTTAAAGAAATATGTGAATTGTCTAGAAAAATCTACACTCACACAGTCACTACTAGTGTGTTATGATGATTTGTTGAAAATGAATCTAAGCATGCGTAGAGGTGTGCGTAAATAGTAGATAAAAGTTGCAACTGAAAACTTAACGGGAAATAGCACTTATGGAAAGAAAATGAGTGAAATAGCTAATTTTTACCATAGGCTCCCCTCCCCCACAGAAATTTTTAGCCAAAATCCGAAATTCGGGGGCCGTTTCTAAGGGGGGTCATAACCCCCTTCTTTATACCCACACATGTTTTACAACTTTTGGAGTTGAAGCTAGGGCTATCAAATTTTTATCATGACTCTCCTCTCCCATGAAGGTATTAGTCAAATCCGAAAATCGCGGTCCGTTTTTAAGGGTGTAATAACCCCCCTTTTTCATATCCCTTCATTTTTTAAAACTTTCGGTGTTGAAGCTAGGGCTACCAAATTTTTTACCATAAACCCCTCCTCTGAGGGAGGTTTTAATCAAATTCTGAAATTCAAGGACCGTTTCTAAGGGGATCAGAGACACCCCCCCTCCTTGTTTTATAACCCCCCCCTCTTCTTTTTTTTTTTTTTTTGAGTTAAAGCTATGGCTACCAAATGTTCTCGATTGACTTACCTCCCACCCAACTAGGGTTTAGTCACAATAAAAAATTCGAGGGTCATTTTTTAGGGGGTCATAACTCTCCTTTTTCATACCCCCTCATTTTTTCTCCTTTAAGCCGAAGCTAGAGCTACCGAATCTTTACCAGATACTCTCTTCTTTCTCTCTCTCTCCTTTTCCTGGGAAGATTTTAGTTAAAATCAGCACATCGTGAGCCGTTTAAAAAAAAAGATCATAATCCCCCTTTTCATACCCCTTCATTTTTTACAACTTTCGCAGTTGGCAACTAAGGCTACCAAATTATTATCCTACACTCACCCGCTCCCCCACGAAGGTTTTAGTCAAAATTCG
Source organism: Macrobrachium nipponense (assembly GCF_015104395.2). Lineage (NCBI taxonomy): Eukaryota > Metazoa > Arthropoda > Malacostraca > Decapoda > Palaemonidae > Macrobrachium > Macrobrachium nipponense. The sequence continues at coordinate 58,255,883 of NC_061092.1, forward strand.
AAATTCGCCGGCAGTTTCTAAGGGGACTTTTTCATACCACCCGCCCCCTCCGTTTTTTTATGACTCTGATAAGCCGTCCAGGGGATGGGTACAGCTGCTAGTATCTATAATAATGATAACTGAATATTAGATAATATGACTGTAAACCAAGCAATCACTTTTCTTGATGTCGTTGTTTCGTTTATATCGATTAGTCATTAGTAAAGTCATCGTCTTTCACACTACTCCTTATTAGTAAAGAGGAAACAATAAAGGTATTCAGGAGTAAACCTAGAAATTGCACTGAAGTCCCAGGCGTTATTCATATGTTGCAACTACAATTAGTGACCGCAAGATCTGATACGGTAGTCATTCCATGAGTGCGCACCTATCATACTTGTTTTGATGTTGAAGTCATAGACATCAACAGTGGTTGTTTGCTTGAAATATCCTCTTTGCCAGTCAGATTGTACACAGGTCTAAGCTGTGGCTTACAGTTAACGCTGGTATTGTAGTGCGTGAAATATATATATATATATATATATATATATATATATATATATATATATATATATATATATATATATATATATATTATATATATATATGTGTGTGTGTGTGTGTGTGTGTGTGTGTGTGTGTGTGCGTGTGTGTGTATGTGTGTGTAAGTATATATCAATGCAGGTAAATATAGTAAGCTTCTAGCGCGTTTTTATTTGTTTGTCTAAATCTTCTTCTAAGACTTTTTGCCGTAAAGAAACCTCGACCCTTCGTTCAGCTCTCACATTCAAATATGGACTAAAGACCCACAGGAGTAGCTAACTACCCATCCTGACCTGCCCGTGAAAGTAACTTTTCAGTGCAAATGGATAACATTAAAACAAAGTTAATTTCAAGTCTCCACTTTTATACCAGGATAGGTGACACTACTTTACAATGGGATTTACCTTTTCAGACAAATAGCATCCACTGTAAAATGCGACTACAAATTCAATTTCATGTCTGAAGACGTCAATCTAAGTCCTTGGATGATTTTATTTTAAACTTCTTCAAAAAGTTTGTAAGGGTTATGCACATTACCTCCACTCCTCAGGACAACTGTTGGCATTTGCCACCCATTGCCTTGTGATATACATAGAATCATCGTAGAAGTGTTTAAGCCTCCCTTGCTCTTTTCATGTTTCTGCAGTTCTCCATGCCGACACATTGGTGTGCTAATACACCCAAAGTCTTTCATATCGTCTTTCAGAGGGTGAGTAGTCCTCTGCAAGTGGTAAGTTGATAATGTTAGTATCTTTTCTCCAAGTTTTAAACCCTCAAGGAAAACCTTAGAGGGAAAGAAATTGACAATTGAACTTAGACAAAGTAGAATGGTATCAGGTTCAACGCAGGAAATATAGCATCAATCTACTTCTGCCGAATACCAAATAAGCAACAATAGAAAAAAATAATGAATGTGCCGATGAATTTCCTTGCTTTTACTATATTCCTTTATTGGATTTAATTGAAAAAATAAAGGAAATTAAGATAGTGAAATGGGCATTTGTGCAGAATTCGTAAAATATACAATGACACGCACCCACGCACACAAAAACGCGCGAAATGGGCGTCGATCAGTTTCTTCGCAAAAAGACGTGACAAGGACAAGGGCCGGAGTGATAGGATCCACTAGAGGCACCTCCTCCAAGACAAAATTGTGTATTGTAAAAAAAAATAAAACACTTTCAGTCATGCAAAGAATTTGAGAAAAGCCTCGGATGGTTGCAGAGTAATTAAAATCGCTTCAGGAACATAAAGTAAACTACTAAAACGACAGCAATAAACGTTTCTGTTGATGGGCAAAGTCCAGAGTTCTACACCATACTTTTGTTTCCTTTGAAACCATGGACCGTGCTGGATTAAAGCCAGCTTTATCAAAACTAACTACGAACTAGTTTTATTCAACTGACATGAAGTTGCCTTGATGTCACTGATAAGGCCATTTATGTCGATCCTTTGTAAATAGCAAATACATATTGAAATTCTAGACATAATGTCTACCACTATTATTATCCTTGTGCGTTCGTGATTTAATGGGGAGAATCTACATGTAAGAAGCAATAAGGAAAGTCACCAGATATGAAAACTACCATTCACAAACGCTGCATCTGCAATCCTTCAATAATAATAATAATAATAATAATAATAATAATAATAATAATAATAATAATAATAATAATAATAATAATAATAATAATAATAATAAAATAATAATAATAATAATACATCTAATAATTGGTGCTTGTGCTATAAGATATAGACATAGTTGCAATGCCGGGGTTAATGCAAATTTATAAAATCCAAAATTTTGGAATTCTCAAAATTATTTTCTTGTGTGCAACCTACTCAGTTGCTGACTAATGGCATGCAGATTAAGAACAGAAAAGTGTGACACTCCTTTCGAATAACCAGAATCATTAACCAAGAAATGAATAAATGTAACACGTCGTCTGTTCATAAATTAATATAATTTCTAAAAGGGAAACCAAAAGATATACAATTACAGGAGCATTAACTTTCTCCGTACCACTGATGTCATTCATTACCTCTATTAATCATAACAGCAGGACAAAGTGTCACCACAATGCAAGCAATCACTTGTCCTACCAAATCAAAATATGGACATAAGAATAAGGATCATGAACTAAAATTAACAAAGGACAATAACATTACACAATGGAGCACTGTAAACCAACTTGAGAGTCAGTGTTATATAGGGATATGATATCCCAATAGAGGCGCTCGCAGAGATGAGTGAAGGGCACTGTTAATATACAGGGGCAGGCACACAACGGGGCAATCTGCAATGTATTCCTGCATGAAATACTGGTAATTGTACAAGCACAAGTTACACGGTATAATGCAAGACTTCTCAGGAAGATTGATTCTTCTATATTACATGAAACTGTTTTAAGTTTAAGCGTTAATTTAGAGTAGCAAAATTCTATCAACGATACATTTATGTCACACAAATTACATACTAGTCTCATATGGAGACTGGAATCTAGGAATGGGGATAAGATGAGAAAACACAGCTGAAAATAAAAATGAGTATTAGGAACATAGGTAAAGAACCAATAGAAAAAATGCTCAATTTCTGTTGCATTAGATGGTCGTCGACCCCTTAAGGGAGGTGGGTCGCTTGCAGGCATTCACCGAAGATCAAGGAACAATTCTTCATCAATCACGAACCAAGCCAGGGGCGTTCGTCAAACAGATTCGTTGGCAGAGTTTCAACACAGATCTCGATCTTACTAGCCACTTCAGTATCAAGACGATGTTCGGAGAGAGCGCTAAACCACTTCCGGATATAATGTACTGTGACAGAGCTAGAGCCGAAGAGCAGAGCCAACTGACGCAAGCACTCTATCACTATCTGAGTGGTATCTCCAGGCTAGGGCAGTATGTCGCACCTTACTAGTCAGGAGCAAATAATGCAATTTGATGGGCCAAACCAGACCTTATTTATACCCAAATATTTAACGTGTGGCATCCTGTCCGAAATGGATATTGTTGTTTTCAAAACCCGATTCCTACTCAGTTGAGAGGTAATTCGTCTCGGCTCCTTCATCTTCGCTGCTAATCACCCATTGTAATCTGAAAAAAACATTTGGACGACGGCAGGGAAGTGCGAAACAGAGCAATACAAGTGCAGATGGTTCGAGAGTGCTAATGACAGGGTCAGGTAAAAAGGAGGCGAGTTCAAATAGAAAGTCAGAGATAAGTCGGAGACCTCCTCCAATGAGACGTGAGAAATTTTGTGACTTGGCAGAAGGTTCTTACTTTCATAGCTGTTTGTCAAATTAAACTGGGATCATATTACAATAGGAAAAGGGGGCGAGAGTCCCTTAGGTGTGAATGAACTTATCATGGAGGTTTGACGTCGGTCAGCAGCCTATCCTGACGGGTTATGACAGCTTATTTATCATCCGGAGACTAATCCCCGGGAGAAGCCATTAAAAGAGTTTTTTGTTATAGCGATACAAAAGGGAGAAAACTGCATTCTCATGGTATTATATGTTATATTCTCTAGACTCTAAATATCTTGTACCGTTGACATTTTATGTGAAGGATTACAAGCACACTGACTGTGGACTTATTTCATCTGATACTATTGGAAATATTAAAGGAGGCGAGATTTAAATCACTATTCGAGATCATTGCAGCTTAATAAAAATTATAATAATGATAATCTGTGTCAGGGGTGCCATGCTATAATTTTCCGCCAAATTACGTGCCTACATCCACGCCACAAAATAAAGAGGACTGAAACAAAGTTTATTAAAAGGAAGGGTCAAGCACAATAGTAAATGTTGATATTAATTTTATCAAGAGAGAAAAAGGGTAAATATATTTAATCAGGAGTAATATAAGTTGAAAGCTTCGGTTTTCTTTTAAGCGATAACTACTGTTAATAAGGTTCGGGATGGAAACCATCTCCAGAGAAGAAAATGGATTGTGGAACATCAATTCATTCTTTTAATTAGAAACCTCTTGGCAGTTTGTGTCTGGAAACTTTCTCTGCTTTTCTGTCTGTTCTTATATCCACTATTATTCAGACCACCCTCAGTTTTTTGTAGCATGTTTTTAAGGGCACTACGGATATGCAGTCCAGAATTCCTAGACTCCGAGAATTGTAAAATTTATGACGTAAGAAATAGGTTATAATACTCAAAGTTTTTCATTGACAAATCTTTGCAGAAAGTTAGAAATATTTTTTATTCCAGTAACAATAGGGAGCCTTTTGTGAGAGAAATTATCTTGACACTGCCATATAATGTAAATCTTTCTTTTATTCAGAAATTACTGAAAACTTTTAAGATAAATGTGGTATACAAAAATTCAGGAACACTTCAAAACAAACTAGTGGCTGTATTTACACGAATCCTTGTACTGGGTGTAATTACAAATACCATGGTCAAATTGGTAAAGAACTAGATTACCGCCTAAAACAACGCCGTTACGCAGTTAGAACAGGTCAATCGACAAGTGCTGTATTTGTACACATAAATGATTTTAACCATACTATAGACTGGAAAAATGCATCTGAGGTAATATTTTGTAACCATATTGTAAAAAGAAACATAATTGAATCTGCCTTTATTAAGCATTTTAACGATCAACTTATGAATCTGAGTTCAGGTCTTTTTTAAATTAGATAGTTACCTTGTTTGTAAAATTGAAGGGACGTACAATGTCACCTTTTACAACAGCCTTTCATACTAACTGCAGTTTCAGTTCTTAAGCACTTTTAAAGTATTCCTACTTGTTTGGTAGTGACAATTTGTAATGATAATTTGCTTTGATCTATGTTCTGTGAAATTTTCTTGTTTATGTTTCTATTTATTTATTTTACTTTGTACCCCGAAGAAGTGTACGCAATACACGAAAGCGTTTGGTACCTGGTCTTTACTTTTTCACCTTTCATGTGGCTATTTACATACTTATTTGTCATGTGCTGTTTGGTGACTTATTGCTGATATATAATATATATATCATATTATATATATATATATATATTATATATATATATATATATATATATATATTATATATATATATATAATAATAAAAATATATAATAATAATATATAATATATATATATATATATATATATATTATATATATATATATAATATATATATATATATATATATATATATATATATAGAAGTCATATCACATTTCCGTGATTCTGTAATGCCAGTATTTCCTGCAAAGGAAATACTGGCATTACAGAAAATACAGCTATTTGTGAAGAGATATGTAGGAAAGGGAAAATTTCAAACTTTAGAAATATATGTGCCAATACGATGCTGCTTCCTCTCCTGTTTACTCCACTCAGGTCATTTCTCACACAAACCACCCAACCACCATAGAACAAGCAGTTGACAATAGAAACATTCCCCCACGAAGATCAAGACGAATTCTGGAAAGAACGAGGGCTCAACCGCCTGATCATTCATAATTTGAACTAGCTCATTACCGAACCGTTGTTTTTTCAAATGTTTGTGCTCTTACTTGTCAGTTCCTTGAGGTGACATATCACATTTTAGTGAACAAGACCACAGTTGATGGTCGAAAGCTTTAATCCTTACAAGAAATATATATTTTAAACTACAAGAGGAATTTACTTCATTGTGGATTGTATCCCCATATATTATAAGTATATATATATATCTATATAATATATATATATCTATATTATATATATATATATATATATCTCTAATCTAATATATATAATAAAAAATATACTATATATATATATAATATATATCTATAGTATATATATATTATATATATATACTATATATATATATATATTATATATATCTATAATATCATATATATATAATGTGTAAATATATATATATATAATATCTATATATATATGATCTATATATATATATATATTTATTATATAATATATATATATATATATATATATATAGATATCTATATATATATATATAATATATATAATATATATATATATATACGTGAATTTTTATCACATCACTGCGATTCATATACATACATCGAGCTACAAATGTCCGTTAATATCCAATTTGCTCTACCTCGGAATTAACATATTTTCATATACGTTAACCAAAGGGGAATTTTTTAGTTGAAATTAATTTCATCCTCTCTTGGGTTCGAGTCCAGAGGACTGAGGAGAAATCAGGACTCCAGCGACATTATCGAGAGGCTGTGACGTCACCAACGCCCGTCGCGCCACAATTCCTTTGATCTTTCTTATGAGGTGTGTGGAGTTTTTCCAGAAGTTTAATAGAATATCGAGTTTTAAGCTAAAAAAAATGGCTTTAGTGGCTGTAATACATTTTGTTATCAGTTCCCAATATGTAAGATTTATTTTAAGGAATATTTAATAAGAAATGTCAGTGAATATACCAAAAAGCCTATAGTTATTCTGTAATATACCTATAATATATTCATATAATTTTTTTTCGTCTGTTTTTCATCTTAGACTAATTATATTTGTTAATTCTCACAGACCTCTTCAAGTAGCACATACTGAATAAAATGCTAATCTTTGCAAAAAATATTGAAATTTCAGTAGGAACATCTTTCCGTTATCTGCAACTCAGATGCTAGCATTTTGCAAAACACAACCCTTTAAGCGGGTCACTACGTATTGCCTTAAAGACTTACTTGCCTCATTCATTTTAATTCTTCCATGATTTTTTTTTTATATAACATTCAAAGTGTCATTGTTGCAGGCTTTCCTCCCTATCTCAGGATGTTTACAGACATATTTTATTACTATGTACCCTCCTATGTAGCATAAATCTTCTTTAATCCGGAAAATTCCAAAACTGACCCCTGCACTGTTACTTTCAGTGTTAGCGTCAATGCTTGCGAACAAAATGCTGATTATACAAAGTTCTCGTTCATTTTCATCACCATTCGCAGGCACGTTATCCGTAATTAGCGTTTTAACCAGATATGCAGAGAGAATCGTCATAAAGGTTTTTGTTTCCTTGCCTAATATAACGGATCACGAGTTAAAAAGCACAATAATGTATATTATGATGTATTTTCCAATATACAAAAAGGTTAAAAAACAGGGAACTTTCGACCGTTTAAACCTCCCTGTTTTTAATTTTTTTTTTTTTTTTTTTTGGGGGGGGGGGAGAGAATACATTATCATATGCATTACTGTGGCCTTTAACTCATTATTCCGCTCACTGCATAGTGACGCACCACAGATATCACGATCATATGCATTACTGTGGCCTTTAACTCATTATTCCGCTCACTGCATAGTGACGCACCACAGATATAAACGATCATCTTTGATACTTGTTCCAAGCAGTCTTTATTTATCCTCTGGATCATTGTATAATCTAGACAATATAAAGAGCTTGACATATCAATTGTCCAATCAAAGATTTGCTAGAAAAATGATACCTTTCTGAAAGCTTAAATAACGACCTGCATATTTCTCATCTTGCGTACTGTCCTACCCAAAACTTATTTCTGGTAGATTATATCCACACCATAGTCATTTTTTGAGTTTACACCGCCATCCCTTTCACTGGAATTCATCAAATTCATCTATGAAATCAGCTGTCACCAACCAGTTTTGGGATTAAATCAAACCTTTTTCTTCAGGAAACTTTACAGCAGTGCACATGTTTTGGACATTAATTGGGCAGCATACTTTACATGTTGCCCTTGAGTCCTGGCACAGTGATTTTGAACCAGTTTTGGTGTTAAATTGTATTCATTTGCCATTTTATCCACCATCTCTTGTGCAGAAGCAGATGAAAAAATCTCCCTTTTTCCGTGTGAAATCCATGTTCTATAAAATTATCTTTTATTAGCTTAGTCATGTTGGGCGCGTCAGCAAATGTAAATACACTCGATATGCGCAAGGATTTTTAAAAGAAATGTTAAAATTCAATATCTTTAGGAAATCTCAATAAACTAATACCTTGCCTTTTGGTGTTATCTTCTCAGTTATTAGAACCATAAATTGAGCATTGGAAACCAAGAACCTTCTAGCTTCCACGTGCAGTTTCAAACTAAGTCGACTTATTCGGTTCACTTTTAGCAAAGGCGACATAACCACACCTACTATGCATTTCGGGGACCATGAGTCACTGTTTTTCTCAAATATCTTTCAAACTAATTATTTGACCGAAATGGTACTTTAGCACTAATTTTTGGTAACTAACACCATTGTCAAATGGTGTTAGTTAAGGTGTTACTCTTGACTTTTTAAGGCAAAGTCGTAACAGTCAGCAGGTCACATTTACAGATTCGAACGTCTGCTATCCCCAATCCCTTCCTCTCCCTCACTTTCTCTCACTCTTTCTTTATCACTGTTTTTCTCATTTCTCCCCCCAATGTAATTTACAATATGGAATAAAATACCGTTTTCCATGACATTTTTCAAAACCAGCAGATAATTGGAGAGTTCACAATGAAGAGGATAGGGAGGTTTAACATAATGATCATAATGGTTAATTTTTCCCAATGTATTCTGTTTATAGTATCCTCAGCGTGTCAGGTAATACCATAATGCTAAGGGGTTGTCTGTCGGCTGCAGCACTTGCACTGTAAGTATTCACTGCGTAATTGATGAAGACGGATATTTCATCGCTGTCATGGCTGCCATGTTACTTTTTCCGCGTCGTTGCAGAAATGCTTTTGCGATACGACTCCAAACCATATAAAAAATGGAGAAAGCTAACTATATATAAAGGATCAGTCTCAATAGAAGAGACGGTCCAGAGCCTTCGAGGATGAATACTGGTCCACGGATAGCATCCACAAACCTATAGATCCCGTAATTATCAACATCGACAGGGATAACGAAGATGATTTGTCCCTTGATAGTGGCGAAGAGTTCCTGTGATAGTATTCTCAATTATTTTCATCTATTTTCAACTTGAAATTATTAGGAGACGAGAGGGCGATACAGGGGGAGGGGAATAGTGGGTCTGTGCCTTTTCTTGAGACAGATTACATTAGCTTATGTCAATAAACCATCGACACTGTATGAGGAGAGAGAGAGAGAGAGAGAGAGAGAGAATAAACCATCGACACTGTATGAGGAGAGAGAGAGAGAGAGAGAGAGAGAGAGAGAATAAACCATCGACACTGTATGAGGAGAGAGAGAGAGAGAGAGAGAGAGAGAGAGAATAATATTTTTGAGGTTTATCTTATGACAAAGTTTCCAGACTGCAATAATGGCTATACACCCTCATATACTATTAATTTTAAAAAAAGAGCAATAGGTTCACCACAGCAAATTTAATTTATAGTTTTGTTAGTGCAAGTCAGATAGTTCAGGTGGCTGATTTGGCAGTCGAAGTTGGGGTAGATTGTGTCCATTTTGTTTACATACTCGAAAGGTGAGTTATCAATCTCTGTATATTCTTGTTTTCTATAGAATTGGTAATATGTTGATATATTTTCATGCATAAATATCATATTTTATAATAGTTACAATGATTTTTATAAGAAATTTTCATGGTGAACCTAGATATTAAAGGAAATTTGTAGCTCGAATAATTTATGTGAATCACAGTGATGTGATAATTGTTCGAATTTGTTAACATGGTAGAGGGGGTTGGATATCGATTCTAAATATGAATAACTAAGCTCGACGGTGATTTGTAAGGTCAGAATCGGTATAAACTTATAACCTCACATGTTAGCCGAATCGATAACAACACTGTCGTCCTGATTTCGTCGCTGTCCACTGGACGGTGGTTCGATCCCACGAGAGGACGAAATTATTACCAACTAAAAAATTCCCCTTCGGTTTACATATATGAAAATATATCAATTCCGAAGTAGAGTGAATTAGATATTAAAGGATATTTGTAGCTTGAATAATTTATATGAATCACAGCGATGTGACAATTATTCATATATATATATATATATATATATATATATATATATATATATATATATATATATATATATATATGGTGTGTGTGTGTGTGTGTGTGTGTGAGTCCTAGGGGTTATAATTAATAATATATTTAATATGTTCGTTGTGACATTTCTTGGAATGTGAAGACTGTTCAATTTTAACTTCCCGTAGAGACAAGAGTCCGAAGCAATGGCCTGATAAAGCTGATAAATCATTAAAGGGATGGTGTGATACGAAAAGTGCATAGTTAAGCAGGTCAACGTTCGTGAGTTCATGGGGGTTTGTTCAAATGCATTTAGAAACTGGTTGTAACCAGTAACATGAGGTGTTGTCGAAGTGTGCATTCATATGTACGTGTGCGCCTCTTCCTTTGATAATGGCGTCTTTAGCCAAGTCTATGGGAAGACTTGCAGAGAGATCCGTGGGAGAAAGGCAGATCCCCAATGGCGAGTGCCAAAGTATTTTTGTAAACTGTGAGTGATATTCTAGCCTGGGAATGGGTAAGTCTTGTATTTCTGAAGCCAAAAGGGTGCCTTGTTGATTGCTTGTAAAATGTCATATTTCATTTAAGCTGTTAACTTTGTCTTTAAACTTATGTGTGCTAACAAGTGTGTTTCTCCTGTCGATTCTGGCAAGGGAACTAAGTGCTCTGGCAAGGGTGGACCGAGAGTCCTGTATGGGAGAAGAGATAATTGGTGTGACAAATTACTGATTAAGACATTTTAAATACTAGGGGGTTAACTGAGTAGTTAGTCTGTGAGACTTGGATTATTATCTCTCCATTGTTGAATAAACATTTATTTTTTATATAACTTTGACTCTCATTTTGATTACCTGTCAGAATGGAGAGAGAGAGAGAGAGAGAGAGAGAGAGAGAGAGAGAGAGAGAGAGAGAGGTCGCGAGTCGAGAGAGAGGGGAGGCTGTGCCGTTGTTCGCTTGGAGAGAGAGAGAGAGAGAGAGAGAGAGAGAGAGAGAGAGAGAGAGAGAGAGATTGTGTGTATCAGTTTGCCTACCGCTTTGGTTTCACGCATACCAAATATAAAAACGATTAATATCTCGTTACATACATACATATATAATATATATATATATATATATATATATATATATATATATATATATATATATATATTTTATATATATATATATATATATAATATAATTAATACCAACTAAAAATATGCTAAGTAAGAATAGTCCTTTAATGAATAACATCATATACATAATTCCTTGTAAGGATTACCCATCTTTTTACGTCGGTCAGTCAAGTAAAAATTTATGTGTAAGTATTAAGCAGCATATGTATTCAGTTAGAACAGCCCAGACTTCAAATGCACTGTTTATCCATCTGAGCGAAAAATCTCATTGTATAAATTGGGGCGATACCTCTGTAAT
>NC_061092.1:58270214-58277714 GCF_015104395.2 Macrobrachium nipponense
GGCAGTCAGGAAAGGCAATAAGACCTATGGATTACGTTTCTGGAGAGACAGGGGATTATATAGGAGTCAGGACATCATATAGAAGTCAGGAAAATTGGTTATAGTTAGGAATTTTTGGCAATTGTCCCTCTATTGATGACGAAGGTTTAAGTTGAATACAGCGGTTATAGTTAAGAATTTTTGGCAACTATCCCTCTATTGCTGACGAAGGTTTAAGTTGAATTTAGCCTCCTAAGACAGTAGCATTGTACAGAGTATGTGAACATGACGTTTTATAAATGTGGCAGGGCTATTTTACGGTGATTATCAATTTTTTTCTGTAGGATTAAAGTAATAGTCGTGGTTGGCTCTTAATTACCATGCATATGGCCCAACGGGTTTCATTCTTTTTATGTGAGAGCGTATGAGAGGTAGACAGAGAGGCTGGTCTGGTGATTGTGCAGATTCACCAAATACCGAGTTAAAAGCGAAGGTTCGTCTCTCATTCTCTTTCTTTTTTCTTCTTCCTGTTTTCTGTTGTAGGCAATGGCAGAGATTTGATCAGCTGATAACCTTGACCGTGAAATGATCGTGGGACCTTCTCCCGTAGACTCGAGAAATGTTTACTTGGAAAATATTGGTGTTTTAGGAACTGGTATATGGATTTTCCTCTTTTTGGAAGGTGATTAATACATTTTTCATTTTGTGTTGGTGATAGGTTAGGGAACTGGATAAACATTATTGATGTTATTGAGGTTGGGGCGAATACTGAATTATAAGAGTATATCTAAGAAAGACAAATGCCCGAAGCAGGTAACTGATCATAATTATGTTGCATAAAATAACAAACGTTGCAGCAGGGGTTAGCCCTTTTCGTGGCATTTTTATCAAAGGGGTTAATAATATCCTAGAGGCTAAGGGAATTATAAGTGATGCAGAGTCATTCACAATGGCAAAAGCCTTGTTGGATTTCAATAGAGGCGATTTGGCACATCGATGCCGTAGTTTCCAATACACAAAATGTCGGTCATGGACCGAATTACAAGCATTTCTGAGTGCAGCCTATGGAACAAAGGAACAAGGAGAAATAGTGAGAGGCCTAAGAGGTTTCTACAAGATTAGGAAATGTCAGATGACCATGGTTGAGCACAGTTCTCAACTTCTTGACTCAGTGGGAGAATGGATACAGAAATAGAAAAATTCCACATGGGTAAATGGTAATAATATCTTACTTAACAACCTTCAAAACTCACTCATTTTTCCCAGCTTCTACATGACATCCCGGACGCCATTGTAGATAGCGTTCATGAAAAGATTGAACCTACATCAGATGCAGAACTGCTTTATTCCCAAATTCAGAAACACATGTCCCAATGTCCCACAGTGGATAGTACATTTTTTAATGGGATCGGTCTAAGAAATAAAACACAAAGAGATTCAAATTTTCCTTCTCCCCGTTTGTGTGCTAAAATGGAATATAAGAGATGATCTATGGATTAAGGGCAACAGTTGCGTTGTTTCAAAGTATGTAGAGCCAAATATTGTGGAATATGCAAAAGTGCAGATCACTTTTGACAGTTTGAAAGGGGCAAAGAGATCGGCAAAATTTTTGGAAGGCTGATCAACAAAAAGGGTACAGATGATTTGTACATGTCATTGCTGTCTCGTTGGGGACGCCCCAGAGCCTAGGCCTATTGTACATGGATTAGTGGGAAAAATGAAATCCCAATTTTTATTGATACAGGAGCCTCTGTGAACCTTATGAACAATAATTTGTATCGGTCTATGTTCTCCCAATATCCTTTGAAACCCTCAACGGAGACGGTGTGTGATATGGAAGGCCATGGATTAAATACCTTAGGTTTCATAAGAGTGCGGCTCGCTCTGGGTGATAAGAGTGATGATAGAACCATTTTTGGTGATAAAAGGGGTTGCATTGGGCAACAGATTTTTGCTGGGCCATCCTGCATGTAGGAGATACAGGATATCAGTCCATACAGGTGTTAGCGGCATAACAGGTGGGATACTGGTTGTTTTTAATCCATATGTGGATATACATGGAACCGAGATAAAAGAAGATACTGAGGTTAATATGGGTGGAAATGGTTGTAATATTGGCAGTGATAATGGTGGTTATATCAGTGATACTAGTGGTAATATTGGGGGTGATAATGGTGGTTATAACGGAAATATTATGATAATTGTGGCGACATTAATAATGGTGGTGATACTGATACTAACATTGTGGTTATGGTAGATGGAATAAAAAATAATTATATAGATAAGGGTGATATTTATGTGGAAATAGAACATGAGAGTACTATGTGTAATAACCACAAATATAGAAGTGTTTTATCAGAGGATGTCATTCTAAATCCAGGTATAAGGAATATAATAAGAATCAAGCTGAGGGAAGTGAAAATGCCAAAGAAGTATATGTTATTGAGGGGGAAAAATTAAAAGGTGTCATCACAACCGTATCGGTGAACAAGATATCAAATACAGGGGATTGTTGTATAGAATTGTTGAATTATAATGATACAGTTAGGAAATATCAGAAGAATATGCTGTGGTAGAACTCCAAGATTGGAGTAGTGAAAGTGGTAGAGGGGAAAACTGAATTTTCAGAGGGAGAAATGCAAATAAGGAAGAAAATCTTTAGAGATTACTTAGCTAATGAAGACTATAAGGAGCATATAGAGGCTGTAAACGAGGTTTTGGCCGAGTTTGGGGATATTGTGGCTGTAAAGGGGGATAAGGTATGACTGACTGAAGTGTTAATGAAGCATAAGGTGAATCTAGATGAAGGGGCAAAACCCATCTTTATTCCCGCAAACCACATAACCCCCAAAATCAGAGAACAGGTAGTGAAAGAGGTCAGTAAATGGGAAGAGGAAGAAATTATTTGAGGCAGTGTGTCCCTGTATAACTTTCCCTTGTTGGCAGTCCCTAAGAAGGACGGTTCTGTCCGGGTATGCGTAGATTTCCGCTGTCTTAACAAAAAAACAATTCCTGACCGTTACCCAGTTGCGTGCATACCAGAACTTTTTTGTAGAAATTGGGGGACGTAGAATATATTCTTCAATAGACCTCATGCAGGGATTTTTGCAAGTTCCTCTTAGTGAAGAGAGCAGTGAACTGACTGTGTTCTCACTGCCCTAGGGGGTATTTTGAATTTACGCAGATGCCTTTTCGATTCTCAGGTAGTCCAATGACTTTTATGAGGTTAGTGAACACAGTTTTGCACGGGCTATTGGGCAAAAACGTCTTCGTGTACATGGATGACATATTGATAGCAACAGACTCGATCGAGCATCACATGGAAGTGCTTAAGGAAGTTCTTAATCGACTAGCACGGTTGAAAATCAAGTTACCGAAGTGTGACATCTTGAAGAAGCAAATCCCATATTTAGGTCATGTCATATCTAAAGAGGGGGTTAGAGTAAATGATGAAGTCAAAGCAATTGCAGATTTTCCCGTTCCTAAGACAAAGAAGCAAATTAGGTCGAAATGAACCAATTTGCTTCTTTGGGGATGGCGTCGTTCTTTAGAAGGTTCGTGAAAGGGTTTTCTAACATAGCAGCTCCTTTAACAGATGTGTTGCGGAAAGATATTGAATTTTACTTGGGAGAACCGCCACAAGTAGTTTTTCAGAAAGTTAAGGACACATTAATGAATCCCCCAGTTCTGAAATTTCCGGATTTCAGCGAACCTTTCACACTAGTGACTGATGCCAGTCAGGAGGGAATAGGTGTTTGCCTTATGCAAAAATTTTAAAGAAAATTTCACCCAATAGGTTATCATAGCAGGAAATTAAATACAAAGGGCAGCAATGAAAGATCAATGGCTACAGTAGATAAGGAAGCCTTTGCAGGAGTATCAAGCATTTTAAAATGTTGCTAGTGGGGAATAAAGTGGAAGTTCTTACAGAGCAGAAGCCATTGTTTTTACCTAATTAGTCAAGGATTTCCAAATATTTTTATTCTAGGTGTCTTGATACATTTATTTCCTCTTCATAATAGCAAACAAAGGTGCGTTTGAGGTTGCTGTCAACGACTTAACTCAATTTGAGATCTAATCTAAAAATATTTTTTACCTTATCTTTAACGCTGTGTAAAATATTATGGGCCATGAATCAATTATGCTGAATAACGAGGAAAGGATTCTTCTTACTTTTGAGACGGTATATAAAATTCATAATTCAGAAAACTTTTAAATAAATTGCAGAAATCAGTACGAACGTGACGAGAAAGGAAGGACAAAAAAAATAAACGTTTTGTTTGTTTGCTGATTCTCTACAAGAAGAGAATATTACTTTGAAACGTTTGTTTTAGTGACTGAAAAGAGAGGGAAAAGCCAAGAGGCGAGAGAGAAAAAATTAGGGACTTTAGATTTAAAGATGCTATGAATTGCAGAAATAAGAAAAGTACCACTAGAAATTTTCCTCTAAATGAATAACGTGAACAATCAATACAACAGGAATAAGGAAGCAGTCAATACTGACAGGGGAAATTCAGATCGTGTATATTCCCGTTCCTTTGACCTAAAAAGGAAAAGTATGTTTATTGTTTACTTTTTTGTAAAGTCTGGTACCTTAAAGGCATAAACGGCGGTCGAATGACATCACGTTAACAACCACTTTGAAATTAAAACTGAAGCATTAATATGAAGGGGTCATGAGGCTATTATTATTATTATTGGTATTTATAAAACAACTTGTAGAACAAGTCAAAACCCCATCAATCAGCATAAAAAAGTTTGGGCAGAAATGATGCACAATTCAATGAGAGAATAAAATAAAGAAACAAACATACAATTTATACCTGTATAAATAAAACATATAACGATAGAAGTAGCGTGTATGTATATAAGCTTGTGTTTATGTGGTTGAGAGAGAGAGAGAGAGAGAGAGAGAGAGAGAGAGAGAGAGAGAGAGAGAGAGAGTGCTACTGCGATAATCACCATGAGAGGAGAATCCTGGCAACTCCCTTTTATAATTCTCATCATGGAGTCGGTAAGCTTTACTAAATTCCAAACTTTCCTGAACTTTATTAAACTTTATTACTCTCTGTTTTCTCCGGTAGCCACGAAGCTTCCACCAGGATTAGAGGCATTAGATTTTCTTATAATCTTCCTTTCCTCCTCCTTTCATCTGACACCCTTCTGTTCTCCTCCCCATCCCCTCGTTATTTATTTATTTATTTATTTATTTATTTATTTATTTATTTATTTTTCCTCGTTCCTTGCAGTCCTCTTTTTATCTTTTACCAGCCTTTCATTTGACATTTCGTAGTCTTCTTTCTTCCTACCTCTCTCTCTCATCTTTCCTGCTCGTGTTCCTATTCTTTCTTCTCCCTCACCTTCTCATGTTTCTTTTCTTCCTTCCTTCACCGCCCTCTGGAATGCTTCCTTTTACGGGAGATTTACTGTATTGATGACAGCAATGTGGGACTGCGTTACAGTGACCAGAGATGAGAAATGTGATGCTGAGCCAATAAGGTGGAAGTCGCCTTGGAAAAATGAAAAGGAAGTACTGACAAGAGGAAAAACAATGGTAACTGACTGTTTGAAATTACTCGGTTACAGTACCTGGGCATCTGTACTGGTCTTGACTTCTTCTGAATTGCTGGCTGAGGTTTCACTCTATGTAAATGAACATGTGGGGATCTCCAGAGGGTAAGGAGATCGAGGGGGGAGAGGAGTGAACGATGTGGCAGCCAGAGAAGTTCTAACCTCGCTTACAGCTATCTCTTCCCAACATGTGCTCTGCTCAAGGTTCAATCACTTTCTCCTTCCAGTATAAGCTCCACCTTAAGTCTGAATCACGAGGCCCTGCTGCATTCCTGCAGTGATTAATTTTACAGGCAGCCAATCGGTAGGGACAAAGAGGTACTCAAAGAGAACGGAGGGTAACTGCAAAAATGTCTGAATTTTCTTCTAAAATGAGTTATATTGCCTTGGTTATGACTTAAAATCTGAACAGTATATTAGATTTTTCCTGAAATAATGCATATTTATCCATACATTCAAAGGAAGAACCTAATGCATTCATTATGGCAATTCTTTTTCCTGGAGTCCATTTATTTTTATTGCATAATCATCCAACATTTCTTCTTATGATCCCAAAGCGCCTGAATGGTAGGTCCTCAATTCGTAACCTGTCACCTGTGTGATAGAAATCTGACTGCCTCAAAGGTGAATATTTGAAAATTATAGTGCTTTCAGTACTATCCGTCAATTGTATTTGCTACGCAGTCAACATTCTCTGGTGCTCAGAGTCTCGATGTTGATAAAAGAAATGTAAATATTCAAACAGAATAATTCAGAATTGCAATAAACTATTTTAAGTAGGCTCTCCATTGCGTGGGACACACATTGTGCATTGGAATTCTAAGACACTGATACTTTCAGGGACAGCAATGTCTGCTACTTTTTCAATAGGTTGCTCATGTTTGACACGCGAAAAAGAGTGAACTAAATAAATAACATATTCATAAATAAGAGAGGGAAAATATATAAGTATAGGTATTGATGTGATTTGAACATGTTGTTAAAACAAAACGAATTATAATAAAATGAAAATGGAAACACTACTACATAGCTTTTTGTCTAACGTGCACGAGAGATTAATCTCTCTCTCTCTCTCTCTCTCTCTCTCTCTCTCTCTCTCTCTCTCTCTCTCTCTCTCTCTCGTAGTGTTTAAACTTCATACATATATTTGAAACAAAGATTTTGTGTTTCCCTTTATGGAAGACATGCACCAAAAAGTACTTTGAAACCTACTCTTAATAAATTTTTCGTGTATTTTGCTCCTCTCTCTCTCTCTCTCTCTCTCTCTCTCTCTCTCTCTCTCTCTCTCTCAACCACATAAGCACACACACACTCTTACCCAAACATTGCGTAGGAGTAATACAGTTTTTGAGATGAAACCCTAATTCTAAATAGTATTTAGAGTAATTGCCGTCAGTTAAATCCAGATATCCCAAGGGAAAATGATTGCAATATAAATCATTATAAGGCAGTGGAAACAAATAGAGTTAACTACCATCTTGGAGAATCTGAAAGTCTTATTGTAGGGAAATGGCTCCTTTCTCAATGTCCTAAAAATTTAATGTTATTGTTTATTATAAATATTGTGTATTATATATCATATAAAATCTAGTAATTTTATTTGGTGTTTTAATTTCATCTGCCCTGGATGTAATGCTACACTTCCAAAAGGATAAAAAATAAGAAAAGTTAAAATTACCTTACAAAAACTAATGCTATTCGGTCACTATTAGCTTTGTAGGTCCCCACACGAGTAAGAGATCAAATACACAATTTATTCAGTAAATTATTAAGTAGTCTAGTAAAACTGCCCTTCTCTTCGAAAGATAATTTGTGCAAATATAAACCCAAACACCCAGTAGGTAAACTCCAAATCTGCGGCTTCCAGGATAAATTTTAATGTTGGAACTTAAAAGAACTTGAGAAACTTAGGAGAACTTGAAGAAAGATCGTATAAACTAAATGGCCTGT
>NC_061092.1:58281045-58288545 GCF_015104395.2 Macrobrachium nipponense
AAAGGTACTGAATACCTTCAAACACTTTTCCCATATTAACTTAAAATTCCGATGGTAATTACCAGAGAGTTTGTGATTTTTTTTTTTTTTTTTTTTGAGTGGGAGGCAAATAAAGTAATTTATTATCTTGGATGGTTAGATACTACACTCAGTTTAAGGACGATTCAGATTGAGTCAAAATTTTAGGAGGTGTCATATATTTGTGTGTGTGTGTACGTGTGTGTGATAGTGTTTCAAAAGAATATTTGCTCAGGAATACAAGAACATTTACCAGCTATAAAAGTTAACCTGGTGCAGAAAAATTCTATGACCATTCGCTCTACGTTTCAGGTCGAGGATCATCTGTGCCCATCCAAGCCCACGTGAGTGATATTGCGCATACTTACCCCATGTGTAACTTGGGGACTTATATGGGATCCACATGGAGGCTCCTTAAGGTACGCATTGACCGTCATAGAGGAGTCAGTTTCCGGACAATCATCAGACTCATAAACCTGGAGCATTCTAACACAACAGCTCACGCTAAAAAAAATCTGTAAAACGTACATTGAAAATGAATATTATAAAATAATCGGGAAAACACCCAACACCAAGGAATTACTTATTTTAGAGTCCTTGTTGATCAAGCAACTGGTTCTCCATTAAATACGCAGTCATCAGCTACTCCCTTTTCTTGTTTTGATATATATATATTTTTTGTCACTTTTTCTTCCACTTATGTTTGTTTATTTCTGGTGGAAGGTAACTTTATAAATTGTTTAATAATACATCTTGATTTTTTTCAAATGTATAATTTTAAGTGTCAAAAATTTATTTCTAAGTTTTTTTATAATTAACGTGTTGTTTATCTATTTTAAAGCCCTTGAAGATGTTATTATAAACAAAAATACGAAATGTTGGGAAACAGATTATACACGCACGCACGCATACACACACACACTCACACACACACACGCGCGCATATACAGTTTGGGTAAAAATGATTGACGAGTCCTATAGATCCTACTGCATGCACGCAGTACCTCGGAATACTTATTCACTACGATGCTGTGATGTGCTTGATTGATGTTTTTTAAGGGTTCTAATACTTGGTGCGACCCCCACGCTCTTTTTAACTGCTTGAAGTCGTCCTGGAATACTCTTGGCTAAGTTTTCAAGGATGGTTTCGGGAAAGTTCTCCCAAATGTCCCCTCCGACCCTCTCTCTATTTTTTTCTCGAGACTGGAGGTGTCGCTGTCCCTTAATTGTGCTTTGATGATGCCCCACAAGTTCTCAATGGGATTCAGATCGGGGCTATTGCCAGGCCAGTCACCAAGAAAAGGGATTTTTACAGAATTTAAGGAGATCTGTGACTATTTTTGCCCTATGACAAGGGGCACCGTCCTGCATGAACACCTTTGCATTACATTTGACCATTGACGTACCAAATATTCCATTAACAGCTCAGAGTAGTTGTACTGGTTCAGCTCAGAGTAGTTTTGTACTGGTTCATAGTAACATTCTTGGGCAGTGTTACCAACGCCCTTTGCCATGGTATGAAAAGCAACCCCAGAACATCAAAGAATCAGGGTGCTTCGTGGTCGTATTCACGTACTTCTCCGGTAAGGGTCACTACTACGGGATCGGTAAACCTTCCTTGAAGGGCTTGAGGACACTCTGAATGTGACTTCGTCACTATAAAGGATCCTTTTAAAGTGCTGGAGGGTTAAATTCTTCAACATACGCCTGGCATATGAAAGGCGATTCTTAATGTGACGCCTCGTTAGGAGCTTTGGTTTTTTCTTGGCAGCAAGACAACGGTAGCCCAAGCCGTCCTTTATGTACTTTCTTAGGGTTCTGGCACAGATATGACTGAAGATTTTCCTGTTTTGCTCCTTCAGCTATTTAGAGGAAGCCCTTGGATTCTTCTCAATAACAATTCGAAGAAATCTGAGGTCTCTGTTGGTTAGTTTTCCTCTTTCTCCCTGTTGATGTTCCAACCTGGGGTTGGGCCCTCTCGCTCCCATCCTTGAACTTTTTAATCCAGTGCTGGGCAGTTTCTGACTGTCACACCGACACTAGCAGCATTTTCGGAGGTTGACACTTTTTGCTTGTATAAAGCTACTACCTGAGCAACCTGTGTTTCAGTAATGTGCTTATTACCCGGCATAATCCAGCACTACACTGCAAAAACCACAGGTAATTATGCATGGAAACAGGTTTCACAAAGCAATGTTACTAGGCAACAGAGGCCTCCCACCCACGCAACATCAAGGGTAGGGGGGACGGGTATTTGTGATGAGGGGAAAATGAAGGGTACGTGATTGGCCAGACGTATGTTCTTACGACATTTAATTCGGCCAATACTGGAGTCGAGAGAACGTTGCTGCCCTTTTTGGCAAAAAATAATTGACGGCGTCAATCATTTTTACCCAAACTGTATATATATATATATATATATATATATATATATATATATATATATATATATATAATATATATATATATATATATATATATATATATATATATATATATATATATATATATATATATATATATATATATATATATATATATATATATATATATATATATATATATATATATATATATATATATATATATATACATAATATATATATATATATATATATATATATGAATAACTTGATCAGAAAGTATATAAAACGTGATGCTATGTATAAATAAAGGTGTTTTGCCATGAAGGAAAAAATTAAAGAGCAGGATAGCCAGGTACTTTCGGTCCTGTTCGGACCCTTTACTGAGGCAAACTGATTTTACAGAGAACAACATAGTCAAAAGAAGGCTTAATATACAAACTGACACCACAAGATTAGCCATAAGGGCGATTTTCACTCTATAGAAAGTAGGAGCCGCCTGAGGCTAGCCACACCTTGAAGGATACCCGCAGTAAACAAGTGATTCTTCCAGAAAACAGTACATTTTGAAAAAACACGGGAGCATATACAATTTAATATAAATTTTTACACAAATTTTCCAAAAAAAAAAAAAATATTATTAATGAAAAGACGAAAGAAAATATAATTATATATATATATATATATATATACATAAATATATATATATATATATATATATATATATTATATATACTATATATACTATATATATATATATATATATAATATATATATATGAATAATTATCACATCGAACCGTGATCCATTATATATCAATTCAAGCTACAAATGTCCTTTAATATCTAAATTCACTTTACCTCCCAAATGATATATTTTCATATATGTACCGAATGGGGAATTTTTAAGTTGATAACAATTTCGTCCCCCCATGGGATCGAACCAACCCCGTCCAGGTTGGAACGGGACGAAATCCAGGACAGTCCAGTGGACGCTATCCAAATCAGCCAACAGAAGTACGCCTATAAGTTCATATCGATTCTGACCTTACAAATCACCCTCGATCTGGATGCTTTCGTAATTAGAATCGATATGAAAACCCCGTCTACCATGTTGGCCAATTCGAGCGTTTGACAGAACGTAGCCCTTTTGTTATGAATAATTATCACATCGAACCGTGATCCATTTATATATCAATTCAAGCTACAAATGTCCTTTAATATCTAAATTCACTTTACCTCCCAAATGATATATTTTCATATATGTACCGAAGGGGAATTTTAAGTTGATAACAATTTCGTCCCCCCATGGATCGAACCACGTCCCAGGTGGGACCGGGGGGACGAAATTTCAGGACATTCCAGTTTGGACGGCTAATCCAATCAGCCAAACAGAGACTCTTAATAAGTTCATATCGATTCTGACCTTCCAAATCACCCTCGATCTGGATGCTTTTCGTAATTAGAATCGATATGAAAAACCCGTCCCCCCCCCCCTACCAATGTTTGGCCAATTCGAGCGTTTTGACAGAACGTAGCCTTTTGTTATGAATAATTATCACATCGAACCGTGATCCATTTAATATATCCAATTCAACCTACAAATGTCCCCCCACTTTTAATATTCTAAATTCCACTTTACCTCCCAAATGATATATTTTCAATATATGTACCAAGAAGGGGAATTTTTAAGTTGATAACAATTTCGTGGCCCCCCATGGGATCGAACCACCGTCCAGGTGGACGGGGACGAAATCAGGACAGTCAGTGACGCTATCCAATCAGCCAACAGAGGACGCCTTATAACTTCATATCGATTCTGACCTTACAAAATCACCCATCGATCTGGATGCTTTCGTAATTAGAATCGATATGAAACCCCCGTCTACATGTTTGGCCAATTCGAGCGTTTTGACAGAACTAGCCTTTTGTTATGAATAATTATCACATCGAAACCGTGATCCATTTATATATCAATTCAAGCTACAAAATGTCCTTTAAATATTCTAAATTCACTTTACTCCCAAATGATATATTTTCATATAGTACCGAAAGGGGAATTTTTAAGTGATAACAATTTCGTCCCCCCTCCAGGGATCGAACCACCGTCCAGGTGGACGGGGACGAAATCAGGACAGTCAGTGACGCTATCCAATCAGCCAACAGAGACGCTATAGTTCATATCGATTCTGACCTTACAAATCACCCTCGATCTGGAATGCTTTCGTAATTAGAATCGATATGAAACCCCGTCTACCATGTTGGCCAATTCGAGCGTTTGACAGAACGTAGCCTTTTGTTATGAATAATTTATCACATCGAACCGTGATCCATTATATATCAATTCAAGCTACAAATGTCCTTTAATATCTAAATTCACTTTACCTCCCAAATGATATATTTGTGATAACTTATTCATAACAAAAGGCTACGTGCTTTCAAACGCTCGAATTGGCCAACATGGTAGACGGGGTTTCATATCGATTCTAATTACGAAAGCATCCAGATCGAGGGTGATTTGTAAGGTCAGAATCGATATTGAACTTATAGCGTCTCTGTTGGCTGATTGGATAGCGTCACTGACTGTCCTGATTTCGTCCCCGTCCACCTGGACGGTGGTTCGATCCCATGGGGGGACGAATTGTTTATCAACTTAAAAATTCCCCTTCGCTACATATATGAAAATATATCATTTGGGAGGTAAAGTGAATTTAGATATTAAAGGACATTTGTAGCTTGAATTGATATATAAATGGATCACGGTTCGATGTGATAATTATTCATAACAAAAGGCTACGTGCTGTCAAACGCTCGAATTGGCCAACATGGTAGACGGGGTTTCATATCGATTCTAATTACGAAAGCATCCAGATCGAGGGTGATTTGTAGGTCAGAATCGATATGACTTATAGCGTCTCTGTTGGCTGATTGGATAGCGTCACTGACTGTCCTGATTTCGTCCCCGTCCACCTGGACGGTGGTTCGATCCCTATGGGGGGACGAAATTGTTATCAACTTAAAAATTCCCCTTCGGTACTATATGAAAATATCATTTGGGAGGTAAATGAATTTAGATATTAAGGACATTTGTAGCTTGAATTGATATATAAATGGATCACGGTTCGATGTGATAATTATTCATAACAAAAGGCTACGTTCGTCAAACGCTCGAATTGGCCAACATGGTAGACGGGGTTTCATATCGATTCTAATTACGAAAGCATCCAGATCGAGGGTGATTTGTTTTAAGGTCAGTAATCGATATGAACTTATAGCGTCTCTGTTGGCTGATTGGATAGCGTCACTGACTGTCCTGATTTCGTCCCCGTCCACCTGGACGGTGGTTCGATCCCATGGGGGGACGAAATTGTTATCAACTTAAAATTCCCCTTCGGTACATATATGAAAATAGATCATTTGGGAGGTAAAGTGAATTTAGATCATTAAAGGACATTTGTAGCTTGAATTGAATATGATATATATATATATATATATATATATCTATAGATATATATATATTATATATATATCATATATATATATATATATAATTATTCAAGCTACAAATGTACTTTAATATCTAAAAAATTCACTTTCACCTTTATCCCAAATGATATATTTTCATATATGTAGCGAAGGGGAATTTTTAGTTGATAATAATTTCGTCCCCCCATGGATCGAACCACCGTCCAAGTGGGGACGGGACGAAATCAGGTACAGTCAGTGAACGCTATCCAATCAGCCAACAGAGACGCTATAAGTTCATATCGATTCTGACCTACAAATCACCCTCGATCTTGGTGCTTTTGTAATTAGAATCGATATGAAACCCCCCATCTTACCATGTTAGCCAATTCGAGCGTTTGACAGCACGTAGCCTTTTGTTATGAATAATCATCACATCGAACCGTGGATCCATTTATATATTCAATTCAAGCTACAAATGTCCTTTAATAATCTAAATTCACTTTACCTACCCAAATGATATATTTTTCATATATGTAGAAGGAAGGGGAATTTTTAAGTTGATAATAATTTCGTCCCCCCATGGGATCGAACCACCGTCAAGTTGGACGGGACGAAATCAGGAACAGTCAGTGACGCTATCCAATCAGCCAACAGAGACGCTATAAGTTCATATCGATTCTGACCTTACAAATCACCCTCGATCTTGGTGCTTTTGTAATTAGAATCGATATGAAACCCCGTCTACCATGTTAGCCAATTCGAGCGTTTTGACAGCACGTAGCCTTTTGTTATGAATAATCATCACATCGAACCGTGATCCATTTTATATATCAATTCAAGCTACAAATGTCCTTTAATATCTAAATTCACTTTTTACCTCCCAAATGATATATTTTCATATATGTAGCGAAGGGGAATTTTTTTAGTTTGATAATAATTTCGTCCCCCACCCCAGGGATCGAACCACCGTCCAAGTGGACGGGGACGAAATCAGGACAGTCAGTGACGCTATTCCAATCAGCCAACAGAGACGCTATAAGTTCATATCGATTCTGACCTTAATAATCACCCTCGATCTTGTGCTTTTGTAATTAGAATCGATATGAAACCCCGTCTACCATGTTAGCCAATTCGAGCGTTTGACAGCACGTAGCCTTTTGTTATGAATAATTACCACATCGAACCGTGATCCATTTATATATCAATTCAAGCTAACAAATGTCTTTAATATCTAAATTCACTTTACCTCCCAAATGATATATTTTCATATATGTACCGAAGGGGAATTTTTTAGTTGATAATAATTTCGTCCCGCCATCAGGGGTACATATATGAAAATATATCATTTGGGAGGTAAGTGAATTTAGATATTAAAGGACATTTCTAGCTTGAATTGATATATAAATGGATCACGGTTCGATGTGATAATTATTCATATACTTATATATATTATATATATATATATATATATATATATATATATATATATATATATATATATATATATATCTATATATATATATCTATAGATTATATATATTATATCATATATATATATATTTATATATATATATTATATATATATATATATATCTGATTATATATATATATCTATATATATATATATATAGATATATTTATCTCAGAGCAAG